>NC_142602.1:11172183-11772183 GCF_041222555.1 Hakea prostrata
GGGCCTTGATTCGGCGACAATTGTGGACCATTCCAATTCCAAGCTCCGAGTGATTGGAAATTAAACAAATGTTGGTAGATGACCCTTATAATGACTCAAAAACTCTCTTAGAGTTTAAGTGAAGAGAGAAGATTAGTCTCATAGTGTAAAAATTATAATTTTGGAATATCTGTAGATCAGTGATGGAGAATCCGATTGGACATAAATAAGATATCAAATCAAAGATCGTCGAAAGACCTTTCCAACGAGCCAAAAATCATCAAAATCGGAATTCGTTTGGGGTCCAAATCCGTTAGCCATAAGTTTGAGCCGTTTAGGTGAACCAACCCTCCACCCTATTTTCTATTTAGGGGGCAAAATTGGAAATTCGGATTTTAAAACCCTATGTTGTTTTATCTCATCCTGTGAACGCATTTCTCGGAGGCTAGAAAGAGGTAGAAACTTTGGAGAAAGGAGAAAACGAAAGAGTGGAGCGATTTCCATTCTTTCGAAGGTGTCCGCGATCCGGAATCTTCGCCAAAATCATTGCGCTTAAAGGTTAGTTTTCTTACTGCTTCTCTATCACTTTTAGAGTATTTTCTCTCCTTTCCTTTTTTTGAGGAATCTTGAAAAGGGAAGGTTGTTAGGTATCTTTGTTGCTTTCCTTTATTGTATTAATGTCCCTTCCTAGTTTGTGGGAGTGATATCTTTCTCTCTCTATTGAGGGATGCCGCGAAAGGGAATAATGATAGGTATCATACAAGCTATCTTTTCTTATATTAAGGTTCCCCTCTGGAGTTTGGGAGTAATGGTTTATCCCTTGCAAAAGATTTTAGAATTTGACTCTCTAGGTCACCCACGGGTGATTTATGAGAGCCAAATTTTGGGGCTTTTTTTGAGATGCGTCAAATTTAATAAAATTGAAGATACCCGTGGGATCCTTTTTGTTTCCAATTAGATTTTCCCAAAGTTTTGCTTCATTATAAACTTCGAGTTGGTGGCAAATTAGTGACCATTCACTAGTGAGGTTGAGAACTACCCCTTTAACCTAGTTTTGAGTTTGGTTTGTGGGAAGATTTTAGATATCCTTTGAAACCCAAATTGGCTCTAATTTGTGATAATTATTTCTTTGGCATAAATAGGTTAATATATCTTTAATCACTAATTTGTGGGAGTGGATTCTTGGATTTGGAGGAAGAACAAAGTAAAAGGTGAGGAATATACTTAACTTTATATTACATGTGTAATGATGTTAGTTACTTTTCATTATTGATATCTTGTATTGCTTTAGTATTATCTTGTGGTTATTTTTATGTTTTTTATTAAATATGAATTGCTATAATTTATGTTTATTATTACTTCGATGTTGCTCATTGCTTTGAAATCTATTATTGTTGTTATGAAATGGAATGTGATTGTATGAGAGGAGAAGGTATTATTATTTATTCTACATTGTATTTTCTACTAGGGTTGTGGGTTCACCCATTGCCCTAGTGACATTATATGATTGTTTTTATTGTGGTTGGGAATGGGGAATGCCCTTTTTGGCATTTCTGCCATAGGATACCAAAGGAGGCGGTATGGGACGCATTCCTATGGTGCCCTTGGCTCTTTCCCGATTACTAATTTACATATTTAGGGCATGTCTAGAAGTGTTTGGTTAGGGTGACCTCATGAGTACTACTACCCTTTCGGGCAGTGGGTATTGAAGCCGGTTAACCCGTGATGTTAGTGGCTGGGTCCCGTATGTCAAGCAGGCCCACTATCATCATAGAGAGGTAGGGTTGCATATAATAGATAAGGGCTCATGGACGCTCAAGACCGGTGAAATGACCCATGAGAGGACATGGACATCATCCTATCCATTATATGTGGATGACCACTGGGTTAATGAATGGGGTCCAACAGATGCCTCCATTGAGGATTCCATTCATAGGTGGGAAGGTATTGAACCAACAGAGCACTAGGCGTGAGGGAAAATATCCGGACCATATGTAGTACGAGACCATATGACTTTGCATTGGGCCTAAGATTATCCTTGACACGCGCCGGATCTTATACCAACTGGTGATGTGAGAGAGTGGTGACCTAATCCCCAACCATGGCTTGACAAGACTTTACACAACAACCGCGGGAGAACCCAATGGACGTGCATCGAGCCGTGAGGGAAGAGTGATGAGACCGCCCAAAGAAGACTGGTGTATGACTTAATGCGTGTCTACCATATAGACTTCATGATAGAGTTAGGAGCATAATCATTCACATATTATATCATTGTCATTAATTACATTATTGATATTCATGTTATATGTGTGGTGTGGAATCTTGAGAATGAATGTGTGATATGATGTTGAGTTGACCTCACCGAGTTCCGTTGAACTCATTCCTTTTATATGTCTTTTTTCTATTAGATTATGCTTGCAGGTTTATGAGGACTTCTTCCAAATGGAGGATGCGTTACCAACATATCTTCTTGAAGGAGTAATTGAAAAAGAAGTGGACGCACATGGAGCTTCATGCCAGTATCAAGACTATTCTTTTGGGTGGGATTCCATTAGAGAACTAGTCTAGTTTAGTTTTCCGTTGCGTTGAAAATTACTCTCTTTTCTTTTAAAAACTCGATGTTATATTTTTATTTTGAAGTAATGGATGACAGTAACCATTATTTCGGTTTTGATAACTTAGTATGATAAACTTGATTTATTCTTGTCCATTTAATTATGCTATATCATGTTTTGTATGGATTTGTCACTGAACCTAGATCTTGCGGTGTATCACCCCCACGGGTATTCGGGTATGACCGGATCTGGCTGGGTGGGGTGTGACATATACAGCCTAGTGTATCGCCTTGGGGAGCCCCGATTTTGTTTGTTAAGAAGAAGGATGGTAGTATGCGTATGTGCATTGATTACCGTGAGTTGAACAAATTGACCATCAAGAATAGGTATCCGCAGCCTCGGATTGATGATCTTTTCGATCAGTTGAGAGGTGCAGCAGTGTTCTTGAAGATTGATTTGAGATCCGGATATCATCGATTGAAGGTAAAAGCTAGTGACATTTGTAAGACAACTTTTAGGACAAGGTATGGTCATTTTGAGTTTAGAGTCATGCCCTTTGGTTTGACTAATGCTCCTGCTGTGTTTATGGACTTGATGAACCGAGTATTTCATGATGTGCTAGATAAGTTTGTTATTGTCTTTATCGATGACATTTTGATTTACTCAAAGAATGAAGAAGAGCATAGGGAAGCACCTTGGTAGTACTTTGCAAAGACTAAGAGAGAAGAAGTTGTATGCCAAGTTTAGTAAGTGTGATTTTTGGCTTCCAAGAGTGGTATTTCTTGGTCATGTTGTTTCAGCCGAAGGTATTCGTGTTGATCCCGACAAGGTCAAGACAGTTGCCGAGTGGGAAAGACCGAAGGCTGTGTCAAGAATAAGAAGTTTCTTAGGTTTGGCTGGTTATTATAGGAGATTTATTGAGAACTTTTCTAAGTTGGCTGCTCCTATGACTAAGCTAACTAGGAAAGAGGAAAAGTTTGTTTGGTTTGACACACGTGAGAAGAATTTTCAAGAATTGAAGGATAGATTGACAAGTGCCCCGGTTTTGATAATACCGATAATTCGGGGTGGTCCTGACATCTATACCGATGCGTCTAAGATTGATTTAGGTTGTGTTCTAATGCAACATGGGAAGGTGATAGCTTATGCTTCAAGGAAATTGAAAGAATATGAGCGGAATTATCCCACTCATGATCACTTGCAGTGGTTGTTTTTGCCCTAAAGATTTGGAGACATTACTTGTATGGTGAGAAGATTGCTATCTTCACAGATCATAAAAGCTTAAAGTACTTCTTTACCCAAAAGGAGTTAAATATGAGACAAAGAAGATGGTTGGAGTTAGTCTCCGATTATGACTGTGATATCCAATATCACCCTGGTAAAGCAAATGTTGTTGTGGATGCTCTTAGTAGAAAAAGTAACAAGACGGAACTAGATTTGAATGCTTTGAGCAAGTCGTTGTTGAAGTCAATTTCAGATTTTGAATTGGGAGTTGTCTCACAAAGTTCAGATGTTGTGCTTTCAGCCATGACAGCAAGATCCACCCTTAGGGATCGAATTGTTGCCTTGGAAGATTCGGATCCGGAATTGAAAGAGAAAATAGAGAAGGTTTCCTTTAAATTCTGATTTGGACCCTGATTTTAGTATATCTATGGATGGTGCCTTATTGTTTAGAGGAAGACTTTGTGTGCTTGCAGTTGAAGAAGTTAAAAAGGAAATTTTGAAGGAAGCACACCAGTCGATCTTTTCCATACATCCAGGAGGTACTAAAATGTATAAGGACTTGAAAGAAAATTTTTGGTGGATTGGATTGAAGGCTGATGTAGAAGATTTTGTAGCTAAGTGTGAGACTTGTCAACGTGTTAAAGCTGTTCGACAACCCCTGTCTGGATTATTGCAGCCCCTACCGTTACCTGGTTGGAAATGGGAAAACATTACTATGGACTTCGTGACTAGCTTGCCTCGAACAAGTAGAGGTAATGACACTGTATGGGTAATTGTTGATAGGTTGACCAAATCAGCCCACTTTATTCCTATGAAGATCACTCATACTATGGATAAGTTAGCTAGACTTTATGTGGACAATGTTGTCCGTCTGCACGGAGTGCTTGTGAGTATTGTGTCTGATCGTGACCCTAGGTTTACTTCAAGATTTTGGAATAGTTTGCAGAAAGCCTTGGGAACCCAATTGAATTTGAGTACTGCTCATCACCCACAGTCTGATGGACAATCTGAGCGGACAATTCAGATTTTGGAAGATATGCTTAGATCTTGTGTTGTTGATATGAGTGGTAATTGGGATGAACATTTAGCTTTGGTTGAGTTTGCCTATAACAACAGTTATCAGTCGACAATAGGCATGGCCCCATTTAAAGCTTTATATGGAAACACTTGTAGGACACCTCTGTATTGGACCGAAACTGGAGAAAGGAAAGTGTTAGGTCCATAATTGATTGAAGCTACAAGTGCGATGGTAGACATGATAAGAGAAAGGATTAAGTCTGCTCAGTCAAGACAAAAATCTTATGCTGATAGAAGAAGGTCAGATTTGGAATTTCAAGTTGGCGAGAACGTTTTCCTAAAGGTATCGCCTATGAAGGGTGTAATGAGGTTTAATGTTAAAGGAAAGCTTAGTTCTCGTTACATTGGACCTTATGAAATTCTTGAAAGGATTGGATCTATTGCTTACCGTTTGGCCTTGCCTCCGTCACTCGCTGAAACTCATAATGTATTTCATGTTTCGATGCTTCGAAAGTATGTTGAGAACCCGGATCACCTACTACAGCAAGAACCTCAAGGACGTTGTGCTGATCTATCTTATAAGGATGAACCGACCAAAATCCTAGATAGAAAGGACAAACAGTTAAGGAATCGAATTATCCCTTTGGTGAAGATTCAATGGAAGAACCATACCCTGAAGAAGCATCTTGGGAGAAGGAAGAAGACATGAAGGAGAAGTTTCCTCATCTTTTTGGAAGTTCAGTATGCTTTCAATTTCGAGGACGAAATTTCTTTTAAGGAGGGGGGAATGTGAAACCCGGCCCTAACCGTAACCCGGATACTCTATTGTCTCTAGGTCCGAAGACCCAAAGTAGAAGTGAAAGTCAACTATGGGCCATATCAGGAGAAGATATAGTGTTCAACTCCGAAACTATGGAGATTGGCGAGGATGCCCCATATTTGAAGACAGTGTTGGATATAGAAAAGAGACTACGCCTTGATGAAGAGAAGATTGGTTGATGACCTTAGAGCTTGGTGGGATATGAATTGAAACCATTTTTCCATGCTAGGTAAATTATAGTATATGTGTTTAAAGTTTCGTTTGATTCCGAGTAGTGGAAGGCCCTCAAATCCCTGACTTTGGCTTTGCTATCTGCCTGGGTCGACTGGGCCAGTCTACCCAAGCAATCGACCCAAAATCGACCCAAAGATGCTGAACTCGAGCAGAATCTGCTGTTCAGGATATTTTGCTATATATACCTCATGACTTCGTGATTTTAGTATCCCTAGCCTCCAAAACACTTAGAGAATGAAGGGAACTCATCTCCAAGCCTCCAAAAATGTTGAAGAAGACCTAATCTTGCAAACTTGCAAGTTCTTTCTCTTGTTCTTCAATCAAAGGTTAGTAATCTTACTTCTATGATCTGAGATTATGAAGAAGATGTTGCATCTCTGCAATTGTATCTTCTACAATCTCCATTCATTCTTATACCTATGATCATCATAATCAATTCTTACCATGATTCTTATGTTTTCTACATGCATCTATGATCATATTCTTATTTTGATTTCTTCTAGCATTGTAGATGCCTCTCCATGATTATTCATACCTCTGATTTACTATATTCATGTACTAGAATGAGATCTCATCATCCCTAGTTCATCTCTTTCATTCATAGCATGTTTCCAATGAAAACCATGATTTTTACCAAAATAGAAAGTATGGTTTCAAATTAGTAAGTAATGGTTTTAATCATTGTTTGATGTCTAAAATATGCTTTTTAGTCTTAGATTACTATGTTAGACATTCTCTCCAAGTTTCGTAGCATTCCAGATTGTATAGCATAGGTTTCGGATCAAAATACTATTTTTGGATTCGGATTACTCTTGGGCAGATTGACTGGGTCGACTGAATCAATCAACCCAGCAATTCAACCCGCAGTGACAGAATTGGATTTTTTTGTCCGTTTCGATTCAATTGATGCTCATTCTTTTAGGACTACTTCCTAATGATTGTATGATGTTATTCTAGGGTTTGTTTGCTAACTTTGGATTCATCCTCTTGTCCATCCGGAATATATTCGAATCTATTTAAGGTAAGGACAGTTGTTACCATATTAACATAGATTACATAGATTTAGTTTCTAATTTGGAAACTACTTAGATTTGCTACTGTTATGTTAGTTTCTATTATGATATAAATGCTGTAAGTACAGTAGGATCTTATTTCCTTGTTTACTTTATGTACTTGATCATGTATGAATACTTACTCATGTATATTGTACGTTAATTTGATCTTGTCTTATTATACTCTTTCATATGATGAGATATCTGTCGTGGATGATATGACTGAATTATGATTGTGATCGTTTAGGTATGATTTGGGATTGGGGAATGTCCTTTTGACATTTCTGTCCTTGGACATCATTGGGGATAGTATGGGATATTTCCAATGTTGCCCTTTGACACTTTCCTGGATTATTGGTTGACATACCTAGGACTTGTCTAGCAGTATTTGGCTAGGATATTCCCTGTAATATCAGACCCGATTCGGAAGGGTATTGAGACCGAACGACCCGTGGTAGCAATGGGGATTCATGGGCGCTCAAGACCGGTAACCAACCTGTAAGGGGACATGAATCACATTGTGGGGGCCATTTATGGGTAGAGTTGCATATGGATAGACTTGGGCTCATGGGCATTCAAGACCGGTAACCAACCCGTGAGAGGACATGAGAGCTTCTTGTTTACTATATGTGGATGACCTATAGGGTTAATGAGTCCGTAGTCTGGGACTATGCCGACTCTAGTGGAAATGATTCCGGAAAGGATCGCCCCGGGGTGAGGAATGGATGTATCTGAACCTGAGTTGATATGACTAAGTAGAAGACTTGCATTGGGCTAGGCTTTACCCTGACATGAGCCAATACTTAGACCAATGGTGATGTGAGAGAGAGGTGACCTAAACCCCTAACCAAGGAATGTCTAAAAGGGATGTAGGACCCAATTACCAATGGAGAACCCAAGACACCGGAATGGTTGAGGGAGAGTGATTTGAGACCTACCCAAAGAAGTATGGTGCTATGATTTAAAGCATGTCTGCCTATAGAGACCAGCATACATAGAGTTAGACTCATACTTGCATTTGTCTGTCTCATATCATATCACATTATGCTTTACTTATGCTATCATGTTATTTGTGTTGCTATGGAATAACTTGCCTTACTGGGTTTCTTTTGAAACTCATACCTTTTTTACAACATTTTTTGTTAGATTATTCTACGAGCATTGATGACTATGAAGGCCAATATGAGGAAGCGCAAACCGAAGAAGCGTACTACACGCAAGGTGTCAGAAACTATGAAGATTACGTTGAGGATTCCTCGAGTGGTCTTACTTTGTACCAAGATTAGCCCTACTGTGGAGTGGGAGCGTCTGAGTGTGATTGATGAAGTCTATGTTTATGAAGACGTTCTTTATAAAGTAGAATATACTCTAGTTTAGTTGATTATATCTTTCTTTCTTGTCTTTAGAACCAGTTGTAATCTTCTTTGACTTTCGATCTACATTCCGCTGTACTCGTGGAGTGAGATTCTGCCTCACTCTACATTTGATTTTATATATCTAATGGTATTATTTCCGCATTCTGATGATTATCTCGTTACTTTACTTTGACTCATTTAAATAATATTGTTAACCTTGATTTAGTCTTGTTCTTGATTATATTATTGTGAATGTGGGAAGTTGATTTTCTCGATACTGGATCTTGTGGACTGTGGATCACACACTTGGGTATGCCAGATAGGGTACTGGCTGGGTGGATTTGACAAAAGGAAAGAAAAACAATGGAGAATCAAAGATGAAACATAGAAGAGGATGATCACATACCTTTTTGTGTAAATGCAAGAGATTTGACGAAGATCCGTCAAGAAAATCAACAAGGATGCATAGGAGATGACTTGAAGAGGGCTCTAGTTCATTCTAAAGAGTTTGGAGGCACAAAAGACGAATTAGACTCGAAGTTGGGCTTAAATAGAGAAGCCAAGACCTAATTCAACAAAACAAGACCAATGAGTCGACCAACCAGGACAGCAAGTCCAAAACAGGGAAATGAAGGCTCAGATCAAATCCAAACATGATGGGGTTTCGCACACACACCAAGTGGCTTACCCGGT
Organism: Hakea prostrata; assembly: GCF_041222555.1. Classification (NCBI taxonomy): domain Eukaryota; kingdom Viridiplantae; phylum Streptophyta; class Magnoliopsida; order Proteales; family Proteaceae; genus Hakea; species Hakea prostrata. Next base: position 11,181,116 of record NC_142602.1, read on the forward strand.
ATGTAGAAATGCCTTCGAACCAGATCAGAGAGTACTCCAAGTCCATCAACTAATTCCTTCTTCATCAGGGTGTAGTTTCCATAATTGGAACACTGTTATCAACACTCATGGATTCTTAGCCAAACACCAAGTCTTCCACTGTGATGGCCCATAGTTGACTTCTTGCCTTACTTCGGGTTGTCGGACCTACAAACAACAGGGTTTCCGGGTCAAGATTAGGGTTGGGTTTCACATTCTCCCCACCTTAAAAGAAATTTTATCCTCAAAATTGAAAGCGTACCTGAACTTCCAAAGAGGTGACGAAACTTCTCCTCATATCTTCTTCCTTCTCCCAAGAAGCTTCTTCAGAGGTATGGTTCTTCCACCGGATCTTCACCAAAGGAATGGTGCGATTCCGTAGTTGCTTGTCCTTCTTATCCAGGATTTCGGCTGGCTCTTCGTCATAGGTAAGATCAGCACTAAGTCCTTCAGGTGGTTGCTGTAAAATGTGTTCCGGGTTCTCTATGTACTTTCGAAGCATTGAAATATGAAACACATTATGAACTCCAGCAAGAGGCGGAGGTAATGCCAATCGATATGCAATAGGTCCAACCTTCTCCAGAATCTCAAAAGGTCCAATGAAACGAGAGCTAAGCTTACCCTTAACATTGAATCTCATCACACCCTTCATTGGTGAAACCTTCAAGAAAACTTTCTCCCCAAGTATTTCCATACAAAGCCTTGAATGGAGCCATGCCTATTGTTGATTGATAACTGTTATTATAGGCAAACTCTACCAAAGCTAAGTGTTCATCCCAATTACCACCCATATCTACAACATAGGTTCTGAGCATGTCTTCCAAAGTCTGAATTGTTCGCTCAGACTGTCCATCCGAATGTGGGTGATGAGCTGTACTCAAGTTCAATTGGGTTCCCAAGGCTTTTTGCAAACTGTTCCAAAACCTTGAGGTGAACCTAGGACCACGATCAGAAACAATACTCATTGGCACTCCATGCAGACGAACCACATTGTCCACATAAAGCCTAGCTAGCTTATCCAGAGTATGAGTGAACTTCATAGGAATGAAGTGGGCTGATTTGGTCAACCTATCAACAATCACCCACAAAGTGTCATTACCTTTACTTGTCCGAAGCAAGCTAATAAAAAAGTCCATAGAGATATCCTCCCACTTCCAATTAGGAATAGGAAGGGGTTGAAGTAATCCAGATGGAGGTTGACGAACGGCATTCAAACGCTGGCAAGTCTCACACTTGGCAACAAAATCATCAACATCAGCCTTCAAACCAATCCACCAAAAATGTTCCTTCAAATCCTTGTACATCTTGGTGCTTCCAGGGTGTACTGTAAAGACTGACTGGTTTGCTTCCTTCAATATTTCCTTCTTAATTTCCTCATTTGTTGGCACACACAGTCTACCTCTAAACAATAAAGCACCATCCATGGAAATACCAAAGTCGGGGTTCGACTCAGGATTCGAAGAAATCTTCTCAACTTGTCCTTAAATTCTTGGTTAGAATTTTGCAAAGCAACAATCCTATCTCTAAGGGTAGATCTTGCCATCATGGCAGAAAGGAAAAAATCTGAATTCTCAAGGACAACTTCCAAATCAAAACTTGCAATTGAAGACAACGAGGGTTGGCTCAGAGCATTCAAATCCAAAGCCTTCTTCTGACTCTTCCTATTAAGAGCATCCGCAACAATGTTTGCCTTACCAGGGTGATACTGAATATCACAGTCATAATTAGAGACTAATTCCAACCATCTTCTTTGCCTCATGTTCAACTCCTTTTGGGTAAAGAAGTGTTTCAAACTTTTATGATCCGTGAATATGGCAATCTTCTCACCGTAGAGGTAATGTCCGCAAATCTTCAAAGCGAAGACAACAGCGGCCAGTTCTAGATCGTGAGTGGGGTAATTCCGCTCATAATCTTTTAATTGCCGAGAAGCATAGGCTACGACCTTACCATGTTGCATCAGCACGCAACCCAAACCAATCTTCGACGCATCAGTATAGACTGTCATATCACCGGAACTATCAGGTATAGTCAGGACCGGGGCACTTGTCAATCTATCTTTCAACTCTAGGAAATTCTTCTCACAAGCATCAGACCAAACAAACTTCTCTTCTTTCCTGGTCAGCTTAGTCATAGGAGCAGCCAACTGAGAAAAGTTCTCAATAAACCTTCTGTAGTAACCCGCCAATCCAAGGAAACTCCTTATTTCCGTAACAGTCTTCGGTCTTTCCCAATCAGCCACTGCTTGGACTTTTTCGGGATCGACACGAATACCTTCAGCTGAAACCACATGGCCGAGGAATACTACTCTCTTGAGCCAGAAATCACACTTGCTGAACTTGGCGTAAAGCTTCTTTTCTCGTAGCCTTTGCAAAGTGAAACTTAGATGCCTTGCATACTCTTCTTCATTCTTTGATTAGATCAAGATGTCGTCGATGAAGACAATCACAAACTTATCAAGCACATCATGAAATACTCGGTTCATGAGGTCCATGAACACTGCAGGAGCATTAGTCAATCTGAAAGGCATGACTCGAAATTCATAATGACCGTACCTCGTTCTGAAAGTTGTCTTGAAGATATCACTTGGCTTCACTTTCAACTGGTGATATCCAGATCTCAAGTCAATCTTCGAGAACACTGGTGCACCCTTCAACTGATTGAAGAGATCGTCAATTCTGGGCAGCGGGTATCTATTCTTGATGGTCAGCTTGTTCAACTCATGGTAGTCGATGCACAGACGCATACTACCATCCTTCTTCTTAACAAACAAAACCGAAGCTCCCCAAGGTGATACACTAGGTTGTACAAAACCTCTATCAATGAGCTCATTCAACTGGTTTTGTAGTTCCTTTAGTTCAGTAGGAGCCATCCTATATGGGGCCTTAGATACCGGAGCGGCACTAGGGATAAGATCAATAGAAAACTCAACATCCCTATCTGGAGGCACTCCCGATAGGTCATAAGGGAAAACATCAACAAAATCGCAGACAATCTGGGCTTCATCAACTCTTTTCTCTACTTTACTCTTGCCTTCAGATGAAGCATCATCCACTAGGGCGTAGACTTGCATCAGTGCAGACAGGATCTTCCTACCAATCCTTCTTCTCTCACCTTGAAATTCAAAGACCGGACTTCCACAGATTTGGAACTGAATTTTCCTTGAGGAACAAAGAAATACAGCTTTGTGGGTAATCAACCAATCGATTCCCAAAATGACATCAAAGTCATTCATATCGAGAAGTACCAAATTGGCTTCCAAGTTCTTCTCACCAATCAAAACAGGACATTTAACAATCCCTTTATATAGTTTCACAACAGGACCAGTAGGTGTACTAATCAGTAAACTACTAGATAACTTCTTAGGCACTAGGTCAGTCTTCTTGATGAATGCAGTTGATATGAACGAATGAGATGCACCCGTATCAAATAAGACAAATGTAGGAATAAAAGCGACTAACAATGTACCTGAAATCACATCATGGCTTGCATCCTGTTCAGTACCAGAAATACTAAACACTCTACCGAAGGGAGGAGCAGGAGCATTCTTTACTAGAGGAGCAGTGCTTGGATAGGCCTCTTTGGACAGGCACGAGCAAAATGACCAGCTTGCTTACGAGAAAAAAGAAAACAGGATTGCTATATGCCACTGGAGTAGCTGCAATCAGGGGGCTTCGAACCAAGGGCCTAGGATTGAAACCCTATGTTCCATATGCTAAACATCAAGAATTGAATTGGAATCGATTGTAATTGCAAGGAATGATGGGGAATCAATTAAAGGAATGATAAGAACTAAATTAGAATCATGAATCAATAGTAATTTATACTTAACACATATCTACACATCAATGTGAATTAAAGAATAGGTTGAAATGAAAGAAATCATGGAGTTGCAATGTAAGTAATCATAATGGTAGTATATCATGGCAAGAATGAAGTGAGGTTAATGGAAATGAAAGGGGGAGCTCATGGCCAAGTGTTTGCAAGGTTGTAGCACTTCAGCCATGGTCCCAAGAGTAGTAATTAATAGGAGATTGAGTAGGTTAGAAGAAGAAGAAGAGAATCCATACCTTGAAGAAGTGATTGAGATGGAAAGCCAATGATTAGAGCCAATAATATTCACAAACACCAAGGATGGCCTAGGGAATGTCACTCCTCGTTCTCTAGAGTGCCAATGATTAGGGTAGACCTTCATTCATGAGTTCCAAAAAGGTAGGGTCAAAATGGTCAAGATTTTTGTTATTTTCCGAAGTTTGCAACTGCTGGTCGACTGGTCAGTCGACCAAGGCTGACAACAACCTTAGAGTGTGGATTTAGAAGGCTAGACTGATCCGAATTGAGTTGGGTTTTATCCTACAAGTCAATCAACAAGTCTAGTTTCAAGAAATACCTTCGGATTGAGCACGGGAGTTCATTAGGTGCTTAAACTAATTCAATCTTCTTCGATGTGCAGATTTTCACTAAACATTGACAATGTGCTCAAGTAAGGGGCAACACTGTCAATGTCCATAGTGTCACATCCACCCAACCGGTACCCTACCTGGCATACCCGAGTGTGTGATCCACAGCCCTGAAGATCAAGTATCGAGGTAATCAACCTCCCACATAGAAAATAACATAATCATGAACATAAATAATCAATGTACAATGTATAATACAAAAGATCCAAATAAGGAAAGAATAAATCATATATCATCAGAGTACGAAAGACAATCAGAATGTCTAAATCAATAAAGTAAAGTGAGGCGGAATCCCACTCTACAACTGTGAAACCCAGCCCTAACCTTGACCCGGAAACCTTGTTATTTGTAGGTCCGATGACCCGAAGTAAAGTAAGAAGTCAGCTTTGGGCCATCCCAGTAGAGGACTTGGTGTCTGGCTTTGAATCCATGAAGGTTGATGATGAGGTTCTATTTATGGAAACAGAATCTTGATGAAGATCTAATTAGTTGATGGACTTGGAGTGCTCTCTATCTTGGTTTGAAGGCATTTCTACCTACTAGGTAAGTCACTTGACTTGTGTGCAAAACCCCTTTAGGTTTGGATTTGATCCGGGCCTTCAATTCCCTGTTTTGGCCTTGCTTTGCTCGCATTGGTCGACCGATTGGTCGACCGGGCCAGTCGACCAATCCACTCGACCAATGGGTGCTGTCTTTGGCAATTAGGTTGATTCTTGCTCTATTTAAGTCTAACCTCGAGTCCACTTCGTATTTGCTGCCTCCAAACCCTCGGGAACGAACCAAAGACCTCTCGCAAGTCATCTCTCTTGCATCCTTGGAGTTTTCTTGGCGGATCTTCGTCGGAACTCTTCTTTTTGCATCAAAAGGTATGTCTACTCTCTTCTTCTTCTCCTCCATCTCTGTTTTTCTTTCCTTTTTGAGTTGAGACAGAGAAGAGATGCTGCATCCTCTGTTGCAAACATCTCTCGAACATGTTCTCATGATCATCCTAAGGATTTAAGGCTAGAACAATGATCTTAACCATGATCATTGCAAGCTTTTGAAGGATTCATGATCAAACCATGATTTAATCTCTCGTTAATTTCCTAATCTGAATTCCGATCTCTTTGGATCTTCTTTCATTGATCATGTTAGTGGTTAATGGTTGTGTTTTCTTTCTATGATCCATAATCCATAGAATTCTAGTTGTTCTCTTCTACCTTGCTATGTGTTCTTCATGATGCATGATAGTACATATATGGTAGGTTTTATTTCCTTATTTAGATTTATGCTTCTAAGCCTTATTCCATGAAGACCTATGCATGTTTTCATGTTTTCATTACCAAAAGCAATGATCCATCCTCCTATAGTTCTTGTCTTTGTTTTCTATTTCAAAATTCATCAAGATCCATGTTTGATTTATTTATGGTAACTTTTTGTTTCCTAATTTGGATCTTGATACCTTGATTTGATTAGTGTTTTGAGGTCCCCTATATGTTAGAATACTACTGATGTAGTCTACCCCTTGATTAGTACCCTTTTGAACCACCAAATTCGGGTTTCATATCTCAAAACTCCGATTTTCTAAGCTATCGTCTCGCATTGGTCGACTCGATTGGTCGACTGGACCACTCGACCAATCCACTCGACCAATGAGTACAAGCAACTCCAGAATTGGTCTGCTTTGGATGTTTTGCTATATTTTCTGTTAGGGATCTTTCCTAATATGTTGTATATACTTGTTTAGGACCTTCTTCTCAAGTTTGCCAAGATCTTACTTGATTTCTTAGGATTCTTTGCGAGTTATAAAAGGTAAGGATGGTTATTTCCTTAATTACATAGATAGCATGAATCTAGTTTCTATATTTGAATATCATTGATATGTTTCCTAAATTAGATTCTTACAATGATATACTACTGTTGCATAACTTTGATTACAGTAGCATTACTTATTCATATTGAATTGATTCATGTATGATTTACTTACCAATGTTATACAAGTGATTGTAAATATTGATTTCTTTCCATATATGGAGTTACCATATATGTGATGATATGAATTGATGCATGTGTATGCTTACGTATGGTTTGGAAAGGAGAGGTGTCCTTTTGACACTTCTGTCCTTGGACTACTACGGGAATATTATGGGATGTTTCCGGAGATGCCCTCTCGGACACCTTCCTAAACTGTTGGATGACATATATAGGATTGTCTAGTAGTGTTTGGCTAGGATGTCCTGTTATGTCGACCCTAATCGGAGGGGTATTGAGACCGAACGACCCGTGGTAGCAATGGGGATTCATGGGCGCTCAAGACCGGTAACCAACCCGTGAGAGGACAGGAATCACATTGTGGGGGCCATTTATTGGTAGGGTTGCATATGGCTAGACTTGGGCTCACGGGCGCTTAAGACCGGTAACCAACCCGTGAGAGGACGTGAGAGCTTCCCGTTTACCATATGTGGATAACCAATAGGGTTGGTGAGTCCATAGTCGTGGACTATGAGGACTCTAGTGTGAAGGATACCGGAAAGGATCGTCGGGACGAGGAATGGAAGTATCCCGGATCCGACTTGATGTAACCAAGTAGAAGACTTGCATTTGGCTAGGTATTACCCCGACATGCGCCAAGACTTATACCAAATGGTTGTGAGAGAGTGTGTTGACTTAACCCCCCGCCAAGGTTTGTCCCGAGGGATGAAGGACCCATTACCAATCGGTCGCCCGAGATATCTTAAATGGTTGGAGGGAATCCAAGATATCTTAAATGGTTGAGGATGTGAGTGGACTTTCCTAAAGAAGTACGGTGCTATGACTTAAAGCATGTCTGCCAATAGAGACCAGCATACTTAGAGTTAGATTCATTCATTCATTGTTTGTCTCATATCATTTGCATTTATGATTGTTCTGGAATCCTGCCATTTATGTTATTATGGATTTTAACTGCCTTACTGAGTTTCTTTGAAACTCATTCCTTTATTGTACAATGTTGTTAGACTATCCTGCAGGTACGGAATACTATGACGGTCCCTATGAGGAAGCGCAAGGCGAAGAGACATATCTCCAGGAAGGTGATTGCGGTTACCACAATTACTCTGAAGATCCCACGGGTGGTTATGCTCCGTACGATGCTTAGTCCGACCATTGAGTGGAAGCGTCCTTGTGCTATCTATGAGATCTACACCTACAAGGATGTCGTCTACAAAGTGGAGAATAATTTAGTTACCCAATGTACTTGCTACTGGGATTAGCTTTTATCTAGTTTATTCTTTCGAGCTACTTTTCCGCTGGATGTAAAGTGGGATTTTTGCTTCACTTTACTTATCTGTTTGACACTCTGATTATATCTATTATTCTAATTCATTTATGATTCATTCTTTCATTATTGGATCTATGATTTGTCTTCCGCACTCTTGTTATGATTGTTCATGATTATGTTATTGTTTATGTGGGAGGTTGATCACTCGATACCTGATCTTCGGGCTGTGGATCACACTCTCGGGTATGCCGGATAGGGTACCGGGCCGGGAGGGCGTGATGATTGGTATCGGAGCCAAGTTTCGAGGAGATCCTAACCACAAAAGACAACAACTGAACATTCCTGAGTCATTGATCTGAAATGACTCTTCTACTCTTAGAAGTGAATAATAGAACACTGAATTAGAAACTTGAACTTTGAGGCATAACAGAACATTTCTGAATAACATACCATAATTATACTTGAACAAATGTCACTAATGCAAGGAAAATAAAAGTGCATAACATACAATAATTAAAGAGAAACAAAATGAACTTCATTAATTTCAAAAGTTTTTACAATGATTACATCTGAAAAGCATAAATGGAAAATCCTAAAGTACAAACTATCTAGGTGATCTACTCGATCTCTATATGCTATGAACTCCTCTCGCTAGCCGAGTCACCCGATGCTCTATCCTCGTCCCGTCGAGACTCCATCCTCTCGTACATCTGCTCCCGTCTCGACCTCCATCCTCTCTAGCATGGAAGTCATCGATCTCATCTCGTGCACTAAGATCCGAAGTCTCCGGAACCGCATGTGAAGGGCCGCCCGCCTCGAAGTGTGATGAAGGAAACTCGTGATGCACAGGCTCAGCCCTCGCGCATATCTCTAGATCATCTCCGGCCTGATCATCACTATCGGGACCGATATCCTCTCCTCCATCCTCTGATCCCCGATCCTCATCCTCTCGATTCATCATCATCCTCACCCTCCGGGACCAGGAGATCTCTCTAACCGATGTAGTCTCATCCGTCGAATGGTCCGAGTCCCAATGGGGTATCCCCGTGATCTAGTGTCCATCGGAGTATCCTCGAAACTCACCCCGAAATGCCCGAAGATCAAAGTCGAAGCCTCCCATAGCAAAGGTTCCGCATGCTAGGCCGCAGAACTAAGTCCAAGCATGACCTGCCGAATGATGTAAGAAAGATCGATCTCGAAGCCCATGTAGATGCGGTAAATGACTAAGGCCTCCATCACCGTGACCCGATGGTGATGTCCGGCTTTCGGCATGATGTTTCGGCCGACTATGCGACCGATAATACGTGCAGAACCCGTCATCCGTCCGCTAGTCCACGGTGTGAAGCATCGGCGGCTATCCCATAGCGTAGAGCATATCTCGCGAAGCTCGTACGACATCGGATGGCTGTCCAGTGCTGCTCGTAGGTATCCACACACACCGCCGTGGATAGTAAGGGACCCCGCAAGATCTCGGCCGTTGTCCGGGTAGAGAAGCGAATCCGAGTCCGAAGGACCCCCGCTCCCGAGGACAAGTCCGAGTGGATGTCCCCGGCCCCGAGCCTCCTCGTGTAAGTAAGGTTGCTGAAGAACAACCTCACTAGCTCCGGTATACCGGCAAATCCTCGGTGAAGAGGTGAGTCCACCGTAAAGTGTCGAACCTCTCGCCGGATCCTCGAAGGCTCCGAGCTGGCGTAAGTGAAGTAGACGCCCCATCTCGATGTTACAATAGCTGAAGTAGGCCTCGTATAGAAACTCGGCCCGAGGTGTGTCAAATAGGTCCGGTCTCCTAACCTCCTCTCTCGGGCTCGAAAGGAACCCCGACCTCCGCCCCCGAGAGCACCTACGATGCGACCTCGACCTCTACCACCTCCTCGTCCTCCCCTCTCGCATGATGTATCTGTGGAAGAGACAAGAGACATTTCCAATTAGTGCTATTTCAAGATTTGAGCCAAAAGGGTATTTTCGTAATTTTTCGGAAAATTTCAAATTTGGGGGAAATTTGATTTGAACATACTAGCATGTGCACAATACTTGGAATTTCATGTCTATGAAGTTGTTTTGATGAAAATCGATCGAAAACATGGATTAAAGCGAAAAATTCAGCAAGAAGAAATTTGGGGATTTTGCAATTTAGGTCAAAATTGGATTTTTGAAAAGTTGAAATTGGTTAAATCAAATTGTATGGACCTATCTACAATGTCATCTTGAGCATGTAGCATTTGATCTCGTGCGAAAATTTCAAGCGGTTTGAGAGAAAACGAAATTTTTCTAAAGATATCGATTTCGGTGTAAAACTTTGCGAGATGAGCACCAAATGTGTTAAAACTTGTTGTCTATGCATGTCATTGTGTTTAAAACCTAGGGAATATGTTTCTAAGCATTCCTAAGCATGATTTCTAGCATTGGATACAAGTTAAGCATGGTTTTATTGAAATGCAAGCATGAGAAGATGAAAATGGAAGAAAAAATGAGAGATTTACCTTGTTTGTGAAGATGGTGTGTTGTGGTGTTGTTGTTGAAGCACTAAATCACCTCAAGAACACTTGTGGGAACTCTTGGATATTTTCCCTAGAGCTCTCTCACCTTTGGAAGAAGTTAGAATGAGGTTGGAATGTGGAAATGAGGCTTATAATGCGAATTTTCGCATTCTGTCTTCATTGGTCGACTGGGTCACTCGACCAACCACTCGACCAATGGTCCCAGTGACCTCATTTGCTGTTGAATTGTTGGAAAATGTGATTTTTGCCTTATGGAATATTGTTTGATGACTATATGGATATATTTGAGCATGATTTAAGTTTTCAAATCATTTGGACTTGTGGTTTATGTTGAATCTTCGAAATTCGGTATTTTGATGTTCTCGGTTTTGCGGAATGGTTACTCCGAGAAGTGGGCGTGGTGAATCCAAAGTGGTCATGGAGGTGGTGAAATACCTCGGGGAGGTGGTGAAGTACCTCATGGAGGTGGTGAGATACCAAATGCTGATCGGGGTACTCATGAGATCCCCGGTGCCCCGAATGTTGGAAGTTTCAGAGATATTGCCAATATCATGGGCAATATGATGCAGCAGCAAGCGGCTCGGTTCAACCAGATGTTGGTGGGTTTCATGACTCGCATAATGAGACCCGGGCTGGTGCTAATGTGAATCCTCATGCCGCAGTCCCCGAATGCGGGAGGTTTAGCTGAACTCCTCATACTCGCCGATGGAGAGTTTTCCAAGATGCAAGTACCCACTTTTACTTGGAGTTACCAAGGACCCCTTGTTTCCTAACAAGTGGCTTCGTGAGTTGGAGAAGGCTTTCCGGCATCTCGCAATGCTCGGAAGCTCGTAAGATTTTGTTTGCTGAGCGTGTTGCAACAAGAAGCCGATGCATGGTGGATTTCCACTCGTCCTGTTTTGGAAGGTTTGCATGCAGGAGTTGTAACTTGGGAGTTATTCAAAGAGGCTTTTTGTATGAACTACTTTCCCGAGGCGGTGAAGGATGCAAAGGAAGCTGAGTTTATGATTCCGACTCAAGGAACTTTGTCTCGTGTTGGAGTACCAACAGAAGTTCGAGGAGCTTCATTTCTTTGCTCCAGATTCTTTGAAGGAAGACCTCGCGAAAGCAAAGAAGTTCTTCAAAGGACTGCGCCTGCCATTAAAGCTTATCTCACAATCCAGCCCTATAGTGAGCTATGCTCAAGTGGTGCAGAACTCGAAGAAGTTGGAAGAAACAGAGAAGGAAAGTGCTCGTGTGCAAAAGCCTTGGCAATCAAGGAATTCTGGTCCGGTGGATCGCAATGACCGTCGTTATGTGAGACCTACACCCTACCCCACTCCTACCTTTCGGGCTAAGAGTGTAGGTCGAACACGGGTTTTCAGCAGCCCGCGCCAGTTTAAACGAGATGGCGGAAACCGATCACCAGCAAATGCAAGTGCAAGTGCTAGCGCAAGTGCAAGGCCTTTTGTTCGTAAGCCCTCTGTTGCAGCCACCCCCGTTGGATCCAAAGAATCCTGTTTGCTTCTACCGCAAGCAAGCTGGTCATTTTGCTCGTGCTCGTCCGAAGCGGCCCGCCCAGAACAGCCTACCCCGGTGGTGAAGAGTGCTCCTGCTCCTCCCTCTCGGTAGAGTTTTCAGTATTTCCAAGATCTGAGCAGGATCCAAGCCATGAAGTGATTACGGGTACATTGTTAGTCGCTTCTATTTCCGCATTTGTCTTATTTGATACGGGTGCATCTCATTCATTCATGTCATCTCGCATTCATCAAGAAGACTAACCTAATCCCCGAGAAGTTGTCTAGTTGTTTATTGATTAGTACACCTACTGCTGTCTGTTGTGAAACTAGATAAGGGGTTATCTAAATGTCCTGTGTTGATTGGTGAGAAGAACTTGGAAGCCAATTTTGTGATTCTTGACATGAAGGACTTCGATGTTATTTTGGGAATTGACTAGTTGACATGCCCCACAAAGCCGTGTTCCTTTGTTCCTCAAAGAAGATTCAGTTCCATATTTGTGGAAGTCCGGTCTTTGAATTTCAAGGTGAAAAGAGAAGGGTTTGTAAGAAGGTGCTTGTCTGCACCGATGCAAGTCTATGCCCTAGTGGATGATGCTTCATCTGAAGGCAAGGGTATAGTGGAGAAAAGAGTCGATGAAGTCGAGTTGTCTGCGACTTTGTTGATGTTTTCCCCGATGATCTATCGGAGTGCCTCCGGACGAGAGATGTCGAATTCTCTATTGATCTCGTCCCCGGTGCCGCTCCCCGTATCTAAAGCTCCGTATAGGATGGCTCCTACTGAGTTGAAAGAGTTGCAAAATCAGTTGAATGAGCTCATTGATAGAGGTTTCATACAGCCTAGTGTGTCACCTTGGGGAGCTCCGGTCTTGTTCGTCAAAAGAAAGACGGTAGTATGCGCTTGTGCATCGACTACCGTGAGTTGAATAAGTTGACTATCAAGAATAGATATCCGCTGCCCGTAATCGATGATCTCTTCGATCAGTTGAAGGGTGCAGTTGTGTTCTCGAAGATTGACTTAAGGTCCGGATATCACCAATTGAAAGTGAAGTCTAGTGATATCTTCAAGACAGCTTTTCCGAACGCGGTATGGTCACTACGAGTTTAGAGTCATGCCTTTCGGATTGACCAATGCTCCTGCGGTGTTCATGGACCTCATGAACCGAGTATTTCATGATGTGCTTGATAAGTTTGTGATTGTTTTCATTGATGACATCTTGATCTATTCGAAGAGCGAAGAAGAGCATGCGAGTCATCTAAGTTTCACTTTGCAAAGGTTGCGGGAAAAGAAGTTGTTTGCTAAGTTTAGCAAGTGTGATTTCCGGCTTAAGAGAGTGGTTTTCCTTGGTCATGTAGTTTCAGCCGAAGGTATTCGTGTCGATCCCGAAAAGGTCCAAGCTGTGGCTGATTGGGAGAGACCGAAGTCGAGAACGGAAATAAGAAGTTTTCTTGGATTGGCGGGTTACTACCGAAGGTTTATTGAGAATTTTTCCCGGTTGGCTGCTCCTATGACTAAGTTGACCAGGAAAGAAGAGAAGTTTGTTTGGTCCGACGCTTTGTGAGAAGAACTTCCAAGAGTTGAAAGATAGATTGACAAGTGCCCCGGTTTTGACTATACCCGATAGTTCCGGTGGTATGACAGATTTATACCGATGCGTCAAAGATTGGTTTGGGTTGTGTACTGATGCAACATGGCAAGGTCGTAGCCTATGCTTCTCGGCAATTGAAGGATTATGAGCGGAATTACCCCACTCACGATCTAGAACTTGCCGCCGTTGTCTTTGCTTTGAAGATTTGGAGACATTATCTTTACGGTGAGAAGATTGCCATTTTCACGGATCATAAGAGTTTGAAATATTTCTTTACCCAAAAGGAGTTGAACATGAGACAAAGGAGATGGTTGGAACTAGTCTCCGATTATGATTGTGATATTCAGGTATCATCCTGGGAAAGCAAATGTTGTTGCCGATGCTCTTAGTAGGAAGAACCAAAGAAGACTTTGGATTTAAATGCTTTGAGTTTACCATTGTGGTCTTCTATTGAGAGTTTTGGTTTGGAAATCGTCCCCGAGAATTCTGATTGTATTCTTTCTCGCCATGACGGCAAGATCTGGTCTTAGAGATAAGATTGTTGCTCTGCAGAGTTCCGATCAAGAGTTTTTGACCAAAGTTGAGAAGATTTCTTCGAATCTCGAGTCGGACCCCCGACTTTGGTATATCCATGGATGGTGCTTTGTTGTTTAGAGGAAGACTGTGTGTGCTCAAAACGATGAAGTTAAGAATGAAATATTGAAGGAAGCACACCAGTCGGTCTTTCATGTACACCCGGAAGCACCAAGATGTACAAGGACTTGAAGGAACATTTTTGGTGGATTGGTTTAAAGGCGGATGTTGATGATTTTGTTGCCAAGTGTGAGACTTGCCAACGTGTGAAAGCTCGTTCGACAACCTCCATCCGGATTACTTCAACCCCTTCCTATTCCTAGTTGGAAGTGGGAAGATATCTCCATGGACTTTGTGACTAGCTTGCCTCGGACAAGTAAAGGCAATGACACCGTGTGGGTGATTGTTGATAGGTTGACCAAATCAGCCCATTTCATTCCTATGAAGATCACTCATACTCCGGATAAGCTAGCCGGGCTTTATGTGGATAATGTGGTTCGTCCGCATGGTGTGCCATTGAGTATTGTCTCGGATCGTGGATCCTAGGTTCACCTCAAGGTTTTGGAACAGTTTGCGAAGGCCTTGGGAACCCAATTGAACTTGAGTACAGCTCATCATCCACAATCCCGATGGACAATCTGAGCGGACAATTCGGACATTGGAAGACATGCTCAGATCTTGCGTGGTGGATATGGGTGGTAATTGGGATGAACACCTAGCTTTGGTTGAGTTTGCCTATAACAACAGCTTATCAAGCAACAATAGGCATGGCTCCATTCAAGGCTTTGTATGGTAGTACTTGTAGGACACCTTTGTACTTGGACCGAGACAGGTGAAAGAAAAGTCTTAGGTCCGGAGATGATTGAAGCTACAAGTGCTATGGTAGATATGATAAGAGAAAGGATTAAGTCCGCTTGATCGAGACAGGAAATCTTATGCTGATAAGAGAAGGACCGATTTGGAATTTCAAGTTGGAGAGAAAGTCTTTCAAGGTCTCACCAATGAAGGGTGTGATGAGATTCAATGTTAAGGGAAAGCTTAGCCCTCGTTACATTGGACCTTTCGAGATTTTGGAAAAGGTTGGACCTGTTGCGTATCGATTAGCATTACCTCCGTCTCTTGCTGGTGTGCACAATGTGTTTCATATTTCGATGCTCCGAAAATACATAGAGAATCCGGAACACATTTTGCAGCAAGCACTGAAGGACTTAGTGCTGATTTGACCTATGATGAAGAACCGGCCGAAATCCTGGATAGGAAGGACAAGCAGCTGCGGAATCGCGCCATTCCTTTGGTGAAGATTCGGTGGAAGAACCATACCCCCTGAAGAAGCTTCTTGGGAGAAGGAAGAAGACATGAAGGAGAAGTTTCCTTACCTCTTTGGAAGCACAGTACGCTTTCAATTTCGGGGACGAAATTTCTTTAAGGGGGGGGAGAATGTGAAACCCAGCCCTAACCTTGACCCGGAAACCTTGTTATTTGTAGGTCCGATGACCCGAAGTAAAGTAAGAAGTCAGCTTTGGGCCATCCCAAGAGAGGACTTGGTGTCCGGCTTTGAATCCATGAAGGTTGATGATGAGGTTCTATTTATGGAAACAGAATCCTGATGAAGATCTAATTAGTTGATGGACTTGGAGTGCTCTCTATCTTGGTTTGAAGGCATTTCTACCTACTAGGTAAGTCACTTGACTTGTGTGCAAAACCCCTTTAGGTTTGGATTTGATCTCGGCCTTCAATTCCCTGTTTTGGCCTTGTTGCTCGCATTGGTCGACCGATTGGTCGACCGGGCCGTCGACCAATCCACTCGACCAATGGGTGCTGTCTTTGGCAATTAGGTTGATTCTTGCTCTATTTAAGTCTAACCTCGAGTCCACTTCGTATTTGCTGCCTCCAAACCCTCCTGAACAGAACCAAAGACCTCTCGCAAGTCATCTCTCTTGCATCCTTGGAGTTTTCTTGGCGGATCTTCGTCGGAACTCTTCTTTTTGCATCAAAAGGTATGTCTACTCTCTCTTCTTCTCCTCCATCTCTGTTTTTCTTTCCTTTTTGAGTTGAGACAGTAGAAGAGATGCTGCATCCTCTGTTGCAAACATCTCTGAACATGTTCTCATGATCATCCTAAGGATTTAAGGCTAGAACAATGATCTTAACCATGATCATTGCAAGCTTTTGAAGGATTCATGATCAAACCATGATTTAATCTCTCGTTAATTTCCTAATCTGAATTCTGATCTCTTTGGATCTTCTTTCATTGATCATGTTAGTGGTTAATGGTTGTGTTTTCTTTCTATGATCCATAATCCATAGAATTCTAGTTGTTCTCTTCTACCTTGCTATGTGTTCTTCATGATGCATGATAGTACATATATGGTAGGTTTTATTTCCTTATTTAGATTTATGCTTCTAAGCCTTATTCCATGAAGACCTATGCATGTTTTCATGTTTTCATTACCAAAAGCAATGATCCATCCTCCTATAGTTCTTGTCTTTGTTTTCTATTTCAAAATTCATCAAGATCCATGTTTGATTTATTTATGGTAACTTTTTGTTTCCTAATTTGGATCTTGATACCTTGATTTGATTAGTGTTTTGAGGTCCCCTATATGTTAGAATACTACTGATGTAGTCTACCCCTTGATTAGTACCCTTTTGAACCACCAAATTCGGGTTTCATATCTCAAAACTCTGATTTTCTAAGCTACTGTCTGCATTGGTCGACTGATTGGTCGACTGGACCACTCGACCAATCCACTCGACCAATGAGTACAGCAACTCCGGCATTGGTCTGCTTCGGATGTTTTGCTATATTTTCTGTTAGGGATCTTTCCTAATATGTTGTATATACTTGTTTAGGACCTTCTTCTCAAGTTTGCCAAGATCTTACTTGATTTCTTAGGATTCTTTGCGAGTTATAAAAGGTAAGGATGGTTATTTCCTTAATTACATAGATAGCATGAATCTAGTTTCTATATTTGAATATCATTGATATGTTTCCTAAATTAGATTCTTACAATGATATACTACTGTTGCATAACTTTGATTACAGTAGCATTACTTATTCATATTGAATTGATTCATGTATGATTTACTTACCAATGTTATACAAGTGATTGTAAATATTGATTTCTTTCCATATATGGAGTTACCATATATGTGATGATATGAATTGATGCATGTGTATGCTTACGTATGGTTTGGAAAGGAGAGGTGTCCTTTTGACACTTCTGTCCTTGGACTACTACGGGAATATTATGGGATGTTTCCGGAGATGCCCTCTGGACACCTTCCTAAACTGTTGGATGACATATATAGGATTGTCTAGTAGTGTTTGGCTAGGATGTCCTGTTATGTCGACCCTAATCGGAGGGGTATTGGAGACCGAACGACCCGTGGTAGCAATGGGGATTCATGGGCGCTCAAGACCGGTAACCAACCCGTGAGAGGACAGGAATCACATTGTGGGGGCCATTTATTGGTAGGGTTGCATATGGCTAGACTTGGGCTCACGGGCGCTTAAGACCGGTAACCAACCCGTGAGAGGACGTGAGAGCTTCCCGTTTACCATATGTGGATAACCAATAGGGTTGGTGAGTCCATAGTCAGGGACTATGAGGACTCTAGTGTGAAGGATACCGGAAAGGATCGTCGGGGACGAGGAATGGAAGTATCTCGGATCTGACTTGATGTAACCAAGTAGAAGACTTGCATTTGGCTAGGTATTACCCCCGACATGCGCCAATACTTATACCAAATGGTTGTGAGAGAGTGTGTTGACTTAACCCCCCGCCAAGGTTTGTCCCTGAGGGATGAAGGACCCATTACCAATCGGTCGCCCGAGATATCTTAAATGGTTGGAGGGAATCCAAGATATCTTAAATGGTTGAGGATGTGAGTGGACTTTCCTAAAGAAGTACGGTGCTATGACTTAAAGCATGTCTGCCAATAGAGACCAGCATACTTAGAGTTAGATTCATTCATTCATTGTTTGTCTCATATCATTTGCATTTATGATTGTTCGGAATCCTCGCCATTTATGTTATTATGGATTTTAATCGCCTTACTTGAGTTTCTTTGAAACTCATTCCTTTATTGTACAATGTTGTTAGACTATCCTGCAGTACGGAATACTATGACGGTCCCTATGAGGAAGCGCAAGGCGAAGAGACATATCTCCGGAAGGTGATTGCGGTTACCACAATTACTCTGAAGATCCCACGGGTGGTTATGCTCCGTACGATGCTTAGTCCGACCATTGAGTGGAAGCGTCCTTGTGCTATCTATGAGATCTACACCTACAAGGATGTCGTCTACAAAGTGGAGAATAATTTAGTTACCCAATGTACTTGCTACTGGGATTAGCTTTTATCTAGTTTATTCTTTCGAGCTACTTTTCCGCTGGATGTAAAGTGGGATTTTTGCTTCACTTTACTTATCTGTTTGACACTCTGATTATATCTATTATTCTAATTCATTTATGATTCATTCTTTCATTATTGGATCTATGATTTGTCTTCCGCACTCTTGTTATGATTGTTCATGATCATGTTATTGTTTATGTGGGAGGTTGATCACTCGATACCTGATCTTCGGGCTGTGGATCACACTCTCGGGTATGCCAGATAGGGTACCGGCTGGGAGGGCGTGACAACAACCAGCGGAAAGTAGATCGCAAGTCAAAAGAAAGGTTACATCTGGTTCTAAGATAAGAAAGAAAGATATAATAAACTAAACTAGACTTCATCAATGACGCCAAGACGTTCCCACTCCACAGTAGGGCTAATCCTGGTAACAAGCAAAACCACTTGAGGAATCCTCAATGTAATCTTCATGGTTGCCAGCACCTTGCATGAAGTACGCCTCTTTAGTTTGCGCTTCCTCGAATTGACCTTCATAGTCATTAGTACCTGTAGAGTAATCTAACACAAAAGGACGGAGTTTCAATGAAACCCACTAAGGCAGTTAATCCATAACAACATAAATGGCAGGATTTCAAAGCAAAGTAAAATGCTATATAATATGAAACACATGATGCAATATGATTCTAACTCTATGTATGCTAGTCTCTATTGGCAGACAAGCTTTAAGTCATAGCACCGTACTTCTTTAGGAAGGTTTCATCAAACAACGCCTTTTAGTAGTGGGTCCGACATCCCTCGGGACATTCCATGGCTGGGGATTAAGTCACCACTCTCTCACATCACCATTGGTCTAAGTAATGGCGCATGTCAGGGTCAAAGCCTAGCCAAATGCAAGTCTCCTACTCAGTTACATCAAGTCAGATCCAGATACGTCCATTCCTTGCCCCTGGCGATCCTTTCCGGTATCCTTCACACTAGAGTCCTCATAGTCCCAGACTACGGACTCATCAACCCTATAGGTCATCCACATATGGTAAACGGGAAGCTCTCACGTCCCCTCATGGGTTGGTTACCGGTCTTGAGAGCCTGTGAGCCCAAGTCTATCCTAATGCAACCCTACCGATAAATGGTCCCCACAATGTGATTCCTGTCCTCTCACGGATTGGTTACCGGTCTTAAGCGCCCATGAATCCCCATTGCTACCACGGATCGTTCGGTCTCACTACCCCTCCGATTGGGGTCTGACATAACAAGACATCCTAGCCAAACACTACTAGACAACCCTAAATATGTCATCCAACAGTTTAGGAAGGTGTCCAAAGGGCATCTCCGAAAACATCCCATAATATTCCCATAGTTGTCCAAGGACAAAAGTTTCAAAAGGACACCTCTCCTTTCCAAACCATACTTAATCATTCACAAACATAAATCCATAACATCACATATATGGTAACTTCTTATATGGAAAGAAATCAATAATAACATCCAACTTGCATATATTTGGTAAGTAAATCACACATGAATCAATTTAGTATAAACAAGTAATGCTACTGTAATCAAGGTAGTTGCATCAGTAGTATTTTATTATAAGAATCTAATTACAGAAATAAACCAAATATTCAAATATAGAAACTAGAACATGCAATCTATGTAGTTAAGGAAATAACCATCCTTACCTTATAAAACTCGCAAAGGATCTTGGGGAATCAAGTAAGACTTTGACTAAACTTGGGAAGAAAGTTCTAAACAAGTATATATAACATATTAGGAAAGATATCAAAACATCCAAAACAGACCAAATATGAGGTTGTTGTACTCATTGGTCTATTGGATTGGTCTACTGCCTCAGTCGACCAATGAGTCGACCAATAGAGGCAGTGGCCTTAAAAAATCAGAGTTTTAGAATATGAAATCGAATTTGGTGGTTCAAAAGGTTACTAAATAAGGGGGAAACTACAATGGCAGTATACTAGTATATAGAGGACTCCAAAACACTAATCAAATCAAGTCTTCAAGTTACAAATTAGGAAAAAAAAAGTTACCATAATTAGTTCAATCATGGTTCTTGAAGAATTCATAGTAAAAATCATGGACAAGAACAATAGGATGATGGATTACTAATATGACAAAGGATTCATGAATAGTATGCATAGATTCTCAAAAGAAATAGAGCTAAGGCTGAAGAACATCAATCTAAATAAGGAAAGAGAATGAATACAAGCTTTCCTTCAAAAGCGAGTGATGATCTTGATGAAGATCATCCACCAAGCTTTAGATCCTTAGGAAAAGAGAGGGAAAGAGTATAGTGATAGTTGCAACAGAGATACAACATCACTACTACTATCCTCAATCAGAAAAGGGAAGAAAAGTAATGAAGAATCAAAGATGAAACATAGAAGAGAATGATCACATACCTTTTTGTGTAAAAGCACGAGTTTTGACGAAGATCCATCAAGATAATCACCAAGGATGCAAGGGAGATGACTTGCAAAGGGCTCTAGTTCGTTCCAAAGAGTTTGGAGGCAGAAAATACAAAGTAGACTCGAGATTGGACTTAAATAGAGCAAGCAAAGACCTAATTAGCAAAATCAGATCCCATTGGTCGACTGGTCCAGTCGACCAATCAGAACAACAAATCCAAAATAGGGAATTGAAGGCTCAGATCAAATCCAAACATAAAGGGGTTTTACACACACACCATGTGACTTACCTAGTAGGTAGAAATCCCTTCGAATCATGACAAAGAGCACTCTAAGTCCATCAATTAATTCCATCTTCATCAGGGTGCAGTTTCCATAAATGGAACACTGACATCAACACTGATGGATTCTAAGCCAGCCACCAAGTCTTCCATTGGGATGGCCCATAGCTGACTTCTTGCTTTACTTCGGGTTGTCGGACCTACAAACAACAGGGTTTCTGGGTCAAGGTTAGGGCTGGGTTTCACACATAGGCTCTAGATCAAGCACCGAATCTTCAACTATGAGGGTCCACAAGTCTCTTCTACCTCCACTCCGGGTCTTTGGACCTACAACAATACAAAATTTTGGCTGGGTCAAGGTTAGGATAAGGCCATATTTTACAGTAGGTGTAGTGAATCTTCTATCAGATCTATCAACCAACCCAAGGTTTCTATTCTGCCACGGTCTTTGCACACGAACACTTTCTTTCTCAGCTTCTTCCAACTTCTTTGAGTTCTGCACAATCTGAGCATAGCTCTCTATAGAAGAACAATGAGGTAAACCCTAATTGCAGGTCACAATCCCTTGAAGAATTTCATTGCCTTTGCACGGTCTGGTCTCATAGAATCAGGGGCAAAGAAGAAAAGCTCTTCAAACTTCCAATGGTATTCTAGCACAGAAAGAGGTCCTTGAATAATAGCCGTGAACTCAGTTTCCTTTGCATCTTTAACAGCTTCCGGGAAATAATTCTTACAAAAAGCCTCTTTAAATATTTTCCTAGTAACAACACCAGCATGCAGATCTTCAAGAATAGGACAGGTGGAGTTCCACTAGGCATTAGCTTCATGTTAGAGCTTCTGCTCAGCAAACAAAATCTTTTGCGTTTCAGAGCATTGCAGATTCCGAAAAGCTTTCTCTAGTTCCCGCAACCACTTATTCGGAAACAGAGTGTCCATCAAAACTCTAGTGAAAGTTGGCACTTGTAACTTAAGGAAGCTCTACATCAGTTTGGTATGGGGAGTTCTTACCAATCTTTTAGCATTTGGCATAGTAGCATGAGGATTTCCATGTACAGCAGTACTGGTCTCATTATGCAAGGTCATAAAACCCATCATCATTTGATTGAACTGGGTAGCTTGCTGCTGCATGATATTACCCATAATGTTTGCAACATCCTGGAAATTTCCCACCGGCGGAGCACCAGGAAGATCATTAGCAGTTTGGCCAATCATAAAAGTCTGGTCACCAGTGATACCATCATGTACAACTCCATTTCATTATGGCTTGTACTAGTGTTACGGTTCCTTAGGTTAACCATCCTGTAAATTCGAAAATTCAAAACAATAAAAAATTGAAGATTCTTCAATATCCACTTGATCTCATGCTTTGAATATTCAAATCAGACTTAGAATCATCAATAAAGACATTACACAAACATTCACGGGCCAAAAATCAAAATTTCCAAAAATCACCAAAAACAGAGCTCACTGACTCTGTGGGTCGCTTGGCCCAATCGACCCACGCAAGCAGTGAGCGAAAATCACTTTAAAATGGCCCACTTCTCAAATCAAAATTGTCACATCCACCCAGCCAGTACCCTATCTGGAATTCCCGAGTGTGTGATCCACAACCCCGAAGATCAAGTTTAGGAACGATCATATCCACTTAGCACAATAATATAATCAACATCAAGTACAAATCATTGTATTCAAGTAATTTAATAATAAAAGTCAAGAAAGGATCTCAGAAGGATCACAAAAGAACATTAGAGTGCAGAAAATGATACCAATCAAGTGTAAAGTGAGGCAGAAAATCACTCCATAGACAAGCGGAAGGTAGATGAAAAGGTTACAAATGGTTCCCAAAAGAAGAAAGAGGAACGAATAACTAAAGTCTCAACAAAGCTAATAAACATCAAAAAGAGGATGGAACGATATCCCATCGCTGACACACAGGTGCAAAGGCTGAACTACTCCTGATAAGTATCACGTCTCGTACTGATAGTCTTCACCAATGTAGTCACCATAGCCAGCACTGTAAGAGTCATCAAATTGGTCTTCATAGTACTGACCATCATAGTCAACAGTAGTAGTATTACCTGTAGAGAAGTCTAACAGAACATATTGCAAAAAGGAGTGAGTTCAAAACAACTCAGCAAGGCAGTTCAATCCATAATAACATAATAACACATGACAACAAATCATACAGAATGCACAATGCAGATATGCTTCTAACTCTATGTAAGTTGGTCTCTATTGGCAGACATGCTTTAATTCATAGCTCCATACTTCTTTGGGTAGGTCTCAATCACTCCCCTTCAACCATCTCGGTATCTTGGGTCTGCTGGTGGTAGTTGGGTAATGAAACCTTCTCGAACAATCCATGGCTGGGGTTTAGATCACCGCTCTCTCACATCACCATTGGTCTAAGTACTGGCGCATGTTAAGGTTAAGCTTAACCAAATGCAAGTCTTCTACTTAGTTATATCAACTTAGTTCCAGATACTTCCATTCCTCTCCCCAGGCGATCCTTTCCGATATCCTTCACCCTAGAGTCAGCGTATCCTATGGCTACAACAAACTCGAACTACTGACTCATCAACCCTATTGGTCAGTTACATCAAGCAAACAGGTAGTTCCTGTTTCCTCTCATGGGTTGGTTACCGGTCTTGATTTCAGGGGCCCATGTTCCACTTCTGCAATTGTACCAATGAATGGCCTCTCACGAGTATCCGCAATGTGATTCATGTCCTATATGGATGTTTCACATCCACCCAGATGGTACCCTACCTAGCATACTTGGTTGTGTCATCCACAGCCCCGAAGGTCAAGTATCGAGAAAACCAACTACCCATATATACAATAACATAATCATGAACAAGATGTAATCAATGTAATATCATAAGAATAATGGGATCAAGATAAGAAGAAGAGAGACAATACAATTAGAGTGCGGAAAGAAATGATACCAATATATAAATAGTCAAAATGCGGAATGTGCGGAAAATCACTCGCCATATTGCAGCGGAAAAATAGTTCGAACACAATTAAGGGTTACAACCAGTTCTCAAAAGAAAGGAAAGGAAGGGATAAACAACTAAACTAATATCTCTTATAACTTATAAAATGTATCCTCATAAACATAAACTAAAGAAACAAGACATGGCTGCTTCCATTCCAGAGTAGGACTAATCTTGGTATGCAGCATAATCACTTGAGGGAACTTCAGTGTAATCCTCGTAACCGCTAGCACCCTGGGAGTAGTATGCCTCATCAGATGGCGTCTCGTAGTACTGGCCGTCATGTTCTTTAGTTCTTGTAGAAAGATCTAACAAGGTATTTGCACAAAAGGAGTGAGTACAAAAGAACTCAGCAAGGCAAGTTATTCCACAATAACATAAATAACATGATACAAAACATAGCATGATGCAATATGATATGAAACAGACAATACATATATGAATCTAACTCTATGTATGCTAGTCTCTATGGCAGACATGCTTTAAGTCATAGCACCATACTTCTTTGGGTAGGTCTCAATCACTCAGCACTGGTTGGTAATGGGTTCTGCATCCCTCTTGGACAATCCATGGATGGGGTTTAGGTCACTGCTCTCTCACATCACCATTTGGTCCAAGTATTGGCGCATGTCAAGGTAAAGCCTAGCCAAATGCAAGTCATCTACTTAGTCATATCAACTCAGATCCAGATATGTCCATTCCTCCCCTCTCAGGATCCTTTCCGGTATCCTTCACACTAGAGTCAGTGTGTTCAACTCTCTCAAATAGGGACTCACCAACTGTCACACCCCGCCCGCCAGGCCCGGTTAACCGCCCGACAACCCGCGGATGTGAACCGTCACAGGATCCATGGTTTTAGTCTATAAATAATAATAAATACAAATACAGATAATCAAGAGCAAGAATAGTGCAATAATTAATAAACAGGTTACAGGAGTCCAAATACTCCGACAAATATCCAAGAAATAATCAAAGGAAAGAATCAAGAATCAAATGTAATATCGAGTTCAGCGGAAGCAAAAAGAATAACTAAATAATCTTCATCTTCATGAGGCTTCATGCTCTGCAAGTCCATGTATCACTGTCTGTGCCACATCAGCTTCAAACGAGAAGGCTCTTTCATACGAATCATCTCCAACTTCCGACGTTGTGCAACCATCTGTACAGTTTATATAATACATACAATGAAAGGAATGAGTTCCAACGAACTCAGTAAGGAACAAGCAATTCTCATATATATGTCAATACAATCCACGAATGCACATATGAAATGATATGGATGATATGCAGAAATATGAATGCTACTAAGATCTAACTATGCAAGTCTCTAATGGCTGACATGCTTTAAGATATACACCAGCCCTCCTTTGGGTAAGTCTCATCACTCTGATCCGGCAAGGACTGGTTACCTCTGTAGGGATCCTGGGCAAAGGGGTAAGTCCACACTGGCTCTCAAAACCGTGGTTGGGGGTTAAGTCAACACTCTCTCACCACGACCATTGGCAATGAGTACTTGGCGCATGTCGGGGTTTCTAATCCAATGCAAGGTCACAATGGTAACATACTATATGAAGTCCAGATACTTCCCCTATGGCACCAACCAACTCGGTTCAAGATCCTTCGCAACCTAGGAGTAAGAATCCTCACGGACTGGCTACCTCTGTTGGACTCCACTCCTTAACCCTATGGTCATCCACATATTATTGGGGCGGATGCTCTCATGACTCCTCGCGACACCCGGTCCGCTCCCTGGACGTCCATGAGCCCAACCCTAACATATGCAACCCTACCATTACATGACCAATAGTGGACCACTGAGTCTCCGCACGGACTGGCTACCGCTGTTGGATGAAACATAGTCACGTCACCATTGTCACGGGTCACCCGGCTTCAATTCCCCTGCCGAAAGGGTAATAGCATGTGGGGTACCTAGCCATGCAATTCTAGACTCCCTAAGTATGTCATCAAGTAATCATGATAGTGCTGGAGACATCGAAGGCATGTGTCCCATTCCACAACCTTCGATATCCCAAGCCAAGATATCCCAATGGAATACCCCTTCCATCACAATCACACTACAACACTCTTTATCATACCATGAACAGTTGTGCAATATCATGAAAGATGAAGTACATCAAGGAATACCACAAACAGCAAGTGTACAATAAGATTCACATGCTTTATACAATTACAGCAAGTTACATGATCAAAGAATAGTAAATAGAACAACAGAATCATCATGTATATGTAATTGCATATAAATAAGAATGCATGCCCTTACCTGTAATTTAGTAGAAGTCCTCTAACTTGCAATCCAAAAACTATTATAAGACTTTTATTTGAAACAGAGAACACCTAGGCATAGGGTTACAAGAATGTATAAGTCACATAAACCAAATTGAATCAAAACCGAAATCTATTTGGTCACTTGTTTACCAAACCGGTCGCTTGTGCCGGTCGCTTAGGTTAAGCGACCGCCACTAGTGACCGCCCCAAAACAGTGGAGCTTCAATCCGAAACTCAGGCTTCTGATTACTCGATTTCAATCCGGTTTTCGAGTAATCTCATCCTAAGTCTCGAATTAAACACTCCCAAAGACAAAAGGGTAAGAGAAAGCAATCCCCTATCATCAGTGGATTATCCCTAATCCTCTCCTTTATTGAATTTTCCATCTCACAGAAGCAGGGTTCTGTTTATGGTTATTCCATCTCACGCAGATAAAAAAAAGGGTAAAGAATAACCAAGGGGTAATCACAGTGACGAGGAAAAAGGGTAAAACCAAACTAACGGAGATAAAAGAGTAGAGAACGAAGGGTTAGTTCAATACCTCACACCCGAGAAGCCAGAGAAGAAGAGAACCGATCCTCCAAACCACTTTGCCGGTACTCCGAGACTCTTTCGGATCTTCCCCGCAGCCGTCTTAACTCCCAAATAAGAAATAACGAATAAAGTAATCGTTAAAGAGACGGAGTTTGCCTTTTATAGAAGTCTCTGGGGGCAAAATAGGGCAAAATCCCCAAAAGAGACCGGGCGGTCGCTTGGGCCGGTCGCTTAGGTTAAGCGACCGCCACTAGTAACCGCCCCCCATGAAATTTGTCATACAAGGGTGCTTTGCTCATGGGGTTGAAGACCAAGTACAACCAAACCCAAATGAAGACATGGGGGAGATCATAGTCCGAAAAATCAATCATAATAGGTTTGTAACAAAGAGGTTAGGGTTTCATCATAACATATGGCTCATGAAAAGGTTATGATCACGGAAAGAGAGGGAATGATTGTTATCAAGAAAATAGCAAGAAATCATAGGAAATCTAGTTTATGTTAACAAAACATTACCCATGAGGTTTCCCGCACATGGAAGGTTACAAGAGGTTTCCAGAAAGATCATTCAAGGGTTAGGGTTTCAAGGAATTTATTTGGCTAGGGTTAAGATCATGATGATGATCATAGATCTCAAAGAATAGAATGAGATCATGGAATAGATGGTTGCAAGAATGCATCATCTTCTTCCTGATCTCAAAAAGAACAAGAACGAAGAAAGAATAATTAGAAATCCTAATTAGGTTAAACATGGATCATGAAGAAAATATAGTAATCAAGTTTAGGTTAACACAAATATCACCCAAGGGAAAGAGAAACAAAGAATGCACAATCTGAAAAAGTGTTGGGGAGTTTCCAACAAATAAAAGAACAATAGGGTCTCAGATATGGTTACCTCTCATGAGAGTTGGTTACCTCCCATGAGAGTTACCCATAAATAATTCTCACAAAAACAACCCAAGATAGATAAAGGAACATCTCATTAGTATTTTAAAATAAAGAATGGAATTAGGAAGGGTCTACTAATGAGAGAAAACAAGGTTCTCAATTAAAGTGAAGGGAAACAAATTCAAATCATACAATTAGGGATTTACCAACAAGAATCCGTGTATCCCACGTAAAAGACTAGGGAGAATAAAGATTCACCCTTAGGGCAAAGAATTTACAATCAAGAAAGGTTTTGGGGAGAGTCCAATGAATTGATAGAAAATAGAAGGGTTGCCAATTGTTCCAAAGAAAAACAAGGATCAACTCCTCAATCATGAGGACACAAGGGAAGGTCATGGTAATAATATGAGACCTTCCCCACAATAATAAAGATAGGTAGGAAATTAGGGAAAGTATCATTAAGAGCTTTGGTGGAATCAAATTCAAGGATCATCGCCATATGGCTTCAAGATCATAGAGTGAATTGGGGGATTCACTCTAGGGCTAAAAGAATTAAAGAAGAGGTTATTACAGCAGTGTAATACCCTTCTCATGATCAGAAAATCAGAAGTAGAGAAGAAAGAATGAATTAAAGAAGAAGCAAATTGAATACCAACCTTTTAGAAGAGAAACCGCTGAAGAAACCTGAACAGATACTAGAGGATCTTCCTTGGCTTCGAAGGAGAGGTTCTAGGGATATTCCTACGTTCTCCCAAGGCTTAGAAACAGATTGAGAGTGAAACACATGGAGTTCCCCCTTTTAAATAGCACAAAGAGTTCAAGAGTTACTAGGGTTTCACCGAACTGACCAAATTGACCCCGATGATTGATTGGTTGCCAAAGAGGAAGTTCAAAGATCGATCCCACACTATCTAGAGGTTTAGAAACATGGTGGGAATAGTTTACCACGAAATTAAAAGAAATAAAGCTTTTGAAAACCTTCAAAACAGATATTTACCAAAATGCCACTGCCTGGACAGCTTGTTCAAAAATAGGGATTTAATGGGCCAAACTTCAATATTTTTGGATGGGCTTCTTTCAATACATCGTACTACTTACCTTGTATGGAGGGAAGTCTTCAAACCAGGTCCAACTAAGCTTTAGGTCCATCAACCAAGTTCTTCTTAACAAATAAATAGTTCAACACCAAATCAAGTAAGGTTTCCATAAGGAAACACCATCATCAATATCCATGGGTTTTGGGTCAAACACCATATCTTCTACTGAGATGGCCCACAAAGACATCTTCCTAAGATTTTCAAAGATAGTAAAACTGAAATCACGGTCAAACTTCAAAGTCAACATTAAACAAAACCTACTTCACGCAAAACAGATCGGGTTTCCGGGCTAGATTTGGGCTAGGTGTTACACCAACCCTATTGGTCATCCACAAATAATAGATGGGAAGCTCTCATATCTCCTCACAGATATAACTCACCGGTCTCGGACACCCATGAGCCCAAGTCTACTATTTGCAACCCTACCAATAAATGGCCCCCATAATGTGATTTATGTCATCTCACAGATATAACTCACCGGTCTTGAGTGCCCACAAATCCCCATTGCTACCACGGGTTGTTCAGTCTCAATACCCTTCCGAATCGGGTCTGATACAACAAGGACATCCTAGCCAAACACCGCTAGACAAGCCCTAGGTATGACATCCAATAATCCGGGAAAGCGTCAAAAGGCACCACTGGAAATATCCCATGCTATTCCCACTGATTTCCAAGGGCAAAAATGTCAAAAGGACATCCCCAATCCCAAATCATACCTAACATACACAATCGATGTCCCATCATATAGAAAGATACATAATAACATGATCAATCGCATATGTAAATGACAAGAATAAGTATTCATAATAACAAAGAATACATAAACATGGTACTACTGTACTTGAAGTACTTACAACAGTAATACAATATTAAGAAATACAATAATGAAAGTGAATCAAAGAAGTTCCCAAATAGAAACTAGGATTCACGCAATCTATGTAATAATGGTAACAACTGTCCTCACCTTAAACGGAATCAAAAATAATATGGAGACCAAAGAGAATGGT
Organism: Hakea prostrata; assembly: GCF_041222555.1. Classification (NCBI taxonomy): domain Eukaryota; kingdom Viridiplantae; phylum Streptophyta; class Magnoliopsida; order Proteales; family Proteaceae; genus Hakea; species Hakea prostrata. The sequence continues at coordinate 11,210,855 of NC_142602.1, forward strand.
CCCAAAGTTAGTAATTGAACCCTAGACAAGCATATATACAATATCAGAAGAAAAATCTAGAAAATCAGAGGTCAAATGGATCAAATCAAATGAAAGCACCAATGCTGTCCTCAGCTGGCTGACTGACCCAATCTACCAGGTAGTCCACCAGATGAACAGTAACGGGGTCAAAACTGAAAATCTGATCCAAAACCTAGCTTTCGGTGTCACATCCTCCCAACCGGTACCCAATCTGGCATACCCGAGAGTGTGATCCACAGCCCGAAGATTAGGTATCGAGTAATCAACCTCCCACAAACAATAACATAATCATGAACAATAATAATCGATGTGTGAAAGATAAACCATAGATCCAAATAAGGAAAGAATAAATCATATATAAATTAGAGTACTAAATATAATCAGAGTGTCTAAATCAGATAAGTAAAGTGAGGCGAAATCCCACTTTATCAAGACAGTACCACAGTAGTATGACATTATAAGAATCTAATTAAAGAAATAAATTAACAAGATTCAAATATAGAAACTAAGATATGCAATTTATGTTGTTAAAGAAGTAACCATCCTTACCTTTTATAACTTGCAAAGGAATCCTAAGAAATCAAATAAGATCTTGACAAACTTGAGAAGAAGGTCCTAAACAAGTGTATACAACATATTAGGAAAGATCCCTAACAGAAAAGATATCAAAACATCCAAAACAGACCAAATCTGGAGTTGCTGTACTCATTGGTCGATTGGATTGGTCTCTTCCGCCTCGACCAATCAATCACGACCAATGAAGACAGTGGCCTACAAAATCAGAGTTTTAAGATATAAGATCCGAATTTGGTGGTTCAAAAGGGTACTAAACAAGGGGTAAACTACATTAGTAGTATCCTAACATATAGAGGACCTCAAAACACTAATCGAATCAAGTCTTCAAGATACAAATTAGGAAACAAAAAGTTACCATAATTAGATCAATCATAGTTCTTGAAGAATTCAAGATAGAAATCATAGACAAGAACAATAGGAGAATGAATCATTGATTCAGATAAAGATATCATGGAAGGCATACTTAGATCTTCAAGAAAATAGACCTAAGAGCATAAATCTAAATAAGGAAACAAAACCTACCATAGATGTAACTATCATGATTCATGAAGAAAGCATGGTATGGTAGAAGAGAAACAACTAGAGATTGATAGATCATGGATCATGTAAAGAAAACACAACAATTGACTACTAACATGATCAATATAGTAGATCTAAGAAGATCAGAATTTAAATCAAAAGATGAACAAAGACAAGATCATGATTTGATCATGATTCCTTCAAAAGCTTGCAATGATCATGGTTAAGATCATTGCATTAGCCATTAATCCTTAGGAAGATCATGAGAGACAAGTCCAGAGATGTTTGCAACAGAGAATGCAGCATCTCCTCTACTGTCTCAACTCAAAAAGGAAAGAAAAACAGAGATGGAGGAGAAGAAGAGAGTGTAGACATACCTTTGATGCAAGAGGAAGAGTTTTGACGAAGATCCGTCAAGATAAACACCAAGGATGTAAAACCCAGCCCTAACCTTGACCCGGTAACCTTGTTATTTGTAGGTCCGATGACCCGAAGTAAAGTAAGAAGTCAGCTTTGGGCCATCCCAGTAGAGGACTTGGTGTCTGGCTTTGAATCCATGAAAGTTGATGATGAGGTTCTATTTATGGAAACTGAATCCTGATGAAGATCTGATTAGTTGATGGACTTGGAGTGCTCTCTATCTTGGTTTGAAGGCATTTCTACCTATTAGGTAAGTCACTTGACTTGTGTGCAAAACCCCTTTAGGATTGGATTTGATCTGGACCTTCAATTCCCTGTTTTGGTCTTGCTGTCAGCATTGGTCGACTGATTGGTCGACTGGACCAGTCGACCAATCCACTCGACCAATGAGTGCTGTCTTTGGCAATTAGGTTGTTCTTGCTCTATTTAAGTCCAATCTCGAGTCCACTTCGTATTTGCTGCCCCCAAACTCTCTGGAACGAACCAAAGACCTCTGCAAGTCATCTCTCTTGCATCCTTGGTGTTTTCTTGACGGATCTTCGTCGAAACTCTTCTTTTTGCATCAAAAGGTATGTCTACTCTCTCTTCTTCTCCTCCATCTTTGTTTTTCTTTCCTTTTTGAGTTGAGACAGTAGAAGAGATGCTGCATTCTCTGTTGCAAACATCTCTGAACATGTTCTCATGATCATCCTAAGGATTTGAGGCTAGAACAATGATCTTAACCATGATCATTGCAAGCTTTTGAAGGAATCATGATCAAACCATGATCTAATCTTTGTTAAACTTCTAATCTGAATTCTGATCTCTTTGGATCTTCTTTGATTGATCATGTTAGTAGTTAATTACTGTGTTTTCTTCCCATGATCCATAATCTATAAATCTCTAGTGTTCTCTTCTACCATACTATGTGTTCTTCATGATGCATGGTAGTTACATATATGGTAGGTTTTATTTCCTTATTTAGATTTATGCTTCTAAGCCTTATTCCATGAAGATCTATGTATGTTTTCATGATACCCTTACCTGAAGCAAAGATCTATCCTCCTATTGTTCTTGTCTTTGTTTTCTATTTCAAATTCATCAAGATCCATGGTTGATTTTGTGAAACCCAGCCCTAACCTTGACCCGGAAACCTTGTTATTTGTAGGTCCGATGACCCGAAGTAAAGTAAGAAGTCAGCTTTGGGCCATCCCAGTAGAGGACTTGGTGTCTGGCTTTGAATCCATGAAGGTTGATGATGAGGTTCTATTTATGGAAATAGAATCCTGATGAAGATCTAATTAGTTGATGGACTTGGAGTGCTCTCTATCTTGGTTTGAAGGCATTTCTACCTACTAGGTAAGTCACTTGACTTGTGTGCAAAACCCCTTTAGGTTTGGATTTGATCTGGGCCTTCAATTCCCTGTTTTGGCCTTGCTGTCTGCATTGGTCGACTGATTGGTCGACTGGGCCAGTCGACCAATCCACTCGACCAATGGGTGTGGGGGGGGGGGGTTTGGATTGGTTTTCCCCCCCCCCCCCCCCCCCCCCCCCCCCCCCCCTTTGTTTGTTTTGGGGCGCGCTTTTCCAGGGGCCCCCCCCCCCCCCCCCCCCTTTTTTTTTTTTTTTTTTTTTGGGGGGGGGGGGGGGGGGGGGGGCCCCCGCCGCCCCCCCCCCCCCCGTCTCCCCCCCAGGTTTGGGTTTGATGCTTGGATATTTAAGCATGATTTAAGTTTTCAAATCATTTGGTCAAGTGGATTTTTGATGATTTTAAGTAAAGAGTGGAAGCAAGTTGTTGATGATGTTCTTGGATATCTTGCTTATGATTTGGAAACCAAGGTGACACACTAGGTGGGAAAAGTTAAAGAAGAGAAGGCAGTTTCACCTTGGGGAGCTCCGGTCTTGTTCGTCAAGAAGAAAGACGGTAGTATGCGCTTGTGCATCGACTACCGTGAGTTGAATAAGTTGACTATCAAGAATAGATACCCGCTGCCCAGAATCGATGATCTCTTCGATCAGTTGAAGAGTGCAGTTGTGTTCTCGAAGATTGACTTAAGGTCCGGATATCACCAATTGAAAGTGAAGTCTAGTGATATCTTCAAGACAGCTTTCCGAACGCGGTATGGTCACTACGAGTTTAGAGTCATGCCCTTCGGATTGACCAATGCTCCTGCGGTGTTCATGGACCTCATGAACCGAGTATTTCATGATGTGCTTGATAAGTTTGTGATTGTTTTCATTGATGACATCTTGATCTATTCGAAGAGCGAAGAAGAGCATGCGAGTCATCTAAGTTTCACTTTGCAAAGGTTGCGGGAAAAGAAGTTGTTTGCTAAGTTTAGCAAGTGTGATTTCTGGCTTAAGAGAGTGGTTTTCCTTGGTCATGTAGTTTCAGCCGAAGGTATTCGTGTCGATCCCGAAAAGTTCCAAGTCTGTGGCTGATTGGGAAAGACCCGAAGTCGATAACGGAAATAAGAAGTTTTCTTGGATTGGCGGGTTACTACCGAAGGTTTATTGAGAACTTTTCTCGGTTGGCTGCTCCTATGACTAAGTTGACCAGGAAAGAAGAGAAGTTTGTTTGGTCTGACGCCTGCGAGAAGAATTTCCAAGAGTTGAAAGATAGATTGACAAGTGCCCCGGTTTTGACTATACCTGATAGTTCCGGTGGTATGACAGTTTATACCGATGCGTCAAAGATTGGTTTGGGTTGTGTACTGATGCAACATGGCAAGGTCGTAGCCTATGCTTCTCGGCAATTGAAGGATTATGAGCGGAATTACCCCACTCACGATCTGGAACTTGCCGCAGTTGTCTTTGCTTTGAAGATTTGGAGACATTATCTTTACGGTGAGAAGATTGCCATTTTCACGGATCATAAGAGTTTGAAATACTTCTTTACCCAAAAGGAGTTGAACATGAGACAAAGGAGATGGTTGGAACTCGTCTCCGATTATGATTGTGATATTCAGTATCATCCTGGGAAAGCAAATGTTGTTGCCGATGCTCTTAGTAGGAAGAACCAGAAGAAGACTTTGGATTTGAATGCTTTGAGTTTACCATTGTGGTCTTCTATTGAGAATTTTGATTTGGAAATCGTTCCTGAGAATTCTTATTTTATTCTTTCTGCCATGACGGCAAGATCTGGTCTTAGAGATAAGATTGTTGCTCTGCAGAGTTCTGATCAAGAGTTTTTGACCAAAGTTGAGAAGATTTCTTCGAATCCTGAGTCGGACCCCGACTTTGGTATATCCATGGATGGTGCTTTGTTGTTTAGAGGAAGACTGTGTGTGCCTGCAAACGATGAAGTTAAGAATGAAATATTGAAGGAAGCACACCAGTCGGTCTTTCAGTACACCCGGAAGCACCAAGATGTACAAGGACTTGAAGGAACATTTTTGGTGGATTGGTCTAAAGGCGGATGTTGACGATTTTGTTGCCAAGTGTGAGACTTGCCAGCGTGTTAAAGCCGTTCGACAACCTCCATTTGGATTACTTCAACCCCTTCCTATTCCTAGTTGGAAGTGGGAAGATATCTCCATGGACTTTGTGACTAGCTTGCCTCGGACAAGTAAAGGCAATGACACTTGTGTGGGTGATTGTTGATAGGTTGACCAAATCAGCCCATTTCATTCCTATGAAGATCACTCATACTCTGGATAAGCTAGCCGGGCTTTATGTAGATAATGTGGTTCGTCTGCATGGTGTGCCTTTGAGTATTGTCTCAGATCGTGATCCTAGGTTCACCTCAAGGTTTTGGAACAGTTTGCAGAAGGCCTTGGGAACCCAATTGAACTTGAGTACAGCTCATCATCCACAGTCCGATGGACAATCCGAGCGGACAATTCAGACATTGGAAGACATGCTCGGATCTTGTGTGGTGGATATGGGTGGAAATTGGGATGAACACCTAGCTTTGGTTGAGTTTGCCTATAACAACAGTTATCAAGCAACAATAGGCATGGCTCCATTCAAGGCTTTGTATGGTAGTACTTGTAGGACACCTTTGTACTGGATCGAGACAGTGAAAGAAAAGTCTTAGGTCCCGAGATGATTGAAGCTACAAGTGCTATGGTAGATATGATAAGAGAAAGGATTAAGTCTCGCCATCGAGACAGAAAATCTTATGGCTGATAAGAGAAGGACCGATTTGGAATTTCAAGTTGGAGAGAAAGTCTTTCTGAAGGTCTCACCAATGAAGGGTGTGATGAGATTCAATGTTAAGGGAAAGCTTAGCCCTCGTTACATTGGACCTTTCGAGATTTTGGAAAAGGTTGGACCTGTTGCGTATCGATTAGCATTACCTCCGTCTCTTGCTGGTGTGCACAATGTGTTCCATATTTCGATGCTCCGAAAATACATAGAGAATCCGAACACATTTTGCAGCAAGCACCGAAGGACTTAGTGCTGATTTGACCTATGATGAAGAACCGGCCGAAATCCTGGATAGGAAGGACAAGCAGCTGCGGAATCGCGCCATTCCTTTGGTGAAGATTCGGTGGAAGAACCATACCCCTGAAGAAGCTTCTTGGGAGAAGGAAGAAGACATGAAGGAGAAGTTTCCTTACCTCTTTGGAAGCACATGTACGCTTTCAATTTCGGGGACGAAATTTCTTTAAGGGGGGGAGAATGTGAAACCCAGCCCTAACCTTGACTCGGAAACCTTGTTATTTGTAGGTCCGATGACCCGAAGTAAAGTAAGAAGTCAGCTTTGGGCCATCCCAAAGAGAGGACTTGGTGTCCGGCTTTGAATCCATGAAGGTTGATGATGAGGTTCTATTTATGGAAATAGAATCCTGATGAAGATCTAATTAGTTGATGGACTTGGAGTGCTCTCTATCTTGGTTTGAAGGCATTTCTACCTACTAGGTAAGTCACTTGACTTGTGTGCAAAACCCCTTTAGGTTTGGATTTGATCTGGGCCTTCAATTCCCTGTTTTGGCCTTGCTGTCTGCATTGGTCGACTGATTGGTCGACCGGGCCGACCTCGACCAATGGGTGCTGTCTTTGGCAATTAGGTTGATTCTTGCTCTATTTAAGTCTAACCTCGAGTCCACTTCGTATTTGCTGCCTCCAAACCCTCCGGAACGAACCAAAGACCTCTGCAAGTCATCTCTCTTGCATCCTTGGAGTTTTCTTGGCGGAACTTCGTCGGAACTCTTCTTTTTGCATCAAAAGGTATGTCTACTCTCTCTTCTTCTCCTCCATCTTTGTTTTTCTTTCCTTTTTGAGTTGAGACAGTAGAAGAGATGCTGCATCCTCTCGTTGCAAACATCTCTGAACATGTTCTCATGATCATCCTAAGGATTTAAGGCTAGAACAATGATCTTAACCATGATCATTGCAAGCTTTTGAAGGATTCATGATCAAAACCATGATTTAATCTCTGTTAATTTCCTAATCTGAATTCTGATCTCTTTGGATCTTCTTTCATTGATCATGTTAGTGGTTAATGGTTGTGTTTTCTTTCTATGATCCATAATCCATAGAATTCTAGTTGTTCTCTTCTACCTTACTATGTGTTCTTCATGATGCATGATAGTTACATATATGGTAAGTTTTATTTCCTTATTTAGATTTATGCTTCTAAGCCTTATTCCATGAAGATCTATGCATGTTTTCATGTTTTCATTACCAAAAGCAATGATCCATCCTCCTATAGTTCTTGTCCTTGTTTTCTATTTCATGATTCATCAAGATCCATGTTTGATTTATTTATGGTAACTTTTTGTTTCCTAATTTGGATCTTGATACCTTGATTTGATTAGTGTTTTGGGGTCCCCTATATGTTAGAATACTACTGATGTAGTCTACCCCTTGATTAGTACCCTTTTGAACCACCAAATTCGGATTTCATATCTCAAAACTCTGATTTTATAAGCTATCGTCTCGCATTGGTCGATCGATTGGTCGACTGGACCACTCGACCAATCCACTCGACCAATGAGTACAAGCAACTCCGCAATTGGTCTGTTTCGGATATTTTGATATATATTCTGTTAGGGATCTTTCCTAATATGTTGTATATACTTGTTTATGACCTTCTTCTCAAGTTTGCCAAGATCTTACTTTATTTCTTAGGATTCTTTGCGAGTTATAAAAGGTAAGGATGGTTATTTCCTTAATTACATAGATAGCATGAATCTAGTTTCTATATTTGAATATCTTTAATATGTTTCCTAAATTAGATTCATACAATGATATACTACTGTTGCATAACCTTGATTACAGTAGCATTACTTATTCATATTGAATTGATTCATGAATGATTTACTTACCAATGTTATACAAGTGATTGTTATACTGATTTCTTTCCATATATGTAGTTACCATATATGTGATGATATGAATTGATGCATGTGTATGCTTACGTATGGTTTGGAAAGGAGAGGTGTCCTTTTGACACTTCGTCCTTGGACTACTACGGGAATATTATGGGATATTTCCCGGAGATGCCCTCTGGACACCTTCCTAAACTGTTGGATGACATATATAGGATTGTCTAGTAGTGTTTGGCTAGGATGTCCTGTTATGTCAGACCCTAATCGGAGGGGTATTGAGACCGAACGACCCGTGGTAGCAATGGGGATTCATGGGCGCTCAAGACCGGTAACCAACCCGTGAGAGGACAGGAATCACATTGTGGGGGCCATGTATTGGTAGGGTTGCATATGGTTAGACTTGGGCTCATGGGCGCTTAAGACCGGTAACCAACCCGTGAGAGGACGTGAGAGCTTCCCGTTTACCATATGTGGATAACCAATAGGGTTGATGAGTCCGTAGTCCGAGTTGGTTGGTGCCATAGGATACGCTCGACTCTAGTGTGAAGGATACCGGAAAGGATCGTCGGGGACGAGGAATGGAAGTATCTCGGATCCGACTTGATGTAACCAAGTAGAAGACTTGCATTTGGCTAGGTTTTACCCCGACATGCGCCAAGTACTTATACCAAATGGTTGTGAGAGAGTGTGTTGACTTAACCCCCGCCAAGGTTTGTCCCGAGGGATGAAGGACCCATTACCAAACGGCTGCTCAAGACCGGTGAAATGATCCGTGAGAGAATCCAAGATATCTTAAATGGTTGAGGATGTGAGTGGACTTTCCTAAAGAAGTACGGTGCTATGACTTAAAGCATGTCCGCCAATAGAGACCAAAGATACATAGAGTTAGATTCATTCATTCATTGTTTGTCTCATATCATATTGCATTTCCGATTGTTCTCGGAATCCCGCCATTTATGTTATTATGGATTTTAATCGCCTTTATCGAGTTTCTTTGAAACTCATTCCTTTATTGTACAATGTTGTTAGACTATCCTGCAGTACTGAGTACTATGACGGTCCCTATGAGGAAGCGCAAGGCGAAGAGACATATCTCCAGGAAGGTGATTGCGGTTACCACAATTACTCTGAAGATCCCACGGGTGGTTATGCTCCGTACGATGCTTAGTCCGACCATTGAGTGGAAGCGTCCTTGTGCTATTTATGAGATCTACACCTACAAGGATGTCGTCTACAAAGTGGAGAATAATTTAGTTACCCAATGTACTTGCTACTGGGATTAGCTTTTATCTAGTTTATTCTTTCGAGCTACTTTTCCGCTGGATGTATAGTGGGATGTTTGCTTCACTTTACTTATCTGTTTGACACTCTGATTATATCCATTATTCTGATTCGTTTATGATTCATTCTTTCATTATTGGATCTATGATTTATCTTCCGCACTCTTGTTATGGTTGTTCATGATTATGTTATTGTTTATGTGGGAGGTTGATCACTCGATACCTGATCTTCGGGCTGTGGATCACACTCTCGGGTATGCCAGATAGGGTACCGGCTGGGAGGGCGTGATAGATTTAATTATGGTAACTTTTTGTTTCCTAATTTGGATCTTGGTATCTTGATTGGATTAGTGTTTTGAGGTCCCCTATATGTTAGAATACTACTGATGTAGTCTACCCCTTGATTAGTACCCTTTTGAACCACCAAATTCGGATTTCATATCTTAAAACTCTGTTTTTTTAGGCTACTGTCTGCATTGGTCGACTGATTGGTCGACTGGACCAGTCGACCAATCCACTCGACCAATGAGTACAGCAACTCCAGAATTGGTCTATGTTGGATGTTTTGGTATCTTTTCTGTTAGGGATCTTTCCTAATATGTTGTATATACTTGTTTAGGACCTTCTTCTCAAGTTTGCCGAGATCTTACTTGACTTTTTAGGATTCCTTTGCGAGTTATAAAAGGTAAGGATGGTTATTTCCTTAATTACATAGATAGCATGAATCTAGTTTCTATATTTGAATATCATAGATATGATTCCTAAATTAGATTTTTACAATGATATACTACTGTTGCATAACTTTGATTACAGTAACATTACTTATTCATATTGAATTGATTCATGTATGATTTACTTACCAATTATATACAAGTGATTGTAATTATTGATTTCTTTCCATATATGAAGTTACCATATATGTGATGATATGAATTGATGCATGTGTATGCTTAAGTATGGTTTGGAAAGGAGAGGTGTCATTTCGACACTTCTGTCCTTGGACTACTACGGGAATATTATGGGATGTTTCCGGAGATGCCCTCTGGACACCTTCCTAAACTGTTGGATGAAATATCTAGGATTGTCTAGTAGTGTTTGGCTAGGATGTCCTGTTATGTGAGACCCTAATCGGAGGGGTATTGAGACCGAACGACCCGTGGTAGCAATGGGGATTCATGGGCGCTCAAGACCGGTAACCAACCAGTGAGAGGACAGGAATCACATTGTGGGGGCCATTTATTGGTAGGGTTGTATATGGTTAGACTTGGGCTCACGGGCGCTTAAGACCGGTAACCAACCCGTGAGAGGACGTGAGAGCTTCCCGTTTACCATATGTGGATGATCAATAGGGTTGGTGAGTCCGTAGTCGGGGACTATGAGGACTCTAGTGTGAAGGATACCGGAAAGGATCGTCGGGGACGAGGAATGGACGTATCTGGATCTGACTTGATGTAACTAAGTAGAAGACTTGCATTTGGCTAGGTTTTACCCCGACATGTGTCGCATTTATACCAAATGGTTGTGAGAGAGTGTGTTGACTTAACCCCCTGCCATGGTTTGTCCCGAGGGATGAAGGACCCATTACCAATCGGCTGCTCAAGACCGGTGAAATGATCCGTGAGAGAATCCAAGATATCTTAAATGGTTGAGGATGTGAGTGGCCTTTCCTAAAGAAGTACGGTGCTATGACTTAAAGCATGTCTGCCAATAGAGACCAGCATACATAGAGTTAGATTCATTCATTCATTGCTTGTCTCATATCATATTGCATTTATGTTTGTTCCGGAATCCGGCCATTTATGTTATTATGGATTTTTAATCGCCTTCATTCGAGTTTCTTTGAAACTCATTCCTTTATTGTACAATGTTGTTAGACTATCCTGCAGTGTACCGAGTACTATGACGGTCCCTATGAAGAAGCGCAAGGCGAGGAGGCATATCTCCGGGAAGGTGATTGCGGTTACCACAATTACTCTGAAGATCCCGCGAGTGGTTATGCTCCGTACGATGCTTAGTCCGACCATCGAGTGGAAGCGTCCTTGTGCCATTTATGAGATTTACACATACAAGGATGTTGTCTATAAAGTGGAGAACAATTTAGTTACCCAATGTACTAGCTACTGGGATTAGATTTTATTTAGTTTATTCTCTTTAGAGCTACTTTTCCGCTGGTTGTAAAGTGGGATTTTTGCCTCACTTTACTTATCTGTTTGATACTCTGATTATATCTATTATTCTGATTCATTTATGATTCATTCCTTCTTTATTGGATCTATGATTTATCTTCCGCACTTTTATTATGATTGTTCATGATTATGTTATTGTTTATGTGGGAGGTTGTGTAAAACCCAGCCCTAACCTTGACCCGGAAACCTTGTTATTTGTAGGTCCGATGACCCGAAGTAAAGTAAGAAGTCAGCTTTGGGCCATCCCAGTAGAGGACTTGGTGTCTGGCTTTGAATCCATGAAAGTTGATGATGAGGTTCTATTTATGGAAACTGAATTCTGATGAAGATCTAATTAGTTGATGGACTTGGAGTGCTCTCTATCTTGGTTTGAAGGCATTTCTACCTATTAGGTAAGTAACTTGACTTGTGTGAAAAACCCCTTTAGGATTAGATTTGATCTGGACCTTCAATTCCCTCGTTTTGGTCTTGCTTGTTACAACATTGGTCGATCGATTGGTCGATCGGGCCAGTCGACCAATCCACTCGACCAATGAGTGTCTTGTCTTTGGCAATTAGGTTGTTCTTGCTCTATTTAAGTCCAATCTCGAGTCCACTTCGTATTTGCTGCCTCCAAACTCTCCTGAACGAACCAAAGACCTCTGCAAGTCATCTCTCTTGCATCCTTGGTGTTTTCTTGACGGATCTTCGTCAAAACTCTTCTTTTTGCATCGAAAGGTATGTCTACTCTCTCTTCTTCTCCTCCATCTTTGTTTTTCTTTCCTTTTTGAGTTGAGACAGTAGAAATGATGTTGCATTCTCTGTTGCAAACATCTCTGAACATGTTCTCATGATCATCCTAAGGATTTGAGGCTAGAACAATGATCTTAACCATGATCATTGCAAGCTTTTGAAGGAATCATGATCAAACCATGATCTAATCTCTGTTAAACTTCTAATCTGAATTCTGATCTCTTTGGATCTTCTATGTTGATCATGTTAGTAGTTAATTACTGTGTTTTCTTTCCATGATCCATAATCTATAGATTTCTAGTTGTTCTCTTCTACCATACTATGTGTTCTTCATGATGCATGGTAGTTACATATATGGTAGGTTTTATTTCCTTATTTAGATTTATACTTCTAAGCCTTATTCCATGAAGATCTATGTATGTTTTCATGATACCATTACCGAAAGCAATGATCCATCCTCCTATTGTTCTTGTCTTTGTTTTCTATTTCAAATTCATCAAGATCCATGGTTGATTTAATTATGGTAACTTTTTGTTTCCTAATTTGGATCTTGATACCTTGATTGGATTAGTGTTTTGAGGTCCCCTATATGTTAGAATACTACTGATGTAGTCTACCCCTTGATTAGTACCCTTTTGAACCACCAAATTCGGATTTCATATCTTAAAACTCTGATTTTATAGGCTACTGTCTGCATTGGTCGACCGATTGGTCGACTGGACCACTCGACCGATTGGTCGACTGGACCACTCGACCAATCCACTCGACCAATGAGTACAGCAACTCCATATTTGGTCTGTTTCGGATGTTTTGATATCTTTTCTGTTAGGGATCTTTCCTAATATGTTGTATATACTTGTTTAGGACCTTCTTCTCAAGTTTGCCAAGATCTTACTTGATTTCTTAGGATTCCTTTGCGAGTTATAAAAGGTAAGGATGGTTATTTCCTTAATTACATAGATAGCATGAATCTAGTTTCTATATTTGAATATCATTGATATGATTCCTAAATTAGATTCTTACAATGATATACTACTGTTGCATAACCTTGATTACAGTAGCATTACTTATTCATGTTGAATTGATTCAAGTATGATTTACTTACCAATTATATACAAGTGATTGTACTTATTGATTTCTTTCCATATATGAAGTTACCATATATGTGATGATATGAATTGATGCATGTGTATGCTTAAGTATGGTTTGGAAAGGAGAGGTGTCCTTTCGACACTTCTGTCCTTGGACTACTACGGGAATATTATGGGATGTTTCCGGAGATGCCCTCTGGACACCTTCCTAAACTGTTGGATGACATATCTAGGATTGTCTAGTAGTGTTTGGTTAGGATGTCCTGTTATGTCAGACCCTAATCGGAGGGGTATTGAGACCGAACGACCCGTGGTAGCACTGGGGATTCATGGGCGCTCAAGACCGGTAACCAACCCGGTGAGAGGACAGGGAATCACATTGTGGGGGCCATTTATTGGTAGGGTTGCATATGATTAGACTTGGGCTCACGGGCGCTTAAGACCGGTAACCAACCCGTGAGAGGACGTGAGAGCTTCCCGTTTACCATATGTGGATGATCAATAGGGTTGATGAGTCCGTAGTCCGAGTTGGTCGGTGCCATAGGATACGCCGACTCTAGTGTGAAGGATACCGGAAAGGATCGTCGGGGACGAGGAATGGAAGTGTCTGGATCGACTTGATGTAACTAAGTAGAAGACTTGCATTTGGCTAGGTTTTACCCCGACATGCGCCGGTACTTATACCAAATGGTTGTGAGAGAGTGTGTTGACTTAACCAATTGCCAAGGTTTGTCTCGAGGGATGAAGGACCCATTACCAATCGGCTGCTCAAGACCGGTGAAATGATCCGTGAGAGAATCCAAGATATCTTAAATGGTTGAGGATGTGAGTGGACTTTCCTAAAGAAGTACGGTGCTATGACTTAAAGCATGTCCGCCAATAGAGACCAGCATACATAGAGTTAGATTCATTCATTCATTGCTTGTCTCATATCATATTGCATTTATGTTTGTTACGGAATTCTGCCATTTATGTTATTATGGATTTTAAGCGCCTTCTTCGAGTTTCTTTGAAACTCATTCCTTTATTGTACAATGTTGTTAGACTATCCTGCAGTCTTGAGTACTATGACGGTCCCTATGAAGAAGCGCAAGGCGAAGAGGCATATCTCCGGGAAGGTGATTGCGGTTACCACAATTACTCCGAAGATTCCGCGAGTGGTTATGCTCCGTACGATGCTTAGTCCGACCATTGAGTGGAAGCGTCCTTGTGCCATTTATGAGATTTACACTTACAAGGATGTTGTCTATAAAGTGGAGAACAATTTAGTTACCCAATGTACTTGTTCTTGGGATTAGGTTTTGTCTAGTTTATTCTTTTAGAGCTACTTTTCCGCTGGTTGTAAAGTGGGATTTTTGCCTCGCTTTACTTATCTGTTTGATACTACGATTATATTTATTATTCCGATTCATTTATGATTCATTCTTTCTTTATTGGATCTATGATTTATCTTCCGCACTCATGTTATGATTGTTCATGATTATGTTATTGTTTATGTGGGAGGTTGTTCACTCGATACCCGATCTTCGGCTGTGGATCACACTCTCGGGTATGCCGGATAGGGTACCGGGCTGGGAGGGCGTGATGATTGGTATCGAGCCCAAGGTTCGAGGAGATCCTAACCACAAAAGACAACAATTGAACATTCTCGAGTCATTGATCTGAAATGACTCTTCTACTCTTAGAAGTGAATAATAGAACACCTGAATTAGAAACTTGACCTTTGAGGCATAACGAGAACATTTCGAATAACATACCATAATTCTACTTGAACAAATGTCACTAATGCAAGGAAAAGAAAGTTGCATAACATACAATAATTAAAGAGAAACAAAATGAACATCATTAATTTCAAAAGTTTTTACAACGATCACATCTGAAATGCATAAATGGAAATCCTAAGGTACGGTCTATCTAGGTGATCTTTTCTCGATCTCTGTATGCTCGAACTCCTCTGCTAGGCTGAGTCACCCGATGCTCTATCCTATCTCGTCGTGACTCCATCTTCTCGTACATCTGCTCCTGTCGACCTCCATTCTCTCTAGCATGGAAGTCATCGATCTCATCTGTGACCAAGATCCGAAGTCTCCGGAACCGCATGCGAAGGGCCACCTACCTCGAAGTGTGATGAAGGAAACTCGTGATGCACGAGGCTCAGCCTCGCGCATATCTGCATCATCTCCGGCCTGATCATCACTATCAGGACCGATATCCTCTCCTTCATCCTCCGATCCCCGATCCTCATCCTCCGATTCATCATCATCCTCACCCTCCGGACCAGGAGATCTCTCCGACTGCTGTAGTCTCAGCGACGAATGGTCCGAGTCCCAATAGGGTATCCCCGTTATCTAGTGTCCACTAGTGTATCCTCGAAACTCACCCCGAAATGCCCGAAGATCAAAGTCGAAGCCTCCCATAGCAAAGGTTCCGCATGCTAGGCCGCGAACTAAGTCCAGCATGACCTGCTGAATGATGTAGGAGAGATCGATCTCGAAGCCCATGTAGATGCGGTAGATGACTAAGGCCTCCATCACGTGGACCCGATGGTGATGTCCGGCTTTCGGCATGATGTTTCGGCCGACTATGCGACCGATAATACGTGCAAAACCCGTCATCCGTCCGCTAGTCCACGGTGTGAAGCATCGACGGCTATCCCATAGCGTAGAGCATATCTCGCGAAGCTCGTACGGCATCGGATGGCTGTCCGGATCTGCTCCTGCAGGTATCCACACACACCGCTGTGGATAGTAAGGAACCCGCAAGATCTCAGCCGGTGTCCGGGTAGAGAAGCGAATGCGAGTCCGGAAGACCCCTGCTCCCCGAGGACAAGTCTAAGTGGATGTCCTTGGCCTCGAGCCTCCTCTGTGTAAGTAAGGTTGCTGAAGAACAACCTCACTAATTCCGGGTATACCGGTAGATCCTCGGTGAAGAGATGAGTCCACTGCAATGTGTCGAACCTCTGCCGAATCCTAAAGGCTCCGAGCTGGCGTAAGTGAAGTAGACGTCCCATCTCAATGTTGCGATGGCCGAAGTAGGCCTCGTACGGGAACTCGGCCCGAGGTGTGTCAAACATGTCCGGTCTCCTAACCTCCTGTCTAGGCTCGAAAGGAACCCGACCTCTACCCCTAAGAGCACCTACGATGCGACCACGACCTCTACCTCGTCCTCGCCCTCCCCTCTGCATAGTGTATCTGTGAAAGAGACAAGAGACAATTCCAATTAGTGCTATTTTAAGATTCGAGCCAAAAGGGTATTTTCGTAATTTTTCGGAAAATTTCAAATTTGGGGGAAATTTGATTTGAACATACTAGCATGTGCGCAATACTTGGAATTTCATGTCTATGAAGTTTGTTTGATGAAAATCGATCAAAAACTTGGATTAAAGCGAAAAATTCAGCAAGAAGGAATTTGGGGATTTTGCAATTTAGGTCAAAATTGGATTTTTGAAAAGTTGAAATTGGTTAAATCAAATTGTATGGACCTATCTACATTGTCATCTTGAGCATGTATCATTTGATCTCGTGCGAAAATTTCAAGCGGTTTGAGAGAAAACGAAATTTTTCTAAAGATATCGATTTCGGTATAAAACTTTGCGAGATGAGCACCAATGTGTTAAAACTTGTTGTCTATGCATGGCATTGTGTTTAAAACCTAGGGAATATGTTTCTAAGCATTCCTAAGCATGATTTCTAGCATTGGATACAAGTAAAGCATGGTTTTATTGAAATGCAAGCATGAGAAGATGAAAATGGAAGGAAGATTGAGAGGTTTACCTTGTTTGTGAAGATGGTGTGTTGTGGTGTTGTTGTTGAAGCACTAAATCACCTCAAGAACACTTGTGGGAACTCTTGGAGATTTTCCCTAGAGCTCTCTCACCTTTGGAAGAAGTTAGAATGAGGTTGGAATGTGAAAATGAGGCTTATAATGCGAATTTTCGTATTCTGTCTGCATTGGTCGACTCATTGGTCGACTGGGTCACTCGACCAATCACTAGACCAATGGTCACAGTGACCTCATTTGCTGTTGAATTTTTGGAAAATGTGATTTTTGCCTTATGGAATATTGTTTGATGACTATATGGATATATTTGAGCATGATTTAAGTTTTCAAATCATTTGGACTTGTGGTTTATGTTGAATCTTCGAAATTCGGTATTTTGATGTTCTCGGTTTTGCAGAATGGTTACTCTGAGAAGTGAAGTCTAGTGATATCTTCAAGACAGCTTTCCGAACGCGGTATGGTCACTACGAGTTTAGAGTCATGCCCTTCGGATTGACCAATGCTCCTGCGGTGTTCATGGACCTCATGAACCGAGTATTTCATGATGTGCTTGATAAGTTTGTGATTGTTTTCATTGATGACATCTTGATCTATTCGAAGAGCGAAGAAGAGCATGCGAGTCATCTAAGTTTCACTTTGCAACGGTTGAGAGGAGGCGGGGGGGGAGGGGGGTTGGCCCGGGCGGGGAGAGAGGAAGTGGTGTTTGTTCGCTGAGGTTTGTGTGTTTTGGGAGAGGGGGGGGGGTTTCCTTGGTCTGGTAGTTTCCTCGGGGGGTTGGTTTGTCGATCCCGAAAAGGTCCAAGTCGTGGCTGATTGGGAGAGACCGAAGTCGAACGGAAATAAGAAGTTTTCTTGGATTGGCGGGTTACTACCGAAGGTTTATTGAGAATTTTTCTCGGTTGGCTGCTCCTATGACTAAGTTGACCAGGAAAGAAGAGAAGTTTGTTTGGTCTGACGCCTGTGAGAAGAATTTCCAAGAGTTGAAAGATAGATTGACAAGTGTTCCGGTTTTGACTATACCTGATAGTTCCGGTGGTATGACGAGTTTATACCGATGCGTCAAAGATTGGTTTGGGTTGTGTACTGATGCAACATGGCAAGGTCGTAGCCTATGCTTCTCGGCAATTGAAGGATTATGAGCGGAATTACCCCACTCACGATCTAGAACTTGCCGCCGTTGTCTTTGCTTTGAAGATTTGGAGACATTATCTTTACGGTGAGAAGATTGCCATTTTCACGGATCATAAGAGTTTGAAATACTTCTTTACCCAAAAGGAATTGAACATGAGGCAAAGGAGATGGTTGGAACTAGTCTCTGATTATGATTGTGATATTCAGTATCACCCTGGAAAAGCAAATGTTGTTGCTGATGCTCTTAGTAGGAAGAACCGGGGAGAGAAGACTTTGGATTTGAATGCTTTGAGTTTACCATTGTGGTCTTCTATTGAGAGTTTTGATTTGGAAATCGTCCCTGAGAATTCTGAATTTATTCTTTCTGCCATGATGGCAAGATCTGGTCTTAGAGATAGGATTGTTGCTCTGCAGAGTTCTGATCAAGAGTTTTTGATCAAAGTTGAGAAGATTTCTTCGAATCTCGAGTCGGACCCCGACTTTGGTATATCCATGGATGGTGCTTTGTTGTTTAGAGGAAGACTGTGTGTGCCTCAAAACGAAGAAGTTAAGAAAGAAATATTGAAGGAAGCCCACCAGTCGGTCTTTCATCAGACACCGGGAAGCACCAAAATGTACAAGGACTTGAAGGAACATTTTTGGTGGATTGGTCTAAAGGCGGATGTTGATGATTTTGTTGCCGTGTGAGACTTGCCAACGTGTGAAAGCCGTTCGACAACCTCCATCTGGATTACTTCAGCCTCTTCCTATTCCTAGTTGGAAGTGGGAGGATATCTCCATGGACTTTGTGACTAGCTTGCCTCGGACAAGTAAAGGCAATGACACTGTGTGGGTGATTGTTGATAGGTTGACCAAATCAGCCCATTTCATTCCTATGAAGATCACTCATACTTTGGATAAGCTAGCAAGGCTTTATGTGGATAATGTGGTTCGTCTGCGCATGGTGTGCCATTGAGTATTGTCTCGGATCGTGATCCTAGGTTCACCTCAAGGTTTTGGAATAGTTTGCGAAGGCCTTGGGAACCCAATTGAACTTGAGTACAGCTCATCATCCACGGTCGATGGACAATCCGAGCGGACAATTCAGACATTGGAAGACATGCTCGAGATCTTGTGTGGTGGATATGGGTGGTAATTGGGATGAACACCTAGCTTTGGTTGAGTTTGCCTATAACAACAGTTATCAAGCCACAATAGGCATGGCTCCATTCAAGGCTTTGTATGGCAGTACTTGTAGGACACCTTTGTACTGGGTCGAGACAGGTGAAAGAAAAGTCTTAGGTCCCGAGATGATTGAAGCTACAAGTGCTATGGTAGATATGATAAGAGAAAGGATTAAGTCTGCCTCAAGAGACAGAAATCTTATGCTGATAAGAGAAGGACCGATTTGGAATTTCAAGTTGGAGAGAAAGTCTTTCTCAAGGTCTCACCAATGAAGGGTGTGATGAGATTCAATGTTAAAGGAAAGCTTAGCCCTCGTTACATTGGACCTTTCGAGATTTTGGAAAAGGTTGGACCTGTTGCGTATCGATTAGCATTACCTCCGCCTCTTGCTGGTGTGCACAATGTGTTTCATATTTCGATGCTCCGAAAATACATAGAGAATCCGGAACACATTTCGCAGCAAGCACCTGAAGGACTTAGTGCTGATTTGACCTATGATGAAGAACCGGCCGAGATCTTGGATAGGAAGGATAAGCAGCTGCGGAATCGCGCCATTCCTTTGGTGAAGATTCGGTGGAAGAACCATACCCCTGAAGAAGCTTCTTGGGAGAAGGAAGAAGATATGAAGGAGAAGTTTCCTTACCTCTTTGGAAGCACAGTACGTTTTCAATTTCGGGACGAAATTTCTTTAAGGGGGGAGAATGTAAAACCCAGCCCTAACCTTGACCCGGAAACCTTGTTATTTGTAGGTCCGATGACCCGAAGTAAAGTAAGAAGTCAGCTTTGGGCCATCCCAAAGAGAGGACTTGGTGTCTGGCTTTGAATCCATGAAAGTTGATGATGAGGTTCTATTTATGGAAACTGAATCCTGATGAAGATCTAATTAGTTGATGGACTTGGAGTGCTCTCTATCTTGGTTTGAAGGCATTTCTACCTATTAGGTAAGTAACTTGACTTGTGTGCAAAACCCCTTTAGGATTGGATTTGATCTGGACCTTCAATTCCCTGTTTTGGTCTTTTGTCACAAGCATTGGTCGACCGATTGGTCGACTGGGGCAGTCGACCAATCCACTCGACCAATGAGTGCTGTCTTTGGCAATTAGGTTGTTCTTGCTCTATTTAAGTCCAATCTCGAGTCCGCTTCGTATTTGCTGCCTCCAAACTCTCTGGAACGAACCAAAGACCTCTGCAAGTCATCTCTCTTGCATCCTTGGTGTTTTCTTGACGGATCTTCGTCAAAACTCTTCTTTTTGCATCAAAAGGTATGTCTACTCTCTCTTCTTCTCCTCCATCTTTGTTTTTCTTTCCTTTTTGAGTTGAGACAGTAGAAATGATGCTGCATTTTCTGTTGCAAACATCTCTGAACATGTTCTCATGATCATCCTAAGGATTTGAGGCTAGAACAATGATCTTAACCATGATCATTGCAAGCTTTTGAAGGAATCATGATCAAACCATGATCTAATCTCTCGTTAAACTTCTAATCTGAATTCTGATCTCTTTGGATCTTCTATGTTGATCATGTTAGTAGTTAATTACTGTGTTTTCTTTCCATGATCCATAATCTATAGATTTCTAGTTGTTCTCTTCTACCATACTATGTGTTCTTCATGATGCATGGTAGTTACATATATGGTAGGTTTTATTTCCTTATTTAGATTTATACTTCTAAGCCTTATTCCATGAAGATCTATGTATGTTTTCATGATACCATTACCGAAAGCAATGATCCATCCTCCTATTGTTCTTGTCTTTGTTTTCTATTTCAAATTCATCAAGATCCATGGTTGATTTAATTATGGTAACTTTTTGTTTCCTAATTTGGATCTTGATACCTTGATTGGATTAGTGTTTTGAGGTCCCCTATATGTTAGAATACTACTGATGTAGTCTACCCCTTGATTAGTACCCTTTTGAACCACCAAATTCGGATTTCATATCTTAAAACTCTGATTTTATAGGCTACTGTCTGCATTGGTCGACTGATTGGTCGACTGGACCACTCGACCAATCCACTCGACCAATGAGTACAAGCAACTCCAGATTTGGTCTGTTTCGGATGTTTCGATATCTTTTCTGTTAGGGATCTTTCCTAATATGTTGTATATACTTGTTTAGGACCTTTTTCTCAAGTTTGCCAAGATCTTACTTGATTTCTTAGGATTCCTTTGCGAGTTATAAAAGGTAAGGATGGTTATTTCCTTAATTACATAGATAGCATGAATCTAGTTTCTATATTTGAATATCATTGATATGATTCCTAAATTAGATTCTTACAATGATATACTACTGTTGCATAACCTTGATTACAGTAGCATTACTTATTCATGTTGAATTGATTCGAGTATGATTTACTTACCAATTATATACAAGTGATTGTACTTATTGATTTCTTTCCATATATGAAGTTACCATATATGTGATGATATGAATTGATGCATGTGTATGCTTAAGTATGGTTTGGAAAGGAGAGGTGTCCTTTCGACACTTCTGTCCTTGGACTACTACGGGAATATTATGGGATGTTTCCGGAGATGCCCTCTGGACACCTTCCTAAACTGTTGGATGACATATCTAGGATTGTCTAGTAGTGTTTGGCTAGGATGTCCTGTTATGTCAGACCCTAATCGGAGGGGTATTGAGACCGAACGACCCGTGGTAGCACTGGGGATTCATGGGCGCTCAAGACCGGTAACCAACCCGTGAGAGGACAGGAATCACATTGTGGGGGCCATTTATTGGTAGGGTTGCATATGATTAGACTTGGGCTCACGGGCGCTTAAGACCGGTAACCAACCCGTGAGAGGACGTGAGAGCTTCCCGTTTACCATATGTGGATGATCAATAGGGTTGATGAGTCCGTAGTCCGAGTTGGTCGGTGCCATAGGATACGCCGACTCTAGTGTGAAGGATACCGGAAAGGATCGTCAGGGACGAGGAATGGAAGTGTCTGGATCTGACTTGATGTAACTAAGTAGAAGACTTGCATTTGGCTAGGTTTTACCCTGACATGCGCCAGTACTTATACCAAATGGTTGTGAGAGAGTGTGTTGACTTAACCCCCTGCCAAGGTTTGTCCTGAGGGATGAAGGACCCATTACCAATCGGCTGCTCAAGACCGGTGAAATGATCCGTGAGGGAATCCAAGATATCTTAAATGGTTGAGGATGTGAGTGGACTTTCCTAAAGAAGTACGGTGTTATGACTTAAAGCATGTCTGCCAATAGAGACCAGCATACATAGAGTTAGATTCATTCATTCATTGCTTGTCTCATATCATATTGCATTTATGTTTGTTCGGAATTCTCCCATTTATGTTATTATGGATTTTAATCGCCTTACCGAGTTTCTTTGAAACTCATTCCTTTATTGTACAATGTTGTTAGACTATCCTGCAGTGCCGAGTACTATGACGGTCCCTATGAAGAAGCGCAAGGCGAAGAGGCATATCTCCAGGGAAGGTGATTGCGGTTACCACAATTACTCGAAGATTCCGCGAGTGGTTATGCTCCGTACGATGCTTAGTCCGACCATTGAGTGGAAGCGTCCTTGTGCCATTTATGAGATTTACACTTACAAGGATGTTGTCTATAAAGTGGAGAACAATTTAGTTACCCAATGTACTTGTTACTGGGATTAGGTTTTGTCTAGTTTATTCTTTTAGAGCTACTTTTCCGCTGGTTGTAAAGTGGGATTTTTGCCTCGCTTTACTTATCTGTTTGATACTCTGATTATATTTATTATTCTGATTCATTTATGATTCATTTTTTCTTTATTGGATCTATGATTTATCTTCCGCACTCATGTTATGATTGTTCATGATTATGTTATTGTTTATGTGGGAGGTTGATCACTCGATACCTGATCTTCGGGCTGTGGATCACACTCTCGGGTATGCCAGATAGGGTACCGGCTGGGAGGGCGTGATGATTGGTATCGGAGCCCAAGGTTCGAGGAGATCCTAACCACAAAAGACAACAACTGAACATTCTCGAGTCATTGATCTGTAATGACTCTTCTACTCTTAGAAGTGAATAATAGAACACTGAATTAGAAACTTGACCTTTGAGGCATAACAGAACATTTCTGAATAACATACCATAATTATACTTGAACAAATGTCACTAATGCACGGAAAAGAAAGGTGCATAACATACAATAATTAAAGAGGAACAAAATGAACTTCATTAATTTCAAAAGTTTTTACAATGATTACATCTGAAATGCATAAATGGAAATCCTAAGGTACAGTCTATCTAGGTGATCTGCTCCGATCTCTCGTATGCTCCGAACTCCTCTCGCTAGCCGAGTCACCCGATGCTCTATCCTATCCTGTCGTGACTCCATCCTCTCATACATCTGCTCCCGTCCGACCTCCATTCTCTCTAGCATGGAAGTCATCGATCTCATCTGTGCTCCAAGATCTGAAGTCTCCGGAACCGCATGTGAAGGGCCACCCGCCTCGAAGTGTGATGAAGGAAACTCGTGATGCACGAGGCTCAGCCTTGCGCATATCTGCATCATCTCCGGCCTGATCATCACTATCGGGACCGATATCCTCTCCTCCATCCTATGATCCCCGATCCTCATCCTCCGATTCATCATCATCCTCACCCTCCGGACCAGGTGATCTCTCGATCGCTGCAGTCTCATCCGACGAATGGTCCGAGTCCCAATAGAGTATCCCCGTGATCTAGTGTCCACCGGTGTATCCTCGAAACTCACCCCGAAATGCCCGAAGATCAAAGTCGGTAGCCTCCCATAGCAAAGGTTCCGCATGCTAGGCCGCAGAACTAAGTCCAAGCATGACTTGCCGAATGATGTAGGAGAGATCGATCTCGAAGCCCATGTAGATGCGGTAGATGACTAAGGCCTCCATCACCGTGACCCGATGGTGATGTCCGACTTTCGGCATGATGTCTCGGCCGACTATGCGACCGATAATCCGTGCAGAATCCGTCATCCGTCCGCTGGTCCACGGTATGAAGCATCGACGGCTATCCTATAGCGTAGAGCATATCTCGCGAAGCTCGTACGGCATCGGATGGCTGTCCGGATCTGCTCCTGCAGGTATCCACACACACCGCTGTGGATAGTAAGGAACCTGCAAGATCTCAGCCCGGTGTCCGGGTAGAGAAGCGAATCCGAGTCCGGAAGACCACGCTCCCGAGGACAAGTCTAAGTGGATGTCCTTGGCCTCGAGCCTCCTCTGTGTAAGTAAGGTTGCTGAAGAACAACCTCACTAGTTCCGGGTATACCGGTAGATCCTCGGTGAAGAGATGAGTCCACCGCAATGTGTCGAACCTCCGCCGAATCCTAAAGGCTCGAGCTGGCGTAAGTGAAGTAGACGTCCCATCTCAATATTGCGATGACTGAAGTAGGCCTCGTACAGAACTCGGCCCGAGGTGTGTCAAACATGTCCGGTCTCCTAACCTCCCGTCTAGGCTCGAAGGAACCTGACCTCTGCCCCTAAGAGCACCTACGATGCGACCACGACCTCTACCTCGTCCTCGCCCTCCCCTTTGCATAGTGTATCTGTGAAAGAGACAAGAGACAATTCCAATTAGTGCTATTTTAAGATTTGAGCCAAAAGGGTATTTTCGTAATTTTTCGGAAAATTTCAAATTTGGGGGAAATTTGATTTGAACATACTAGCATGTGCGCAATACTTGGAATTTCATGTCTATGAAGTTTGTTTGATGAAAATCGATCGAAAACTTGGATTAAAGCGAAAAATTCAGCAAGAAGGAAATTTGGGGATTTTGCAATTTAGGTCAAAATTGGATTTTTGAAAAGTTGAAATTGGTTAAATCAAATTGTATGGACCTATCTACAATGTCATCTTGAGCATGTAGCATTTGATCTCGTGCGAAAATTTCAAGCGCTTTGAGAGAAAACGGAATTTTTCTAAAGATATCGATTTCGGTATTTTGATGTTCTCGGTTTGGGGGGGTTGGTTTTTCGGGGGGGGGGGGGGGGGTGTCTCCAGGGGTCCGGGTGGTTCTCCGGGTGGGCGTGGTGAATCCGTGGTCATGGAGGTGGTGAAGTACCTCAGGGAGGTGGTGAAGTACCTCATGGAGGTGGTGGGATACCAAATGTTGATCAGGGTACCCATGAGATCCCTGGTGCCCCGAATGTTGGAAGTTTCAGAGATATTGCCAATATTATGGGCAATATGATGCAGCAGACAAGCGGCTCGGTTCAACCAGATGTTGGTGGGTTTCATGACTCTGCATAATGAGACCCGGGCTGGTGCTAATGTGAATCCTCATGCCGCAGATCCTGAATGCGGGAGGTTTAGCTGGAACTCCTCATACTCGTTTGATGGAGAGTTTTCTGAAGATGCAAGTACCCACTTTCACTGGAGTTACCAAGGACCCCTTGTTTCCTAACAAGTGGCTTCGTGAGTTGGAGAAGGCTTTCCGACATCTGCAATGCTCGGAAGCTCAGAAGATTTTGTTTGCTGAACAGAAGTTGCAACAAGAAGCTGATACATGGTGGATCTCCACTCGTCCTGTTTTGGAAGGTTTGCATGCAGGAGTTGTAACTTGGGAGTTATTCAAAGAGGCTTTTTGTATGAATTACTTTCCCGAGGCGGTAAAAGATGCGAAGGAAGCTGAGTTTATGATCCTGACTCAAGGAACTCTGTCTGTGTTGGAGTACCAACAGAAGTTCGAGGAGCTTCATTTCTTTGCTCCGGATTCTTTGAAGGAAGACCTCGCCAAAGCAAAGAAGTTCTTCAAAGGACTGCGCCCTGCCATTAAAGCTTACCTCACAGTCCAGCCTATAGTGAGCTATGCTCAAGTGGTGCAGAACTCGAAGAAGTTGGAAGAAACAGAGAAGGAAAGTGCTCGTGTGCAAAAGCCTTGGCAGTCAAGGAATTCTGGTTTGGTGGATCGTAATGACCGTCGTTTTATGAGACCTACACCCTACCCCACTCCTACCTTTCAGGCTAAGAGTGTAGGTCGAACACGGGTTTTCAGCAGCCCGGCCAGTTTAGACAAGATGGCGGAAACCGACCACCAGCAAGTGCAAGTGCAAGTGCAAGTGCAAGGCCTTTTGTTCGGAAGCCCTCTGTTGCAGCCACCCCTGTTGGACCCAACGAATCCTGTTTGCTTCTACCGCAAGCAAGCTGGTCATTTTGCTCGTGCTGTCCGAGCGGCCTGCCCAGCAGCCTGCCTCCGGTGGTGAAGAGTGCTCCTGCTCCTCCCTCTGGTAGAGTTTTCAGTATTTCCAGTCTTGGCAGGATCCAAGCCATGATGTGATTACTGGTACATTGTTAGTCGCTTCTATTTCTCGCATTTGTCTTATTTGATACGGGTGCATCTCATTCGTTCATGTCATCTCGCATTCATCAAGAAGACTAACCTAATCCCTGAGAAGTTGTCTAGTTGTTTATTGATTAGTACACCTCTACTGGTCCTGTTGTGAAACTAGATAAGGGGTTATCTAAATGTCCCGTGTTGATTGGTGAGAAGAACTTGGAAGCCAATTTTGTGATTCTTGACATGAAGGACTTCGATGTTATTTTGGGAATTGATTGGTTGACAGCCCACAAGGCTGTGTTCCTTTGTTCCTCAAAGAAGATTCAGTTCCATATTTGTGGAAGTCCGGTCTTTGAATTTCGGGGTGAAAAGAGAAGGGTTTGTAAGAAGGTGCTTGTCCAGACCGATGCAAGTCTATGCCCTAGTGGATGATGCTTCATCTGAAGGCAAGGGTATAGTGGAGAAAAGAGTCGACGAAGTCGAGTTGTCTGCGACTTTGTTGATGTCTTCCCCGATGATCTATCAGGAGTGCCTCCGGACGGAGATGTCGAATTCTCTATTGATCTCGTCCCTGGTGCCGCTCCGGTATCTAAAGCTCCGTACAGGATGGCTCCTACTGAGTTGAAAGAGTTGCAAAATCAGTTGAATGAGCTCATTGATAGAGGTTTCGTGCAGCCTAGTGTGTCACCTTGGGGAGCTCCGGTCTTGTTCGTCAAGAAGAAAGACGGTAGTATGCGCTTGTGCATCGACTACCGTGAGTTGAATAAGTTGACTATCAAGAATAGATATCCGCTGCCCGGAATCGATGATCTCTTCGATCAGTTGAAGGGTGCAGTTGTGTTCTCAAAGATTGACTTAAGGTCCGGATATCACCAATTGAAAGTGAAGTCTAGTGATATCTTCAAGACAGACTTTCCGACGCGGTATGGTCGCTACGAGTTTAGAGTCATGCCCTTCGGATTGACCAATGCTCCTGCGGTGTTCATGGACCTCATGAACCGAGTATTTCATGATGTGCTTGATAAGTTTGTGATTGTTTTCATTGATGACATCTTGATCTATTCGAAGAGCGAAGAAGAGCATGCGAGTCATCTAAGTTTCACTTTGCAAAGGTTGCGAGAAAAGAAGTTGTTCGCTAAGTTTAGCAAGTGTGATTTACGGCTTAAGAGAGTGGTATTCCTTGGTCATGTAGTTTCAGCCGAAGGTATTCGTGTCGATCCCGAAAAGGTCCAAGCTGTGGCTGATTGGGAAAGACCGAAGTCGATAACGGAAATAAGAAGTTTTCTTGGATTGGCGGGTTACTACCGAAGGTTTATTGAGAATTTTTCTCGGTTGGCTGCTCCTATGACTAAGTTGACCAGGAAAGAAGAAAAGTTTGTTTGGTCTGACGCTTGTGAGAAGAATTTCCAAGAGTTGAAAGATAGATTGACAAGTGCCCCGGTTCTGACTATACCTGATAGTTCCGGTGGTATGACAGTTTATACCGATGCGTCAAAGATTGGTTTGGGTTGTGTACTGATGCAACATGGCAAGGTCATAGCCTAGGCTTCTCGGCAATTGAAGGATTATGAGCGGAATTACCCCACTCACGATCTAGAACTTGCCGCCGTTGTCTTTGCTTTGAAGATTTGGAGACATTATCTTTACGGCGAGAAGATTGCCATTTTCACGGATCATAAGAGTTTGAAATACTTCTTTACCCAAAAGGAGTTGAACATGAGGCAAAGGAGATGGTTGGAACTAGTCTCCGATTATGATTGTGATATTCAGTATCATCCTGGGAAAGCAAATGTTGTTGCTGATGCTCTTAGTAGGAAGAACCAGAAGAAGACTTTGGAATTGAATGCTTTGAGTTTACCATTGTGGTCTTCTATTGAGGGTTTTGATTTGGAAATCGTTCCTGAGAATTCTGATTTTATTCTTTCTGCCATGACGGCAAGATCTGGTCTTAGAGATAAGATTGTTGCTCTGCAGAGTTCTGATCAAGAGTTTTTGATCAAAGTTGAGAAGATTTCTTCGAATCCTGAGTCGGACCCCGACTTTGGTATATCCATGGATGGTGCTTTGTTGTTTAGAGGAAGACTGTGCGTGCACAAAACGAAGAAGTTAAGAAAGAAATATTGAAGGAAGCACACCAGTCAGTCTTTACTATACACCGAGGAAGCACCAAGATGTACAAAGACTTGAAGGAACATTTTTGGTGGATTGGTCTAAAGGCGGATGTTGATGATTTTGTTGCCAAGTGTGAGACTTGCCAACGTGTGAAAGCCGTTCGACAACCTCCATCTGGATTACTTCAGCCCCTTCCTATTCCTAGTTGGAAGTGGGAGGATATCTCCATGGACTTTGTGACTAGCTTGCCTCGGACAAGTAAAGGCAATGACACTGTGTGGGTGATTGTTGATAGGTTGACCAAATCAGCCCATTTCATTCCTATGAAGATCACTCATACTCTGGATAAGCTAGCAAGGCTTTATGTGGATAATGTGGTTCGTCTGCATGGTGTGCCATTGAGTATTGTTTCGGATCGTGATCCTAGGTTCACCTCAAGGTTTTGGAATAGCTTGCAGAAGGCCTTGGGAACCCAATTGAACTTGAGTACAGCTCATCATCCACGGTCGATGGACAATCCGAGCGGACAATTCAGACATTGGAAGACATGCTCAGATCTTGTGTGGTGGATATGGGTGGTAATTGGGATGAACACCTAGCTTTGGTTGAGTTTGCCTATAACAACAGTTATCAAGCAACAATAGGCATGGCTCCATTCAAGGCTTTGTATGGCAGTACTTGTAGGACACCTTTGTACTGGACTGAGACAGGTGAAAGAAAAGTCTTAGGTCCTGAGATGATTGAAGCTACAAGTGCTATGGTAGATATGATAAGAGAAAGGATTAAGTCTGCTCAGTCGAGACAGAAATCTTATGCTGATAAGAGAAGGACCGATTTGGAATTTCAAGTTGGAGAGAAAGTCTTTCAAAGGTCTCACCAATGAAGGGTGTGATGAGATTCAATGTTAAGGGAAAGCTTAGCCCTCGTTACATTGGACCTTTCGAGATTTTGGAAAAGGTTGGACCTGTTGCGTATCGATTAGCATTACCTCCGCCTCTTGCTGGTGTGCACAATGTGTTTCATATTTCGATGCTCCGAAAATACATAGAGAATCCGGAACACATTTTGCAGCAAGCACCTGAAGGACTTAGTGCTGATTTGACCTATCATGAAGAACCGGCCGAAATCTTGGATAAGAAGGACAAGCAGCTGCGGAATCGCACCATTCCTTTGGTGAAGATTCGGTGGAAGAACCATACCCCTGAAGAAGCTTCTTGGGAGAAGGAAGAAGATATGAAGGAGAAGTTTCCTTACCTCTTTGGAAGCACAGTACGCTTTCAATTTCGGGGACGAAATTTCTTTAAGGGGGGAGAATGTAAACCCAGCCCTAACCTTGACCCGGTAACCTTGTTATTTGTAGGTCCGATGACCCGAAGTAAAGTAAGAAGTCAGCTTTGGGCCATCCCAGTAGAGGACTTGGTGTCTGGCTTTGAATCCATGAAAGTTGATGATGAGGTTCTATTTATGGAAACTGAATCCTGATGAAGATCTGATTAGTTGATGGACTTGGAGTGCTCTCTATCTTGGTTTGAAGGCATTTCTACCTATTAGGTAAGTCACTTGACTTGTGTGCAAAACCCCTTTAGGATTGGATTTGATCTGGACCTTCAATTCCCTGTTTTGGTCTTCTTGTCAAGATTGGTCGACTGATTGGTCGATCGGGACCAGTCGACCAATCCACTCGACCAATGAGTGCTTGTCTTTGGCAATTAGGTTGTTCTTGCTCTATTTAAGTCCTATCTCGAGTCCACTTGGTATTTGCTGCCCCCAAACTCTCTGGAACGAACCAAAGACCTCTGCAAGTCATCTCTCTTGCATCCTTGGTGTTTTCTTGACGGATCTTCGTCGAAACTCTTCTTTTTGCATCAAAAGGTATGTCTACTCTCTCTTCTTCTCCTCCATCTTTGTTTTTCTTTCCTTTTTGAGTTGAGACAGTAGAAGAGATGCTGCATTCTCTGTTGCAAACATCTCTGAACATGTTCTCATGATCATCCTAAGGATTTGAGGCTAGAACAATGATCTTAACCATGATCATTGCAAGCTTTTGAAGGAATCATGATCAAACCATGATCTAATCTTTGTTAAACTTCTAATCTGAATTCTGATCTCTTTGGATCTTCTTTGATTGATCATGTTAGTAGTTAATTACTGTGTTTTCTTCCCATGATCCATAATCTATAAATCTCTAGTGTTCTCTTCTACCATACTATGTGTTCTTCATGATGCATGGTAGTTACATATATGGTAGGTTTTATTTCCTTATTTAGATTTATGCTTCTAAGCCTTATTCCATGAAGATATATGTATGTTTTCATGATACCCTTACCTGAAGCAAAGATCTATCCTCCTATTGTTCTTGTCTTTGTTTTCTATTTCAAATTCATCAAGATCCATGGTTGATTTAATTATGGTAACTTTTTGTTTCCTAATTTGGATCTTGATATCTTGATTGGATTAGTGTTTTGAGGTCCCCTATATGTTAGAATACTACTGATGTAGTCTACCCCTTGATTAGTACCCTTTTGAACCACCAAATTCGGATTTCATATCTTAAAACTTTGTTTTTTTAGGCTACTGTCTGCATTGGTCGACTGATTGGTCGACTGGACCAGTCGACCAATCCACTCGACCAATGAGTACAGCAACTCCAGAATTGGTCTATGTTGGATGTTTTGGTATCTTTTCTGTTAGGGATCTTTCCTAATATGTTGTATATACTTGTTTAGGACCTTCTTCTCAAGTTTGCCGAGATCTTACTTGACTTTTTAGGATTCCTTTGCAAGTTATAAAAGGTAAGGATGGTTATTTCCTTAATTACATAGATAGCATGAATCTAGTTTCTATATTTGAATATCATAGATATGATTCCTAAATTAGATTTTTACAATGATATACTACTGTTGCATAACTTTGATTACAGTAACATTACTTATTCATATTGAATTGATTCATGTATGATTAACTTACCAATTATATACAAGTGATTGTAATTATTGATTTCTTTCCATATATGAAGTTACCATATATGTGATGATATGAATTGATGCATGTGTATGCTTAAGTATGGTTTGGAAAGGAGAGGTGTCCTTTCGACACTTCTGTCCTTGGACTACTACGGGAATATTATGGGATGTTTCCGGAGATGCCCTCTGGACACCTTCCTAAACTGTTGGATGACATATCTAGGATTGTCTAGTAGTGTTTGGCTAGGATGTCCTGTTATGTCAGACCCTAATCGGAGGGGTATTGAGACCGAACGACCCGTGGTAGCAATGGGGATTCATGGGCGCTCAAGACCGGTAACCAACCCGTGAGAGGACAGGAATCACATTGTGGGGGCCATTTATTGGTAGGGTTGCATATGGTTAGACTTGGGCTCACGGGCGCTTAAGACCGGTAACCAACCCGTGAGAGGACGTGAGAGCTTCCCGTTTACCATATGTGGATGATCAATAGGGTTGGTGAGTCCGTAGTCAAGGACTATGAGGACTCTAGTGTGAAGGATACCGGAAAGGATCGTCAGGGACGAGGAATGGACGTATCTGGATCTGACTTGATGTAACTAAGTAGAAGACTTGCATTTGGCTAGGTTTTACCCTGACATGTGCCAGTACTTATACCAAATGGTTGTGAGAGAGTGTGTTGACTTAACCCCCCGCCATGGTTTGTCCCGAGGGATGAAGGACCCATTACCAATCGGCTGCTCAAGACCGGTGAAATGATCCGTGAGAGAATCCAAGATATCTTAAATGGTTGAGGATGTGAGTGGACTTTCCTAAAGAAGTACGGTGCTATGACTTAAAGCATGTCTGCCAATAGAGACCAGCATACATAGAGTTAGATTCATTCATTCATTGCTTGTCTCATATCATATTGCATTTATGTTTGTTCT
The DNA here is from genome assembly GCF_041222555.1 of Hakea prostrata. Classification (NCBI taxonomy): domain Eukaryota; kingdom Viridiplantae; phylum Streptophyta; class Magnoliopsida; order Proteales; family Proteaceae; genus Hakea; species Hakea prostrata. Next base: position 11,243,281 of record NC_142602.1, read on the forward strand.
GGAATTCTGCCATTTATGTTATTATGGATTTTTAACTGCCTTACTGAGTTTCTTTGAAACTCATTCCTTTATTGTACAATGTTGTTAGACTATCCTGCAGGTACTGAGTACTATGACGGTCCCTATGAAGAAGCGCAAGGCGAGGAGGCATATCTCCAGGAAGGTGATTGCGGTTACCACAATTACTCTGAAGATCCCGCGAGTGGTTATGCTCCGTACGATGCTTAGTCCGACCATCGAGTGGAAGCGTCCTTGTGCCATTTATGAGATTTACACTTACAAGGATGTTGTCTATAAAGTGGAGAACAATTTAGTTACCCAATGTACTAGCTACTGGGATTAGATTTTATTTAGTTTATTCTCTTTAGAGCTACTTTTCCGCTGGTTGTAAAGTGGGATTTTTGCCTCACTTTACTTATCTGTTTGATACTCTAATTATATCTATTATTCTGATTCATTTATGATTCATTCCTTCTTTATTGGATCTATGATTTATCTTCCGCACTTTTATTATGATTGTTCATGATTTTGTTATTGTTTATGTGCCCCCCCGCGGCGGGGGGGGGGGGGGGGGGCGGGCCCCCCCCCGGGGGCAGGGGGGGGGGGGGGGGGGGGGGGGGGGGGGGGGGGGCCTGATCGGCGATCGACCAATCAGTTCAAGAACTCCTAAACAGGGGAATTGAAGGCCCAGATCAAATCCAATCCTAAAGGGGTTTTGCACACATATCAAGTGACTTACCTAATAGGTAGAAATGCCTTCAAACCATGATAGAGAGCACTCCAAGTCCATCAACTAATCCGATCTTCATCAAGATTCAGTTTCCATAAATAGAACCTCATCATCAACTCTCATGGATTCAAAGCCCGACACCAAGTCCTCCACTGGGATGGCCCAAAGCTGACTTCTTACTTTACTTCGGGTCACTGGACCTACAAATAACAAGGTTTCCGGGTCAAGGTTAGGGCTGGGTTTCACATTCGGGACTCAGATCACTTCGAAATTTGAAAGGAATGTTAGAAACAGTGAACTAATACTATCTAATGAAGATTTATCACTAAACAAGGATCAAACCATGACTTCCCATTTTGAAACCCTAGCTTTCTAATTTGATAAAATCATGTTCTTCAATGGAATCAACTATAAATGCAAAGAGAAATCAGGGATTCAACCAATAGGATGATGAGTAATAGATTAGAGATGGTTACTAACATATAATCAGACCTAATATGCTAGAGAAATTAGATTAGGAAAAGAAATCATGTTGTCATGAAAGAAATCATAAGAATCGTGTATGAGATTCATAGCATTGATAGAATGAAAGGGGGTTTATTCAAAATCAAGGAGACAATAGAAGAGGTGGTTGCAAGGTTGCAGCACCTTCTTCATAGTCCCAATAGCAAGAACAAGATTAAATAAGAGTAGATTAGAGGGAAAACAATAGATTACATACCTTGAAGATGAACTTAGAGAAGAAAAACTAAGAATCTTGCAAGAGCTCTTCACCAATACCAAAGAGAGACTTAAGAGGAGGCTTCACACATTCTCAGAGAGTCCTAGCAATAGAGTAGGCTTATAACTACAAAGTCCTCTTAAGTAGAACCTAAAATGACCTAAAAATCAGATATTCTTGGATTTATAAAGCAGTGGCTTAATCGCTGTCGATCGGCCAACGACCAAGTAGTCGACCAAGCACCGACAAAGAACTCCGAGACAGGGAATTGGATGCCAAGATCAACCAAAAATCAAATGGGCTTTTTCCTACATCTCAATTGACAAATCATGTCTGGGAGTGCATTAGGTCCATCAACTAATTTCCCTTCTTCAAGGTGTAGTTTCTTATCAAACACTGACAAAGCTTCCAAGTATGGAGCACCATCATCAATCTCCATGGGTTATGTGAAACCCAGCCCTAACCTTGACCCGAAAACCCTGTTGTTTGTAGGTCTGACAACCCGAAGTAAAGCAAGAAGTCAACTATGGGCCATCCCAGTGGAAGAGTTGGTGTTTGGCTTAGAATCCATTAGTGTTGATGACAGTGTTCCATTTATGGAAACTACACCCTGATGAAGAAGGAATTAGTTGATGGACTTGGAGTACTCTATGACTTGGTTCGAAGGCATTTCTACCTACTAGGTAAGTCACTTGGTGTGTGTGTGCAAAACCCCTTTATGTTTGGATTTGATCTGAGCCTTCATTTTCCTATTTTGGACGTGCTATCCTGATTGGTCGACTCATTGGTCGACTGGGCCAGTCGACCAACCAATCGACCAATGAGATCTGATTTGCTGATTAGGTCTTTGCTTGCTCTATTTAAGTCCAATTTCGAGTCTACTTCGTATTTTCTGCCTCCAAACTCTTTGGAACGAACCAGAGCCCTCTGCAAGTCATCTCCTTTGCATCTTGGTGATTCTCTTGACGGATCTTCGTCAAATCTCTTGCATTTACACAAAAAGGTATGTGATCATCCTCTTCCATGTTTCGTCGTTGATTCTCCATTACTTTTCTTTCCTTTTTTGATTGAGGATAGTAGAGATGATGTTGTATCCCTGTTGCAACTATCACCTTACTCATTCCCTCTCTTTTCCTAAGGATCTAAAGCTTGGTGGATGATCTTCATCAAGATCATCACTAACTTTTGAAGGAAAACATGTATCTATTCTCTTTCCTTATTTAGATTGATGTTCTTCTGTCTTAGATCTATTTTTCTAGAAGATCTATGCATGCGTTTCATGAATCCTTTATCACATTAGTAATCCATCATCATATTGTTTCTTGTCCATGATTTTGATATGAATTCTTCAAGAACCATGATTGATCTAATTATGGTAACTTTTTGTTTCCTAATTTGTAACTTGAAGACTTGATATGATTAGAGTTTTGAAGTCGTATATATACTAGTATACTATCATTGTAGTTTCCCCCTTGTTTGGTATCCTTTTGAACCACCAAATTCGGTTTTGTATTCAAAAATCTCTGATTTTGAAGGTCATTGTCTCTGTTGATCGACTGAGGTAGTAGACCAATCAATCGACCAATGAGGACAGCAATTTCATAATTGGTCTGTTTTGGATGATTTGATTTCCTTCCTTTTAGGTATCTTTCCTAATATGTTATATATACTTGTTTAGGACTTTCTTTCCAAATTTAGACAAGCTCTTACTTGATTCCCCCAAGATCCTTTGCGAGTTATATAAGGTAAGGATGGTAATTTCCTTAATTACATAGATTGCATGTTCTAGTTTCTATATTTGAATCTTTGGTTTATTTCCTTAATTAGATTCTTACAATGATATACTACTGATGCAACTACCTTGAATACAGTAGCATTACTTGTTTATGGTAAATTGATTCATGTATTTACAAATTATATACAAGTTGGATGTTGTTATTGATTTCTTTCCATATAAGATACCATATATGTGATGTTATGGGTTTATGTTTGTGAATGATTATGTATGGTTTGGAAAGGGGAGGTGTCCTTTTGACACTTCTATCCTTGGACAACTACGAGAATATTATGGGATGTTTCCGGAGATGCCCTTTGGACACCTTCCTAAACTGTTGGATGACATATTTAGGGATGTCTAGTAGTGTTTGGCTAGGATGTTCTGTTATGTCAGACCCTAATCGAAGGGGTATTGAGACCGAACAACCCGTGGTAGCAATGGGGATTCATGGGCGCTCAAGTTCGGTAACCAACCTACGAGAGGAGAAGAATCACATTGTGGGGGCCATTTGTTGGTAGGGTTGCATATGGCTAGACTTGGGCTTACGGGTGCTCAAGACCGATAACCAACCCGTGAGGGGAAGTGAGAGCTTCCCGTTTACCGTATGTGGATACCAATAGAGTTGATGAGTCCGTAGTCAGGGACTATGAGAACTCTAGTGTGAAGGATACCGGAAAGGATCGCCAGGGGCGAGGAATGGACGTATCTGGATCTGACTTGATGTAACTAAGTAGGAGACTTGCATTTGGCTAGGCTTTGTCCTTGACATGCGCCAGTAGTTAGACCAATGGTGGTGTGAGAGAGCGATGACTTAACCCCCAGCCATGTAATGTCCCGAGGGATGCCGAACCCACTACCAAAAGGCGTTGTGTGATGAGACCTTCCTAAAGAAGTATGGTGCTATGACTTAAAGCATGTCTGCCAATAGAGACCAACATACATAGAGTTAGAATCATATTGCATCATGTGTTTCATATCATATAGCATTATACCATACTTTGAAATCCTGCCATTTATGTTTTTATGGATTAACTACCTTACTAGGTTTCTTTTGAAACTCACTCCTTTTGTACAATATCTTTTGTTAGATTACTCTACAGGTATTGATGACTATGGAGGTCAATATGAGGAAGCGCAAATTGAAGAGGCGTACTTCACACAAGGTGTTGGCAACCATGAAGATTACATTGAGGATTCCTCGAGTGGTCTTACTTGTTACCAGGATTAGCCCTATTGTGGAGTGGGAGCGTCTGAGTGTCATTGATGAAGTCTATGTTTATGAAGACACTCTCTATAAAGTAGAATAGACTCTGGCTTAGTGTATATCTTTCTTTCTTGTCTTAGAACCAGTTGTAATATTCTTTTGACTTTCGAACTACTTTCTGCTGTTTGTTGAGTGAGATTCCGCCTCACTTTACTTATTGATTTAGACATTTGATTGTCTTTCATACTCTGATGATATGTGATTTATTCTTTCCTTATTTGGATCTTTTGTTTATCTTTTTTACATTGATTATTTATGTTCATGATTATGTTATTGTCTATGTGGGAGGTTGATTACCTCGATACTTGATCTTCGGGGCTATGGATCACACACTCGGGTATGCCAGGTAGGGTACCGGCTGGGTGGATGTGACAGAGTGGTATCAGAGCCCAAAGTTCAAGGAAATCCTAACCACAAAACAATAACGGAACAATCCTGAGTCATAGATCTGAGATGACTCATCTACTTTTAGAAGTGAATAATAGGGCATTTGGATTAGAAACTTAACCAATGAAGCATAACTGGACTTTTGGAATAACATACCATAATTATACTTAAACAAATGTCACTTAATGCAATAAAAGAAAAGTGCATAATACACAATAATAAAGTGAAATAAGGTGAACTTCATTAATTTCAAAGTTTTAATAACGATTACATCAGATAATGCATAAATGGAAATCCTAAAGTATAATCTATCTAGGTGATCTCCTCTGATCTCTGAAAGCTCTGAAGTCCTCTGCTAGTTGAGTCACTTGATGCTCTATCCTATCCTGCCGTGACTCCATCCTCTCATACATCTCTTCCTGTCTGACTCCCATCCTCTCCAGCATGGAAGTCATTGATCTCATCTGTGCATCGAGATCTGAAGTCTCTGGAACTGCATGAGAGGGGCCACCTACCTCAAAGTGTGATGAAGGAGGAATCTCGTGATGCTCTAGCTCAGCCTCATGCATCTCTGTGTCATCTCCGGCCTGATCATCACTATTAGGACCGACATCCTCTCCTCCATCATCAGACTCCTCCTCCTCCTCTGTCTCATCATCCTCATCCTCTGGACTAGGAGACCTCACTGTCTGTTTTAGCTTCATCTATCGGATGGTCCTAGTCCCGATGGTATACCCCAGTGCGCCAGTGTCCACCGGTGTATCCTCATGACTCACTCCGAAGTGCCAAAAGATCAAAGTCAGAAGCCTCCCATAGCAAAGGTTCCGCATACTAGGCTGCAGTACCAGATCCAGTATGACCTGCTGAATGATGTAAGATAGGTCTATCTGGAAGCCCATCTAGATGCGGTAGATAACCAATGCCTCCATCACTGTGACCCGATGGTGATGTCCGGTGTAAAATCCAGCTTTTACCTAACCTTGACCCGACCCGGTCATTGTTATGTTTGTAGGTCCAAAGACCCGAAGTGGTGGTAGGAGGGACTTATGGGCCCTACTGGTTGATGACGTAATGTCGGGATTCCGGTTTATGGACATTGATGATGCTTTGCTCCTTCCTTGAGCACATTACCAGTGCTAAGTTAGAATCTGCGCACTGATGAAGAGCGAGACAGTTGAAATAGCAAACGGACTCCTGTGCATAATCCGAAGGTACTCCCTGAAACTAGACCTCTTAAGTGAACTGTAGGAGAAAACCCCATGCAATTTGACCTTGTATAGCCCTCCAAGTCCGCACCTAAAGTTGCTGAACTATTCTGTAAAATTTCTGCTGAGCCCAGATTTAAAGATTCTTGTAATATTCTTTTCTATTTATTTATTCCTCGAGACTGGAGCCCTATTCTCGCGTTTTTAACATCTGGGAACGTGAGAGAGCCTCCCAAGAACTCCTCCTTGGTAGTGGTGAAGCATCTTCTTCATCAATCATTGCCAACCACTCATTCCTACTTTCTTGTTCCACTTTAAAGGTATGACTCTCTCTCCTAATCACTTTCTCACTCATCTTTTCTCTATTTTACTGTTGGGACCATGGCCAAGGTGCTGCAACCTTGCATACACCTTGCCATGAACCTTCTAAACCCCATACAATGATGTTTTCACCGACATGACTATGATTGATTCACCTCATGATCATTGACTACACATTTCCATGATTTATTGCTTACCAACTTGCTTTATTTACCAAAACTGAGATGAAGCTCATGATTAACCTAATCTATACCTTGCATATGTGCTCCATGTTACTTCTAAACGATTCCCTACCTAATCCCCCATGTTTTCCCCTAATTTGCATTGAGATATAGCCAATGCCATGATCTACAACTCTTAACCTTAATATGTCAATTTGGGGACTTCCAAATGGACCATTGGATTATGAAAGTTTCTTGATAATTAGTGTCCCCATGTTGTGCTTAGACTATCCTCCAAGTTTCATGTCAATCCGAGACCCGAAAGACCAAATCTGGGCAAGAATCCGAAAAGCTAGCTTGCTGTCCCGGAATTGATTTGGTCGATACTATTGGTCGATACTATCGACCAAATGTATCGACCAATAGAGTTGTTGTCAACAACTTTTGCCCGATTCCGATTCGTTTGATCTCCGATTGTTCTGATTTCTTCTCTAACCTTTCATATATGCTTGTTTAGGACTTTAAGACTATTTGGGCCATCGCTTGTGATCTTGGACCATTCTCTTCTCCGATTCAAGGTAAGGATAGTTATCGATGTAATTACCTAGGATATGGAAATCTTGACTTGGTATTCCTAACCTAGTAAATATAGTTTCTATTTCATATTCTTATCGTGTTAGACTTGCTACATATGTCTTTTAACAATAGCTTTGTGTTTACATTATATTACTTCAATGTTTTATCATGTTTATCAATTTCAATATATGATGACTTATGTCAATGTCATGAATTGAATGTTTATTATGACGTCGTATCTTGTGAACTGATATGATGAACTTGGGCATGTGATTGCTTAAGTATAACTTGGGATTGAGGGGTACCCTACTGGTGCTTCGTCCTTGGACATCGGAGGGAATAGTATGGGATGTTCTCCGAAGGTGTCCATTGACGCTTTCCCGGGTTATTGAATGACATGCATAGGATTTGTCTAGATGTATGGCTAGGATGTCCCTATCATATCAGACCCGATTCGGAAGGGCATTGAGACCGAACAACCCGTGGTAGTAGTGTGGATTTGTGGGCGCTCAAGACCGGTATCCACTCCGTGAGAGGACATAAATTGCATTACGGTTACCCGAAAGGGGCCATTTATTGGTAGGGTTACAAATGGCTAGACTTGGGCTCACGGGCACTCAAGACCGGTGAAATGATCCGTGAGAGGGACGTGAGAGCTTCCCGTTTACCATTTGTGGATGACCAATAGGGTTGATGAGTCCGGTGAGTAATATCCGTGACTCTAGTGTGAAGGATACCGGAAAGGATCCCGAGAGGGGAGGAATGGAAGTATCTCCGGAACTGGCATGATATGATTAAGTAGATGACTTGCATTGGGCTAGGCTATACCCTGACATGCACCAATACTTAGACCAAACGGTGATGTGAGAGAGCGGTGACCGAAACCCCAACCATGGATTTGTCCGAGAGGGATGCAGGACCCAATTTCCCCCGGTGATGAGTGACTAAGACTACCTAAAGAAGTATGGTGTTATGACTTAAAGCATGTCTACCATAGATGACCAGCATACTTAGAATAAAGTCATATTGCATTATATGCCTCATATCATCTGCATCATTTTATGATTATCTTGTGGTTTATGTGTGGTGGGATAACTTCCTTGCTGAGTTCTTTTGAACTCATTCCTTTTCTGTTGCAATATTTTGTTAGGCTATTCTACGGGTGATTACTCCGATGGCACCCTCCCGAGGCGGACCCGGATACCTCATACTACCATCCGGAGGCTGGCTACGTTGAAGACTTCGGTGACCATACCGAAGAAGATTACCAGGCGTACCAGGGTTAGCCCCGGAGTTGTATGGGAGCAGTCATGTTGGGTCTCCATGGTCCTCAACTTTGAAGAAGATATATTTATTATAAAGGAGACTTATGAGTAGTTACCCCTTCTTTTGTGACAGTATACTTAGAAGAATTGTAATAACTTTAACTTACCTTTATAACTTGAGACTTGTACTTAACTAAATTTTGACCTCACTTCCGTTTGGTGAAGGAGTGGATTCCGCCCACTGCCTTCTTAATTTATCTGATTTGATATTTATTTCCGCACTCTGATTATGTCTGACACCTTATTTCTGAATTCCATGATCATTCATTGTTAGTTTATGATTATTATCTGTTCATGATTGTATTATCGTCGATGTGGATTATGTGGTCCCTGAACTATGGATCTTCGGGGCTGTGGATCACATCCCAGGTATGCCAGATAGGGTACCGGCTGGGTGGATGTGAGATCCGGCCTTCGCCAGGATATTCCGGCTGACAATGCGACCGATAATCCGTGCCGAATCTTTCATCCGCCCACTATTCCACGGAGTGTGGCATCGTTGATCGTCCCATAGTGTAGAGCATATCTCGTGCAGCTCGTACGGCACCAAGTAACTGTCTATCCCTGTCCCCCAAGGTATCCACACACACTGCTGTGGAAGTAAGGTACCTGTAAGATCTCAGCGAATGCCCTCGTGGAGAAGCGGATCCGTGTCTGAAGGACCCTGCTCCTGAGGACTAATCGAAGAGGATGTCCTGGACTTCTAGACTCCTCTGTAGATGTAAGGTTGCTAAAGAACAACCTCACCAGCTCCGGATATACTGGCAAATCCTCAGTGAAGAGATGTGTCCACTCCATAGTGTCAAATCTCTATCAAATTCGGAACACCCTAAGCTGTCGTAGGTGAAGTAGACGTCCAAGCTCGATCTGCAGTAACTGAAGTAGGCCTCGTACAAGAACTCGGCCTGTGGAGTATCGAATCTGTCTGGTCGCCGAACCTCCTCTCTAGGCTGTGAAGGCACCTGACCTCTACCCCTGAGTGCCCCAACCATACAACCTCGCCCTCGTCCTCGCCCTCCTCTGTGCATAGTGTATGTCTGTGGAAGAGGCAAAAAGGACATTGCTAGTTAGTGCTATTTCAAGATTTCAACCAAAAAGGGTATTTTCGTAATTTTCATCAAAATTTCAAATTTGGGGAAAATTCGATTTGAAGATACTAGCATGTGCACAATACTTGGAATTGCATGATCATGAAGTTTATATGAAGAAAATCGATCGAAAACTTGGTTAAAAGTTGAAAATTCAGCAAGAAGAAATTTGGGGATTTTGCAAACTAGGTCAAAATTGAATTTTTGAAAAGTTGGAATTGGTCAAATCAAGCTATATGGACATATCTACAATATCATTTTGAGCATGTAGCATTTGATTTCGTGCGAAAACTCCAAGCGGTTTGTGAGAAATCGAAATTTTTCTAAAGTTAACGATTTCGGTACAAAAGTGATTGTGAAAGTGCTTGAATGTGTTAGAACTTGTTGTCTATGCATGGCATTGTGTTTAAAACCTAGGGAATGTGTTTCTAAGTATTCCTAAACATGATTTCTAGCATTGGATACAAGTAAAATATGATTTCTATGAGAATGCAAGCATGAGAGATTGTTTATGAAAGAAGTAAAGATGGATTTACCTTGTGTGAGATGAATGTGTGATGTGGTGTTGTTGTCGAAGCACTAAATCACCCCAAAAACACTTGGAAGAACTTTAGAAGACTTTCCCCAGAGGTCTCTCATGTTTTGAAGTGGTTAGAATGAAGTTAGAATGAGGAAATGAGGCCTAAAATACGAATTTTCGTATTTTGTGAGCATTGGTCAACTCATTGGTCGACTGGGCCAGTAGACCAATCAATCAACCAATGGACACAGTGACCTCATTTTCAGTTGAATTTTTGGAAAATGTGATTTTTGTCCTATGGATTATTGTTTGATGACTATATGGATGTATTTAAGCATGATTTAAATTTTCAAATCATTTGGACTTGTGGATTATGATGAAACTCCGAAATTCGGTGTTTTTTATGTTTATGATTTTTGCAGAATGGTTACTTTGAGAAGTAGACGTGGTGGATTCAATAGTAATGGTCATGGTGAGATACCTCATGGAGGTGGTGAGATACCCAATGGTGGTCATGAACTCAGATCAACAATGACGATCAGGGTACCCATGACATACTCGTTGCCCCGAATGTTGGAAGCTTTCGTGATATTGCCAATATCATGGGCAATATGATGCAGCAGCAAGAAGCCCAATTTAATCAAATGCTGATGGGTTTCATGACTTTGCATAATGAGACTCGTGCTGGTGCTAATGTGAATCTTCATGCCGCAGTTCTGAATGCGGGAGGTTTAGCCGGAACTCCTCATACTCGTCTGATGGAGAGTTTCCTGAAACTGCAAGTGCCCACCTTCACTGGAGTGTCCAAGGACCCCTTGTTTCCTAACAAGTGGCTTCGTGAGTTAGAGAAGGCTTTTTGACATCTGCAATGTTCTGAAGCTCAAAAGATTCTGTTTGCTGAATAGAAGTTGCAACATGAAGCTGACGCTTGGTGGACCTCCACTCGGCCTGTGTTGGAAGGTTTGCATACGGGTGTTGTAACTTAGGATTTGTTCAAGGAAGCTTTCTGCATGAACTACTTCCTTGAGGCGGTGAAAGATGCGAAGGAAGCCGAATTTATGGTTCTTACGCAGGAACCTTCTCTCGTGTTGGAGTACCAACGAAGTTTGAGGAGCTTCATTTCTTTGCTCCAGATTCTTTGAAGCTTGACCTCGCCAAAGCAAAGAAGTTCTTTAAAGGACTCGCGCCCTACCATTAAAGCTTACCTCACTATCCAGCCTATAGTGAGCTATGCCCAAGTGGTGCAAAACTCGAAGAAGTTGGAAGAAACTGAGAAGGAGAGTGCTCGTGTGCAAAGGCCCTTGCAGCCTAGGAACCCTGGTTTGGTGGATCGTAATGATCGGTGTTTTGTGAGACCTACACCCTACCCCACTCCTACTTTTCATCCTAGGAGTGTAGGTCAGAGCCCTGGTTTTCAGCAGCCCGGCCAGTTTAGATAGTATGGCGGGAATCGACCACCGTTGAATGCGAATGCTAGGCCTTTGAATGCAAATACTAGGCCTTTGGTTCAGAAGCCCCCTGTTGTAGCTATCCCAGTGGGCCTAGCAATCTTGTTTGCTTTTTCTGTAAGCAAGCTGGTCATTTTGCTCGTGCCTGTCCGAAGCGGCCTGCCCAACAGTCTACCCCTGTAGTGAAGAATGCTCCTGCTCCTCCCTCTGGTAGAGTGTTCAGTATTTCCAGTACTGAACAGGATGCAAGCCATGATGTGATTACAGGTACATTGTTAGTCGCTTCTATTCCTGCATTTGTTTTATTTGATACGGGCGCATCTCATTTGTTCATATCATCTGCATTCATCAAGAAGACTGACCTAACGCCTGAGAAATTATCTGGTTGTTTATTCATTAGTACACCTACTGGTCCTGTTGTGAAACTAGATAAAGGGTTAGTTAAATGTCCTGTTTTGATTGGTGAGAAGAAATTGGAAGCCAATTTGGTACTTCTCGACATGAAGGACTTTGATGTCATTTTGGGAATTGATTGGTTAACAACCCACAAAGCTGTGTTTCTTTGTTCCTCAAGGAAAATTCAGTTCCATATCTGTGGAAGTCCGGTCTTTGAATTTCAAGGTGAGAAAAGAAGGGTTGGTAGGAAGATACTGTCTTCACTGATGCAAGTCTATGCCCTAGTGGATGATGCTTCATCTGAAGGCAAGAGTAAAGTGTAGAAAAGAGTTGATGAAGTCAAGATTGTATGCGACTTTGTTGATGTCTTCCCTGATGATCTATTGGGAGTGCCTCCAGATAGGGATGTTGAGTTTTCTATTGATCTCATCCCTGGTGCCGCTCTGGTATCTAAGGCTCTGTATAGGATGGCTCCTACTAAACTGAAGGAGTTACAAAACCAGTTGAATGAGGTCATTGATAGAGGTTTTGGACAACCTAGTGTATCTGTGAAACCCAGCCCTAACCTTGACCCGGAAACCTTGTTATTTGTAGGTCCGATGACCCGAAGTAAAGTAAGAAGTCAGCTTTGGGCCATCCCAGTAGAGGACTTGGTGTCTGGCTTTGAATCCATGAAGGTTGATGATGAGGTTCTATTTATGGAAACTGAATCCTGATGAAGATCTAATTAGTTGATGGACTTGGAGTGCTCTCTATCTTGGTTTGAAGGCATTTCTACCTATTAGGTAAGTCACTTGACTTGTGTGCAAAACCCCTTTAGGATTGGATTTGATCTGGACCTTCAATTCCCTCGTTTTGGCCTTCTTTGTCGGCATTGGTCGACCGATTGGTCGACCGGGCCAGTCGACCAATCCACTCGACCAATGAGTGCTGTCTTTGGCAATTAGGTTGATTCTTGCTCTATTTAAGTCCAACCTCGAGTCCACTTCGTATTTGCTGCCTCCAAACCCTCTCGGAACGAACCAAAGACCTCTCGCAAGTCATCTCTCTTGCATCCTTGGTGTTTTCTTGACGGATCTTCGTCGGAACTCTTCTTTTTGCATCAAAAGGTATGTCTACTCTCTCTTCTTCTCCTCCATCTTTGTTTTTCTTTCCTTTTTGAGTTGAGACAGTAGAAGAGATGCTGCATCCTCTCGTTGCAAACATCTCTGAACATGTTCTCATGATCATCCTAAGGATTTAAGGCTAGAACAATGATCTTAACCATGATCATTGCAAGCTTTTGAAGGATTCATGATCAAACCATGATTTAATCTCTGTTAATCTTCTAATCTGAATTCTGATCTCTTTGGATCTTCTTTCATTGATCATGTTAGTGGTTAATGGTTGTGTTTTCTTTCCATGATCCATAATCCATAGAATTCTAGTTGTTCTCTTCTACCTTACTATGTGTTCTTCATGATGCATGATAGTTACATATATGGTAGGTTTTATTTCCTTATTTAGATTTATGCTTCTAAGCCTTATTCCATGAAGACCTATGCATGTTTTCATGTTTTCATTACCGAAAGCAATGATCCATCCTCCTATAGTTCTTGTCTTTGTTTTCTATTTCAAATTCATCAAGATCCATGTTTGAGTTAATTATGGTAACTTTTTGTTTCCTAATTTGGATCTTGATACCTTGATTTGATTAGTGTTTTGAGGTCCCCTATATGTTAGAATACTACCGATGTAGTCTACCCCTTGATTAGTACCCTTTTGAACCACCAAATTCGGATTTCATATCTTAAAACTCTGATTTTATAGGCTATCGTCGCATTGGTCGACTGATTGGTCGACTGGACCACTCGACCAATCTCGACCAATGAGTACAAAGAACTCCGGATTTGGTCTGCTTTCGGATGTTTTGATATATTTTCTGTTAGGGATCTTTCCTAATATGTTGTATATACTTGTTTAGGACCTTCTTCTCAAGTTTGCCAAGATCTTACTTGATTTCTTAGGATCCCTTTGCGAGTTATAAAAGGTAAGGATGGTTATTTCCTTAATTACATAGATAGCATGAATCTAGTTTCTATATTTGAATATCATTAATATGTTTCCTAAATTAGATTCTTACAATGATATACTACTGTTTCATATTGAATTGATTCATGTATGATTTACTTACCAATGTTATACAAGTGATTGTAATATCGATTTCTTTCCATATATGTAGTTACCATATATGTGATGATATGAATTGATGCATGTGTATGCTTACGTAGGGTTTGGAAAGGAGAGGTGTCCTTTCGACACTTCTGTCCTTGGACTACTACAGGAATATTATGGGATGTTTCCGGAGATGCCCTCTGGACACCTTCCTAAACTGTTGGATGACATATCTAGGATTTGTCTAGTAGTGTTTGGCTAGGATGTCCTGTTATGTCGGACCCTAATCGGAGGGGTATTGAGACCGAACGACCCGTGGTAGCAATGGGGATTCATGGGCGCTCAAGACCGGTAACCAACCCGTGAGAGGACAGGAATCACATTGTGGGGGCCATTTATTGGTAGGGTTGCATATGGTTAGACTTGGGCTCACGGGCGCTTAAGACCGGTAACCAACCCGTGAGAGGACGTGAGAGCTTCCCGTTTACCATATGTGGATAACCAATAGGGTTGATGAGTCCGTAGTCCGAGTTGGTCGGAGCCATAGGATACGCTGACTCTAGTGTGAAGGATACCGGAAAGGATCGTCAAGGACGAGGAATGGAAGTATCTGGATCTGACTTGATGTAACTAAGTAGAAGACTTGCATTTGGCTAGGTTTTACCCCGACATGCGCCGCACTTATACCAAATGGTTGTGAGAGAGTGTGTTGACTTAACCCCCCGCCAAGGTTTGTCCCGAGGGATGAAGGACCCATTACCAATCGGCTGCTCAAGACCGGTGAAATGATCCGTGAGAGAATCCAAGATATCTTAAATGGTTGAGGATGTGAGTGGACTTTCCTAAAGAAGTACGGTGCTATGACTTAAAGCATGTCTGCCAATAGAGACCAGCATCCATAGAGTTAGATTTATTCATTCATTGTTTGTCTCATATCATATTGCATTTATGTTTGTTCTGGAATTCTGCCATTTATGTTATTATGGATTTTAATCGCCTTACTTGGGTTTCTTTGAAACTCATTCCTTTATTGTACAATGTTGTTAGACTATCCCGCAGTGTACCGAGTACTATGACGGTCCCTATGAAGAAGCGCAAGGCGAAGAGGCATATCTCCAGGAAGGTGATTGCGGTTACCACAATTACTCTGAAGATCCCACGAGTGGTTATGCTCCGTACGATGCTTAGTCCGACCATTGAGTGGAAGCGTCCTTGTGCTATTTATGAGATCTATACCTACAAGGATGTCGTCTATAAAGTGGAGAATAATTTAGTTACCCAATGTACTTGCTACTGGGATTAGATTTTGTCTAGTTTATTCTTTAGAGCTACTTTTCCGCTGGATGTAAAGTGGGAGTTTTGCTTCACTTTACTTATCTGTTTGATACTCTGATTATATCTATTATTCTGATTCGTTTATGATTCATTCTTTCATTATTGGATCTATGATTTATCTTCTGCACTCTTGTTATGATTGTTCATGATTATGTTATTGTTTATGTGGGAGGTTGATCACTCGATACCTGATCTTCGGGCTGTGGATCACACTCTCGGGTATGCCAGATAGGGTACCGGCTGGGAGGGCGTGACAGTATCACCTTGGGGAGCTCCGGTTTTGTTTGTCAAGAAGAAGGATGGTAGTATGCATTTGTGCATCGACTACCGTGAGTTGAACAACCTGACCATCAAGAATAGATACTCGCTGCCCAGAATTGATGATCTCTTCGATCAGTTGAAGGGTGTAGCAGTGTTCTCGATGATTGACTTGAGATCTGGATATCACCAGTTGAATGTGAAGCCAAGTGATATCTTCAAGACAGCTTTCAGAACAAGGTATGGTCATTATGAGTTCAGGGTCATGCCTTTTGGTTTGACTAATGCTCCTACGGTGTTCATGAACCGAGTGTTTCATGATGTGCTTGATAAGTTTGTGATTGTCTTCATCGACGACATCTTGATCTATTCGAAGAATGAAGAAGAGCATGCGAGCCACCTATGTTTCACTTTGCAAAGACTGCGAGAAAAGAAGCTTTACGCTAAGTTTAGCAAGTGTGATTTCTGGCTCAAGAGAGTAGTATTCCTCGGCCATGTGGTTTCAGCTGAAGGTATTTGTGTCAATCCCGAAAAAGTCCAAGCAGTGGCTAATTGGGAAAGACCAAAGACGATTACGGAAATATGAAGTTTCCTTGGATTGGCGGGTTATTATAGAAGATTTATTGAGAACTTTTCTCGGTTGGCTGCTCCTATGACTAACTTGACCAGGAAAGAAGAGAAGTTTGTTTGGTCTGACGCTTGTGAGAAGAATTTCCAAGAGTTGAAGGATAGATTGACAAGTGCCCCAGTTTTGACTATACCTGATAGTTCCAGCGGTATGACAGTCTATACTAATGCGTCGAAGATTGGTTTGGGTTGCGTGCTGATGCAACATGGTAAGGTCGTAGCCTATGCTTCTCGGTAATTGAAAGATCATGAGCGGAATTACCCCACTCACGATCTAGAACTTGGCCGCTGTTGTCTTCTCTTTGAAGATTTGGAGACATTACCTCTACGGTGAGAAGATTGCCATTTTCACGGATCATAATAGTTTGAAATACTCTTTACCCAAAAGGAGTTGAACATGAGGCAAAGAAGATGGTTGGAATTAGTCTCTGATTATGATTGTGATATTCAATATCACCCTGGTAAGGAAAACGTTGTTGCTGATGCCCTTAGTAGAAAGAATCAGAGAAGACTTTGGATTTGAATACCCTGAGTCAACCCTTATTGTCTTCAATTGAGAGTTTTGATTTGGAAGTTGTCCCTGAGAATTCAAATTTTGTTCTTTCTGCCATTACGGCAAGATCTAGCCTCAGAGATAGGATTGTTGCCTTGCAGAGTTCTGATCAAGAATCTAAGGACAAAGTTGAGAAGATTTCTTCGAATCCTGAGTCGGACCCCGACTTTGGTATATCCATGGATGGTGCTTTATTGTTTAGAGGTAGATTGTGTGTGCCAGCAAATGGGGAAATTAAGAAAGAAATATTGAAGGAAGCACACCAGTCAGTCTTTACAGTACACCCTGGAAGCACCAAGATGTACAAGGACTTGAAGGAACATTTTTGGTGGATTGGATTGAAGGCTGATGTTGATGATTTTGTTGCCAAGTGTGAGACTTGCCAACGTGTGAAAGCCTTTTGTCAACCTCCATCTGGATTACTTCAACCCCCTTCCTATTCCTAGTTGGAAGTGGGAGGATATCTCTATGGACTTCGTGACTAGCTTGCCTCGGACAAGTAAAGGTAATGACACTGTGTGGGTGATTCTTGATAGGTTGACCAAATCAGCCCACTTCATTCTTATGAAGATCACTCACACTCTGGATAAGCTAGCTAGGCTTTATGTGGACAATGTGGTTCTTCTGCGCGGAGTGCCAATGAGTATTGTTTCTGATCGTGATCCTAGGTTCACCTCAAGGTTTTGGAACAGTTTACAAAAAGCCTTGGGAACCCAATTGAATTTGAGTACAGCTCATCACCCACAGTCGGATGGACAATCTAAGCGAACAATTCAGACCTTGGAAGACATGCTCAGATCCTGTGTTGTGGATATGGGTGATAATTGGGATGAAAACTTAGCTTTGGTTGAGTTTCCTCCCCTAAAAAAAAAAAAAAAAAAAAAAAAAAGGCGCGCCCCCCCCCTCCCCCCTCCCCCCCCCCCCCCCCCCCCCCCCCCCCCCCCCCCCCCCCCCGGCGGGCCCCCCCCCCCCCCCCACCCCGGGGGCCGCCCCCCCCCCCCCCAAAAAAAAAAAAAAAAACAAAAACCAACAAAAAAAAGGGGGGGGAGATAAATCATAGATTCAATAAAGAAAGAATGAATCGTAAACGAAACGGAATAATAAATATATAATCAGAGTGTCAACAGATAAGTAAAGTGAAGCAAAAATCCCACTTTACATCCAAATGGAAAAGTAGCTCGAAAGAATAAACTAGATAAAAGCTAATCCCAAGAGCAAGTACATTGGGTAACTAAATTATTCTCCACTTTGTAGACGACATCCTTGTAGGTGTAGATCTCATAAATAGCACAAGGACGCTTCCACTCAATGGTCGGACTAAGCATTGTACGGAGCATAACCACCCGCGGAATCTTCGTAGTAATTGTGGTAACCGCAATCACCTTCCCCGGAGATATGCCTCTTCGCCTTGCGCTTCTTCATAGGGACCGTCATAGTACTCAAGACTGCAGGATAGTCTAACAACATTGTACAATAAAGGAATGAGTTTCAAAGAAACTCAAGAAGGCGCTTAAAAATCCATAATAACATAAATGGCAGGATTCCGTAACAATCATGAATGCAATATGATACGAGACAAGCAATGAATGAATGAATCTAACTCTATGTATGCTGGTCTCTATTGGCGTACATGCTTTAAGTCATAGCACCGTACTTCAGCAGGGAAAGTCTCAATCACTCATCATCAGTTGGTAATGGGTCCGGCATCCCTCGGGACATTCCATGGCTAGGGGTTAAGTCAACACACTCTCTCACAACCATTTGGTATAAGTACCGGCGCATGTCGTGTAATACCTAGCCAAATGCAAGTCTTCTACTTGGTTACATCAAGTCGATCCAGATACTTCCATTCCTCGTCCCCGACGATCCTTTCCGGTATCCTTCACACTAGAGTCCTCATAGTCCCCGACTACGGACTCACCAACCCTATTGATCATCCACATATGGTAAACGGGAAGCTCTCACGTCCTTTCACGGGTTGGTTACCGGTCTTAAGCGCCCGTGAGCCCAAGTCTAACCATATGCAACCCTACCAATAAATGGCCCCCACAATGTGATTCCTGTCCTCTCACGGGTTGGTTACCGGTCTTGAGCGCCCATGAATCCCCATTGCTACCACGGGTCGTTCGGTCTCAATACCCCTCCGATTAGGGTCCGACATAACAGACATCCTAGCCAAACACTACTAGACAATCCTAGATATGTCATCCAACAGCTTTAGGAAGGTGTCCAGAGGGCATCTCCGGAAACATCCCATAATATTCCCGTAGTAGTCCAAGGACAGAAATGTCAAAAGGACACCTCTCCTTCCCAAACCATACGTAAGCATACACATGCATCAATTCATATCATCACATATATGGTAACTCCATATATGGAAAGAAATCAATATTTACAAACATTTGTATAACATTGGTAAGTAAATCATACATGAATCAATTCAATATGAATAAGTAATGCTACCGTAATCAAAGTTATGCAACAGTAGTATATCATTGTAAGAATCTAATTTAGGAAACATATTAATGATATTCAAATATAGAAACTAGATTCATGCTATCTATGTAATTAAGGAAATAACCATCCTTACCTTTTATAACTCGCAAAGAATCCTAAGAAATCAAGTAGGATCTTGGCAAACTTGAGAAGAAGGTCCTAAACAAGTATATACCACATATTAGGAAAGATCCCTAACAGAAAATATAGCAAAGCATCCGAAATGCACCAATTCTGAGTTGCCGTACTCATTGGTCGAGTGGATTGGTCGAGTGGTCCAACGACCAATCAACGACCAATGCAGACAGATGTAGCTTAGAAAATCAGAGTTTTGAGATATGAAATCCGAATTTGATGGTTCAAGAGGATACTAATCAAGGGGTAGACTACATCAGTAGTATTCTAGCATATAGGGGACCTCAAAACACTAATCAAATCAAGGTATCAAGACCCAAATTAGGAAACAAAAAGTTACCATAAATAAATCAAACATGGATCTTGATGAAGTTTGAAATAGAAAACAAGGACAAGAACAATAGGAAGATGGATCATTGCTTTCGGTAATGAAAACATGAAAACATGCATAGGTCTTCATGGTATAAGGCTTAGAAGCATAAATCTAAATAAGGAAATAAAACCTACCATATATGTACTATCATGCATCATGAAGAACACATAGTAAGGTAGAAGAGAACAACTAGAATTCTATGGATTATGGATCATAGAAAGAAAACACAACCATTAACCACTAACATGATCAATGAAAGAAGATCCAAAGAGATCGGAATTCAGATTAGGAAATTAACAGAGATTAAATCATGGTTTGATCATGAATCCTTCAAAAGCTTGCAATGATCATGGTTAAGATCATTGTTCTAGCCTTTAATCCTTAGGATGATCATGAGAACATGTTCGTAGAGATGTTTGCAACAGAGGATGCAGCATCTCTTCTACTGCCTCAACTCAAAAAGGAAAGAAAAACAAAGATGTAGGAGAAGAAGAGAGAGTAGACATACCTTTTGATGCAAAAAGAAGAGTTCCGACGAAGATCCGCCAAGAAAACTCCAAGGATGCAAGAGAGATGACTTGCAGAGGTCTTTGGTCTGCTCCAGAGGGTTTGGAGGCAGCAAATACGAAGTGGACTCGAGGTTAGGCTTAAATAGAGCAAGAATCAACCTAATTGCCAAAGACAAGACCCATTGGTCGAGTGGATTGGTCGATCGGCCCAACGACCAATCACCGACCAATGCAGATAAAGAAGGCCAAAACAGGGAATTGAAGGCCCAGATCAAATCCAAACCTAAAGGGGTTTTGCACACAAGTCAAGTGACTTACCTAGTAGGTAGAAATGCCTTCAAACCAAGATAGAGATCACTCCAAGTCCATCAACTAATTAGATCTTCATCAGATTCTCGTTTCCATAAATAGCACCTCATCATCAACCTTCATGGATTCAAAGCCGACACCAAGTCCTCTACCGGGATGGCCCAAAGCTGACTTCTTACTTTACTTCGGGTCATCGGACCTACAAATAACAAGGTTTCCGGGTCAAGGTTAGGGCTGGGTTTCACATTCTCCCCCCTTAAAGAAATTTCGTCCCCGAAATTGAAAGCGTACCTGTGCTTCCAAAGAGGTAAGGAAACTTCTCCTTCATGTCTTCTTCCTTCTCCCAAGAAGCTTCTTCAGGGGTATGGTTCTTCCACCGAATCTTCACCAAAGGAATGGCGCGATTCCGCAGCTGCTTGTCCTTCCTATCCAGGATTTCGGCCGGTTCTTCATCATAGGTCAAATCAGCACTAAGTCCTTCAGTGCTTGCTGCAAAATGTGTTCCGGATTCTCTATGTATTTTCGGAGCATCGAAATATGGAACACATTGTGCACACCAGCAAGAGGCGGAGGTAATGCTAATCGATACGCAACGGGTCCAACCTTTTCCAAAATCTCAAAAGGTCCAATGTAACGAGGGCTAAGCTTTCCCTTAACATTGAATCTCATCACACCCTTCATTGGTGAGACCTTCGTAAAGACTTTCTCTCCAACTTGAAATTCCAAATCGGTCCTTCTCTTATCAAAGATAAGATTTCTGTCTCGATCGAGCAGACTTAATCCTTTCTCTTATCATATCTACCATAGCACTTGTAGCTTCAATCATCTCAGACCTAAGACTTTTCTTTCACCTGCCTCACCAAAGACAAAGGTGTCCTACAAGTACTACCATACAAAGCCTTGAATGGAGCCATGCCTATTGTTGCTTGATAACCGTTGTTATAGGCAAACTCAACCAAAGCTAGGTGTTCATCCCAATTACCACCCATATCCACCACACAAGATCTGAGCATGTCTTCCAATGTCCGAATTGTCCGCTCGCATTGTCCATCGACCGTGGATGATGAGCTGTACTCAAGTTCAATTGGGTTCCCAAGGCCTTCCGCAAACTATTCCAAAACCTTGAGGTGAACCTAGGATCACGATCCGAGACAATACTTAATGGCACACCATGCAGACGAACCACATTATCCACATAAAGCCCGGCTAGCTTATCCGTAGTATGAGTGATCTTCATAGGAATGAAATGGGCTGATTTGGTCAACCTATCAACAATCACCCACACAAAGGTCATTGCCTTTACTTGTCCGAGGCAAGCTAGTCACAAAGTCCATGGAAATATCTTCCCACTTCCAACTAGGAATAGGAAGGGGTTGAAGTAATCCAGATGGAGGTTGTCGAACGGCTTTCACACGTTGGCAAGTCTCACACTTGGCAACAAAATCGCCAACATCCGCCTTTAGACCAATCCACCAAAAATGTTCCTTCAAGTCCTTGTACATCTTGGTGCTTCCCGGTGTACAAGAAAGACCGACCGGTGTGCTTCCTTCAATATTTCTTTCTTAACTTCATCGCTTTGTGCACACACACACCTTCCTCTAAACAACAAAGCACCATCCATGGATATACCAAAGTCGGGGTCCGACTCAGATTCGAAGAAATCTTCTCAACTTTGGTCAAAAACTCTTGATCGAAACTCGCAGAGCAACAATCTTATCTCTAAGACCAGATCTTGCCGTCATGGCAGAAAGAATAAAATCAGAATTCTCAGAACGATTTCCAAATCAAAACTCTCAATAGAAGACCACAATGGTAAACTCAAAGCATTCAAATCCAAAGTCTTCTTCTCGGTTCTTCCTACTAAGAGCATCAGCAACAACATTTGCTTTCCCAGGATGATACCGAATATCACAATCATAATCGGAGACGAGTTCCAACCATCTCCTTTGTCTCATGTTCAACTCCTTTTGGGTAAAGAAGTATTTCAAACTCTTATGATCCGTGAAAATGGCAATCTTCTCACCGTAAAGATAATGTCTCCAAATCTTCAAAGCAAAGACAACGGCGGCAAGTTCTAGATCGTGAGTGGGGTAATTCCGCTCATAATCCTTCAATTGCCGAGAAGCATAGGCTACGACCTTGCCATGTTGCATCAAGACACAACCCAAACCAATCTTTGACGCATCGGTATAAACTGTCATACCACCGGAACTATCGTATAGTCAAAACCGGGGCACTTGTCAATCTATCTTTCAACTCTTGGAAATTCTTCTCACAAAGCGCCGACCAAACAAACTTCTCTTCTTTCCCGGTCAACTTAGTCATAGGAGCAGCCAACCGAGAAAAGTTCTCAATAAACCTTCGGTAGTAACCCGCCAATCCAAGAAAACTTCTTATTTCCGTTATCGACTTCGGTCTCTCCCAATCAGCCACAACTTGGACCTTTTCAGATCGACACGAATACCTTCGGCTGAAACTACATGACCAAGGAAAACTACTCTCTTAAGCCGTAAATCACACTTGCTAAACTTAGCAAACAACTTCTTTTCTCGCAACCTTTGCAAAGTGAAACTTAGATGACTCGCATGCTCTTCTTCGCTCTTCGAATAGATCAAGATGTCATCAATGAAAACAATCACAAACTTATCAAGCACATCATGAAATACTCGGTTCATGAGGTCCATGAACACCGCAGAGCATTGGTCAATCCGAAAGGCATGACTCTAAACTCGTAGTGACCATACCGCGTTCGGAAAGCCGTCTTGAAGATATCACTAGACTTCACTTTCAATTGGTGATATCCGGACCTTAAGTCAATCTTTGAGAACACAACCGCACCCTTCAACCGATCGAAGAGATCATCGATTCTCGGGCAGCGGATATCTATTCTTGATAGTCAACTTATTCAACTCACGGTAGTCGATGCACAAGCGCATACTACCGTCTTTCTTCTTGACGAACAAGACCGGAGCTCCCCAAGGTGACACACTAGGCTGTACGAAACCTCTATCAATGAGCTCATTCAACTGATTTTGCAACTCTTTCAACTCAAGAGGAGCCATCCTATACGGAGCTTTAGATACAGGAGCGGCACCAGGGACGAGATCAATAGAGAATTCGACATCTCTCGTCCGGAGGCACTCCCGATAGATCATCGTGGAAGACATCAACAAAGTCGCAGACAACTCGACTTCATCGACTCTTTTCTCCACTATACCCTTGCCTTCAGCATGAAGCATCATCCACTAGGGCATAGACTTGCATCAAGCAGCAGCATAAAGACCTTCTTACAAACCCTTCTCTTTTCACCTTGAAATTCAAAGACCGGACTTCCACAAATATGGAACTGAATCTTCTTTGAGGAACAAAGGAACACAAACTTTGTGGGCTGTCAACCACCAATTCCCAAAATAACATCGAAGTCCTTCATGTCAAGAATCACAAAATTGGCTTCCAAGTTCTTTTCACCAATCAACACAGGACATCTAGATAACCCCTTATCTAGTTTCACAACAGACCAGTAGGTGTACTAATCAATAAACAACTAGACAACTTCTCAGGATTAGGTTAGTCTTCTTGATGAATGCAGATGACATGAACGAATGAGATGCACCCGTATCAAATAAGACAAATGCAGAAATAGAAGCGACTAACAATGTACCCGTAATCACATCATGGCTTGGATCCCGCTCAAGATCGAAATACCGAAAACTCTACCAGAGGGAGGAGCAGGAGCACTCTTCACCACCGGGCAAAGCAGCTGTCAAGCAGTGCCGCCGCGGACAGCACGAGCAAAATGACCAGCTTGCTTGGCAAGAGAAGCAAACAGATTGCCGGATCCAACAGGGGTGGCTGCAACAGAGGACTTCCGAACAAAAGGCCTTGCACTCGCACTTGCACTTGCACTTGCATTTGCTGGTGATCGGTTTCCGCCATACCGTTTAAACCGGCCGGGCTGCTGAAAACCCGTGTTCCGACCTACACTCTTAGCCCGAAAGGTAGGAGTGGGGTAGGGTGTAGGTCTCACATAACGACGGTCATTGCGATCCACCAAACCAGAATTCCTTGATCGCCAAGGCTTTTGCACACGAGCACTTTCCTTCTCTCGTTTCTTCCAACTTCTTCGAGTTCTCGCACCACTTGAGCATAGCTCACAATAGGCTGGACTCGTGAGGTAAGCTTTAATGGCAGTGGCGCAGTCCTTTGAAGAACTTCTTTGCTTTGGCGAGGTCTTCCTTCAAAGAATCTGAGCAAAGAAATGAAGCTCCTCGAACTTCGTTGGTACTCCAACACAGACAAAGTTCCTTGAGTCGAATCATAAACTCCGCTTCCTTTGCATCCTTCACCGCCTCGGGAAAGTAGTTCATACAAAAAGCCTCTTTGAATAACTCCCAAGTTACAACTCCCGCATGCAAACCTTCCAAAACAGACGAGTGGAGATCCACCATGCATCAGCCTTCTTGTTGCAACTTCTGCTCAAAGAAACAAAATCTTCTCGAGCTTCCGAGCATTGCATGATGCCGGAAAGCCTTCTCCAACTCACGAAGCCACTTGTTAGGAAACAAGGGGTCCTTGGTAACTCCAAGAAAAGTGGGTACTTGCATCTTCGTAAAACTCTCCATCAAAGTAGTATGAGGAGTTCCAACTAAACCTCCCGCATTCAGGATCGCGGCATGAGGATTCACATTAGCACCAGCCCGGGTCTCATTATGCAGAGTCATGAAACCCACCAACATCCGGTTGAACCGAGCCGCTTGTCGCCGCATCATATTGCCCATGATATTGGCAATATCTCTCGAAACTTCCAACATTCGGGGCACCAGGGATCTCATGAGTACCCCGATCAGCATTTGGTATCTCACCACCTCCATGAGGTACTTCACCACCTCCCCGAGGTATTTCACCACCACCATGACCACCGGATTCACCACGCCCACTTCTCGTAGTAACCATTCTCGCAAAAACCGAGAACATCAAAATACCGAATTTCGAAGATTCAACATAAACCACAAGTCCAAATGATTTGAAAACTTAAATCATGATCAAATATATCCATATAGTCATCAAACAATATTCCATAAGGCAAAAATCACATTTTCCAAAAATTCAACAGCAAATGAGGTCACCGTGACCATTGGTCGAGTGGTTGGTCGAGTGACCCACCGACCAATCAATCGACTAATGAAGACAGTAATACGAAAATTCGCATTATAAGCCTCATTTCCACATTCCAACCTCATTCTAACTTCTTCCAAAGGTGAGAGAGCTCTAGGGAAAATATCCAAGTGTTCCCACAAGTGTTCTTGAGGTGATTTAGTGCTTCAACAACAACACCACAACACACCATCTTCATAAACAAGGTAAATCTCTCATTCTTTCTTCCATTTTCATCTTCTCATGCTTGCATTTCAATAAAACCATGCTTTACTTGTATCCAATGCTAGAAATCATGCTTAGGAATGCTTAGAAACATATTCCCTAGGTTTTAAACACAATGACATGCATAGACAACAAGTTTTAACACATTTGGTGCTCATCTCGCAAAGTTTTATACCGAAATCGATATCTTTAGAAAAATTTCGTTTTCTCTCAAAACCGCTTGAAATTTTCGCACGAGATCAAATGCTACATGCTCAAGATGACATTGTAGATAGGTCCATACAATTTGATTTAACCAATTTCAACTTTTCAAAAATCCAATTTTGACCTAAATTGCAAAATCCCCAAATTTCTTCTTGCTGAATTTTTCGCTTTAATCCAAGTTTTCGATCGATTTTCATCAAAACAACATCATAGACATGAAATTCCAAGTATTGTGCACATGCTAGTATGTTCAAATCAAATTTCCCCCAAATTTGAAATTTTCCGAAAAATTACGAAAATACCCTTTTGGCTAAAATCTTGAATAGCACTAATTGGAATTGTCTCTTGTCTCTTTCACGTATACATCATGCGTAGGGGAGGACGAGGAGGAGGTAGAGGTAGAGGTCGCATCGTAGGTGCTCTCAGGGGCAGAGGTCGTTCCTTTCGAGCCCAGAGAGGAGGTTAGGAGACCGGACCTATTTGACACACCTCAGCCGAGTTTCGTACGAGGCCTACTTCAGCTATTGTAACATCGAGATGGGGCGTCTACTTCACTTACGCCAGCTCGTAGCCTTCAGGATCCGGCAGAGGTTCGACACCTTACAAAGGGGACTCACCTCTTCACCGAGGATTTGCCGGTATACCCGGAGCTAGTGAGGTTGTTCTTCAAAGAACCTTACTTACACAGAGGAGGCTCGGGGCCGGGGACATCCACTCGACTTGTCCTCGGGAGCAGTGGTCCACTGCGGACTCGCATTCGCTTCTCCACCCGGACATCGGCCGAGATCCCGCAGGTCCCTTACTACCCACATCGCTGTGTGTGGATACCCGCCGGAGCAGCACCCGGACAGCCATCCGATGCCGTACGAGCTTCACGAGATATGCTCTACGCTATGGGATAGCCGCCGATGCTTCACACCGTGGACTAGCGGACGGATGACGGGTTCTCGCACGTATTATCGGTCGCATAGTCGGCCGAAACATCATGCCGAAAGCCGGACATCACCATCGGGTCACAAGTGATGGAGGCCTTGGTCATTTACCGCATCTACATGGGCTTCGAGATCGATCTTTCCTACATCATTCAGCAGGTCATGCCGGACTTAGTTCTCGCGGCCTAGCATGCGGAACCTTTGCTATGGGAGGCTTCCGACTTTGATCTTCAGCATTTCGGGGTGAGTTTCGAGGATACTCCGATGGACACTAGATCACAGGATACCCCATTGGGACTCGGACCATTCGACGATGAGACTACATCGCTAGAGAGATCTCCCGGTCCAGTAGGGTGAGGATGATGATGAATCGAGGATGAGGATGAGGGATCCGAGGATGGAGGAGAGGATATCGGTCCCGATAGTGATGATCAGGCCGGAGATGATACAGATATGCGCGAGGGCCGAGCTCGTGCATCACGAGTTTCCTTCATCACATTTCGAGGCAGGTGGCCCTTCACATGCGGTTCCGGAGACTTCAGATCTTGGTGCACAGATGAGATCGATGACTTCCATGCTAGAGAGGATGGAGGTCGACAGAGCAGATGTACGAGAGGATGGAGTCTCGACAGACAGATAGAGCATCGGTGACTCAGCTAGCAGAGGAGTTCAGAGCATATAGAGATCGTAGTAGATCACCTAGATAGACCGTACCTTAGGATTTTCCATTTATGCTTTTCGATGTAATCATTGTAAAACTTTTGAAATTAATGAAGTTCATTTTGTTTCTCTTTATTTATTGTATGTTATGCACTTTTCTTTTCCTTGCATTAGTGTCATTTGTTCAAGTATAATTATGGTATGTTATTCGTAAATGTTCTCATATGCCTCAAAGTTCAAGTTTCTAATTCAATGTTCTATTATTCACTTCTAAGAGTAGAAGAGTCACTTCAGATCAATGACTCAGAATGTTCAGTTGTTGCCTTTTGTGGTTAGGATCTCCTCGAACCTTGGGCTCGATACCAATCATTACGCCCTCCCAGCCGGTACCCTATCCGGCATACCCGAGAGTGTGATCCACAGCCCGAAGATCGTATCGAGTGATCAACCTCCCACATAAGCAATAACATAATCATGAACAACCATAACAAGAGTGCGGAAGATAAATCATAGATTCAATAAAGAAAGAATGAATCGTAAACGAAACGGAATAATAAATATATAATCGTAGTGTCAACAGATAAGTAAAGTGAAGCAAAAATCCCACTTTACATCCAAATGAAAAGTAGCTCGAAAGAATAAACTAGATAAAAGCTAATCCCAAGAGCAAGTACATTGGGTAACTAAATTATTCTCCACTTTGTAGACGACATCCTTGTAGGTGTAGATCTCATAAATAGCACAAGGACGCTTCCACTCAATGGTCGGACTAAGCATTGTACGGAGCATAACCACCCGCGGAATCTTCGTAGTAATTGTGGTAACCGCAATCACCTTCCCCGGAGATATGCCTCTTCGCCTTGCGCTTCTTCATAGGGACCGTCATAGTACTCAAGACTGCAGGATAGTCTAACAACATTGTACAATAAAGGAATGAGTTTCAAAGAAACTCAAGAAGGCGCTTAAAAATCCATAATAACATAAATGGCAGGATTCCGTAACAATCATGAATGCAATATGATATGAGACAAGCAATGAATGAATGAATCTAACTCTATGTATGCTGGTCTCTATTGGCAGTACATGCTTTAAGTCATAGCACCGTACTTCAGATAGGAAAGTCTCAATCACTCATCATCAGTTGGTAATGGGTCCGGCATCCCTCGGGACATTCCATGGCTAGGGGGTTAAGTCAACACACTCTCTCACAACCATTTGGTATAAGTACCGGCGCATGTCGTGGTAATACCTAGCCAAATGCAAGTCTTCTACTTGGTTACATCAAGTCGATCCAGATACTTCCATTCCTCGTCCCCGACGATCCTTTCCGGTATCCTTCACACTAGAGTCCTCATAGTCCCCGACTACGGACTCACCAACCCTATTGATCATCCACATATGGTAAACGGGAAGCTCTCACGTCCTTTCACGGGTTGGTTGGTTACCGGTCTTAAGCGCCCGTGAGCCCAAGTCTAACCATATGCAACCCTACCAATAAATGGCCCCCACAATGTGATTCCCGTCCTCTCACGGGTTGGTTACCGGTCTTGAGCGCCCATGAATCCCCATTGCTACCACGGGTCGTTCGGTCTCAATACCCCTCCGATTAGGGTCCGACATAACAGACATCCTAGCCAAACACTACTAGACAATCCTAGATATGTCATCCAACAGCTTTAGGAAGGTGTCCAGAGGGCATCTCCGGAAATATCCCATAATATTCCCGTAGTAGTCCAAGGACAGAAGTGTCAAAAGGACACCTCTCCTTTCCAAACCATACGTAAGCATACACATGCATCAATTCATATCATCACATATATGGTAACTCCATATATGGAAAGAAATCAATATTTACAATCACTTGTATAACATTGGTAAGTAAATCATTCATGAATCAATTCAATATGAATAAGTAATGCTACCGTAATCAAAGTTATGCAACAAGTAGTATATCATTGTAAGAATCTAATTTAGGAAACATATTAATGATATTCAAATATAGAAACTAGATTCATGCTATCTATGTAATTAAGGAAATAACCATCCTTACCTTTTATAACTCGCAAAGAATCCTAAGAAATCAAGTAGGATCTTGGCAAACTTGAGAAGAAGGTCCTAAACAAGTATATACCACATATTAGGAAAGATCCCTAACAGAAAAATATAGCAAAGCATCCGAAATGCACCAATTCTGAGTTGCTGTACTCATTGGTCGAGTGGATTGGTCGAGTGGTCCAACGACCAATCAATCGACCAATGCATGATGAGTTTAGAAAATCAGAGTTTTGAGATATGAAATCCGAATTTGATGGTTCAAGAGGATACTAATCAAGGGGTAGACTACATCAGTAGTATTCTAGCATATAGGGGACCTCAAAACACTAATCAAATCAAGGTATCAAGACCCAAATTAGGAAACAAAAAGTTACCATAAATAAATCAAACATGGA
The DNA here is from genome assembly GCF_041222555.1 of Hakea prostrata. Classification (NCBI taxonomy): domain Eukaryota; kingdom Viridiplantae; phylum Streptophyta; class Magnoliopsida; order Proteales; family Proteaceae; genus Hakea; species Hakea prostrata. The sequence goes on from NC_142602.1 coordinate 11,273,574, forward strand.
TCTTGATGAAGTTTGAAATAGAAAACAAGGACAAGAACAATAGGAAGATGGATCATTGCTTTCGGTAATGAAAACATGAAAACATGCATAGGTCTTCATGGTATAAGGCTTAGAAGCATAAATCTAATTAAGGAAATAAAACCTACCATATATGTACTATCATGCATCATGAAGAACACATAGTAAGGTAGAAGAGAACAACTAGAATTCTATGGATTATGGATCATAGAAAGAAAACACAACCATTAACCACTAACATGATCAATGAAAGAAGATCCAAAGAGATCAGAATTCAGATTAGGAAATTAACAGAGATTAAATCATGGTTTGATCATGAATCCTTCAAAAGCTTGCAATGATCATGGTTAAGATCATTGTTCTAGCCTTTAATCCTTAGGATGATCATGAGAACATGTTCAGAGATGTTTGCAACAGAGGATGCAGCATCTCTTCTACTGTCTCAACTCAAAAAGGAAAGAAAAACAAAGATGTAGGAGAAGAAGAGAGAGTAGACATACCTTTTGATGCAAAAAGAAGAGTTCCGACGAAGATCCGCCAAGAAAACTCCAAGGATGCAAGAGAGATGACTTGCAGAGGTCTTTGGTCTGCTCCAGAGGGTTTGGAGGCAGCAAATACGAAGTGGACTCGAGGTTAGGCTTAAATAGAGCAAGAATCAACCTAATTGCCAAAGACAAGACACCCATTGGTCGAGTGGATTGGTCGATCGGCCCAACGACCAATCAATCACCGACCAATGCAGACAAAGAGGCCAAAACAGGGAATTGAAGGCCCAGATCAAATCCAAACCTAAAGAGGTTTTGCACACAAGTCAAGTGACTTACCTAGTAGGTAGAAATGCCTTCAAACCAAGATAGAGAGCACTCCAAGTCCATCAACTAATTCGATCTTCATCAGGATTCTGTTTCCATAAATAGCACCTCATCATCAACCTACACCCCCCCCCCCCCCCCCCCCCGCCCCCCTTCTTCTTTCCTCCCCCCCCCCCCAAAAAAAAAGGGGTTCCGGGCGGGTGGGCGGGTTCACGTTTCATACTTGAAAGATAAAGTTGGGCTTAGAAAAGTTACAGCTCTATCGATTGAAGTTTGAGATGATCGGGATGAAGATGAAATGCAGAGACCTGAACCCGTTGAAAAGTTAGAACGGCCTTCATTAGATCAGAACAAACAAAGGACTTCAAAGAAGAATTGAAGAGTTTTCTTCGGGATAACATTGATGTGTTTGTATGGTCGGAGCTAATATGCCTGGCATAGACCAAACGGTGGTAGAGCACAGGTTTCCGATAGACAAGAAAAACCAGTAATACAAAGAAGAAGGAATTTCTCAATTGAAAGCACGAAGCCATTAGAAGCGAAGTCAAAAAATTGAAGGGTTCGGGATTTATCCAACCGATTAAATGTCCAACTTGGTTAGCCAACGTTGTGATGGTCAAGAAGTTGAACGGGAAATGGCGGATGTGTACCGATTACACAAACCTCAACAAAGCGAGCCCAAAGGACTGCTATCCCTTATCCCGAATAGATCTTCTGATCGATGCTACGACTAGATATGATACTCTGAGTTTCATGGACATGTATTTGGGATACAATCAGATCCTAATGAATGTTGAGGATGAAAAGTTTACCGCATTCATGACTGATCGTGAAAGTTTTTATTACAGGGTCATGCCGTTTGGGCTTAAGAATGCATGAGCGACTTATCAAAGGGCTGTAAACAAAATCTTCAAAGATCTGATCGGGAAGAACACATAAGCTTATGTTGACGACATGCTCGTGAAGATCCTTTTCGGGACACATAGTAGACTTGACAGAAGTTTTTTCTGTTTTAAGGAAATAATAGCTCAATCTCGAGAAGTGCGCCTTCGGGGTATCTTTTGGTAAGTTCTTGGGGTTTATGGTTTCCTAGCATGGGATCGAAGCAAATCCGATAAAAATACAAGCCCTGATTGACATGGAACCTCCAAAGATTGTTCGGGATGTGTAGTGCTTGACAGCCAGAGTAGCAGCTTTGAACCGATTCATAGCACAATCAGGAGGAAAATGTTTACCCTCTTTAAAGCACTAAAAGATTTGAAAGGAAGCAAAGAGGCATGATGGACCGAAGAGTGTCAGAAAGTGTTCGAGAACTTGAAGGTGGTGCTTGGCAAACCACCTCTATTATACCGACCAGAAAAAGGTGAGACATTGCAAATTTACTTGGCAACTTTGTCCTCGGCTGTAAGTGTTGTTCTTGTTCGGGAAAAAGGCAAAAAGTAGTGGCCAATTTATTATGTAAGTCATGTGCTTCTAGATGCTAAAATGAGGTACTCAGAGATTGAGAAGCAAGCGTTGGCCCTAATGATGGCACCAAGAAAATTGAGACCTTATTTTTAAGTGGACCCGATCGAGGCATTAACCACTTTCCCCTAGAAAAAAGTACTTTATAAGCCAGATCTGTTAGGAAGAATGGTGGTGTGGTCGATTGAACTTGGGGAGTTCCAAGTGGATTTCAAACCCCGAACAGCTATAAAGGCTCAGGCCTTAGCTAATTTTATGGTGGAGACTACAGCTCCCGTAGAAGAAATTACCAAGCCTACTCTCTCGACCATGTGGGATATTTATGTTGATGGTTCGAGTAACAAGCAAGGGGCAGGAACAGGAGTCTTGTTAAAGAGTCCAAGTGGCTTTGTCATCCGTCATGCATTGAGGATTGGGTTTGAGGAGAGCAACAATGAAGCTAAATGTGAAGCTTCTTAGCTAGCCTTCGGTTAGCAAAAGCCTTAGCAGTATCTAAGATAGCTATTTACAGTGATTCTCAGCTCATTATTAGCCAAGTACAGGGAGAGGAAGGAGAGGAAGTGGCATATATAGATGACGAACAATGCTAGATGGACCTGATTGTCAAATACATTCGGGATGACAATTTTCCCGAAGACCCCAAGGAAGCTAGATTCATTCGTGTTCGAGCAGCAAGGTTCACAATACAAAATGGCAAATTATACCAAAGATGTGAAACCTAGCCCTAACCCTAACCCCTGAAACCCTGTTATTTGTAGATCACTCATACTATGGATAAGCTAGCTAGGCTTTATGTGGACAATGTAGTTCGACTGCACAGAGTGCCTGTGAGTATTGTTTCTGACAAAGATCCTAGGTTCACCTCAAGGTTTTGGAATAGTTTGCAGAAATCCTTGGGAACCCAGTTAAGTTTGAGTACTGCTCATCATCCACAGTTTGATAGACAATTTGAGTGGACAATGCAGATTTTGGAAGATATGCTTAGATCTTGTATTGTGGGTATGGGTGGCAATTGGGATGAACACTTAGCTTTGGTTGAGTTTGCCTATAACAATAGTTACCAAGCAACAATAGGCATGGCTCCATTCAAGGCTTTGTATGGAAACACTTGTAGGGCACCTTTGTATTAGACTGAGATTGGTGAAAGAAAAGTTTTAGGTCCAAAAATGATTGAAGCTACAAGTGCAATGGTGGACATGATTAGAGAAAGGATCAAGTCTTCCCAGTCAAGGTAGAAATCTTATGCGGATAAGAGAAGGACTGAATTGGAATTTCAAGATGGGGAGAAAGTTTTCCTGAATCACCTATGAAAGCTATGATGAGATTTTATGTTAAGGGAAAGCTTAGCCCTTGGTTCATCGGACCATATGAAATTCTTGAGAAGGTTGGACCTGTTGCATACCGTTTGGCCTTACCTCTGTCTCTTACTGGAGTTCATAATGTGTTTCATGTTTCGATGCTTCAGAAGTACATAGAGAATCCAGAACACATATTGATACGGGGAGATTTCTACCCGGGCTTGGGCCAATCATGATAATAGGTCGGGACAGTTGCCGACCGCCTTAGTCAAGGCGTTACATACGTTGAACTTATTTGGCAACAACGCTTGAAATGGAAGGTCAACTCAGAGAATGATTGTGTGGGACCAACAACAGGAAAGCACAATCTCAGGAGAAACATCAACCCCTGTCGGGAAAACTTAACAAATCCAGAAAAGGTAATACATACAATATAAAAGCAAGGATTCACCCCTCCGGTAAGCATCCAATACATTTTGAACATAGTCTTGTGTAGCTCTTGCACGAGATCTTAACCTGTTCAATATCTAACTTTTCTTGCAGGACTCATCATCCCGAGAGCGAGAGGAGGCTTAATTGGAACCAGAAATATAACTGTGACGCATCAGTTTGGCACCGTCTGTGGGAATGAGAATCTTCAAGTCATGGCAAGACGAGGAGCTAATAATGGGCGTACTCGGCAGGAAACTACTGGCGAGAACCCAAACTTAGATGATTAAACACGTCAGGACGATGGGGTCGGGAGCTCAACTAGAGTGGAGCAGGATCCTCCCGAGGATAATCTGGTCCTTGAAAATCAAAACAGGGAAGGCACGTCCAAAGGGCCCCAGGGGCATTCTACTGCAGGAAATGTAGATGAACTCCGGAAGGGAATGCTCGAGATACAGGGGGTGCTGCGGGGTTTGGTCCATCAGATTGGAGTCGAGCAGGGGCCAAGACGAAACACATAGGCGGGAAGGTTATTGAGAGCTTTCCAGAATGCGAGAAGATCCTGACCAAGAGGAAGGATCCCGAGAGGTAGACAAGCCGAGGGTCAGAGATCCATCCATACTGGTCCTGACCACCGCCAAAGACAACCAAACGGGACAAGGATTAGCGCCCTAGATCGTATTTCGGTACCTTCTAAGACTGGATCCTTACCTCAAAGAAGTCGCCGGGAGGAGATCGAGCATCAAGGAGAAAGTCAACCCCAAGCAACCCGATTGAGGATATCAGTTGCCCGAACGCAATCTAGAAGAGAAAGCACCGCTAAATCAGATGGAAATGGGGCAAGGCAGAATCACCTTCGAAGAAGGATGGCTGAGGTCGAGCGCAAACTAGAGGATCGAGATCATGATGAGGATATGGATGTGGTTGATCGGGAACCTTTCTCAGATGAAATCATGAATATGCCTCTCCCCCAAAATTTCATCATGCCAACTTTTACCCTGTTTGAAGGGAAAACCAACCTGAAGGAGCATATAAGTTACTTCAAATCAGTAATGACTGTTCTCGGTCGGGAAGATGAACTTCTCTGTAGAACTTTCCCAACATCCTTGAAGGGTCCAGCCATCAAATGGTTGAGCAGCTTGCAACCAGGATCCATTCACAATTTCAACGAACTTGCCTGGAAATTCATAGCCCGATTCAAAAGTTCAATCGGGAGCCAGAAAACATCCGATAGTCTATTTGCTATAAGGCAGGGACGAAGCAAGTCCATTTGGGACTTCTTGAAGCATTTTGACTAAGTAGCCATTGAGATCGAGGATCTTGATGATCAGGTGGTGTTCAACGCACTTTGGAGTGGCATTACTCACCAGAGACTTTTGGAGGTTTTACTAACAGACAAGCCCAAAACATACAGGACACTATTATGAAAGTGCCAGAAGCAAGCTAGCGTTTATGAAGTGATAAATGCCCGAGTGAAGGCAGATCGGGAGCGAAGACCCAACCGGGAGAACGAGAAGAACAGTTCCAACGATCAGGATCGAGGATCAAAGAGCCGTTGGAAGCGTGATCAAGGACGGGAAAGCTTTACCCCACTCAATGCGAAACCATCAGAAATTTTGATGAATATCTAGGACAAGAAATCGTTGAAGTGGCCCGAGAAATTACATTCTTGACCGAAAGATCGGGATATGACAAAATACTATTGTTTCCACAAAGATTATGGCCACCACATTGACAACTGTCAAATCCTTAAGTCAAAGATTGAGAAATTGATCCAAGAAGGGAAACTTGGTCAGTATATCCGAAGATCAAGAAAATCTCGAGAAAGGTCACTCGAGCCTAGAAAAAGGGCCCGATCGGCTAGTCTTGAAGAAACTGCCAAAAAGGCTGACAAAGGAAAATAGAAGGAAGGTCAGGAGGAGTCACCCATTTACATTATCATGGGTGGCCCAACTATGGAGTCAATCAAGAAGGTGAAACAGAAGGCCCGGTTCATGGGAGCTATTCATTTACCAAAAAAGAGAAAAAAATCCTGCGTGCCCGGAACCTATAACGTTCACTGATGATGATTTGAACGGGATAGTAGCATCTCATGATGATGCAATCATTATTAAAGTGAATTGCTAATCGGTAGGTTCACCGAGTCCTAGTTGACACGGGTTCCTCAGTCGACTTACTGTCGTATAAGGCTTTCAAAAGATTAAAGTTGGCTGACGACCTTCTCACCCCATCCGCGACACCTCTTTATGGTTTCTCAAGATCTTCAACGATAGCGGAAGGAACGATCCATTTGGATCTAAAGGTCGGGACATCACCTCGGGACACATTGGTACGGGTCAACTTCATGGTTGTAAAGACCTATCTGCATACAATGTAATACTATGACAACCGACCCTTAACGCTCTAGAGGCAGTCATGTCACCTCGACATATGAAGCTCAAATTCCCAACTAACGCTGGGGTAGGCGAGTGCAGCTCTAACCAATCTACCTCCCGACAATGTTATATGAATTATTTAAAGCAAAAGCAGAGGTCAGAAAGCTCGAGAAGTGCCCTAACCATTGAAGTTTGTGATGATCGGGACAAAGAAAACATGTAGAGTAGAACCAGTTGAGAGACTAGAAAGAATCCAATTAAGTCAGGATTCACCCGATCGGGGGACGTTTATTGGATCCGAATAACCCGAAGACTTCAAAAAGAAACTGACTAAGTTCTTGTATGACAATTCTGACATCTTTGCGTGGTCGGCAAATGACATGCCTAGGATAGATAGGCGGGTGGCAAAACACAAGCTTTGGATTCGGAAGGATGCTATCTCGGTCATCCAAAGAAGAAGGAATTTCTCGAAGGAGAAACATGAGGCCATTAGAGCAGAAACTGATAAACTTAAGAAATCAGGATTCATTGAACCAATTGAGTTGGCAAATGTTGTAATGGTCAAGAAGGCGAATAGGAAATGGAGGATGTGTACTAATTACACAGACCTAAATAAGGCTTGCCTGAAAGATAGCTACCTCTGCCAAGGATTGACCCGTTGATCGATGCAATAGCCGGATATGAAGTTCTCAGTTTCATGGATGCGTACTCAAGATACAACCAGATTCTAATGAGTCGGGCGGACGAGAAACATACTTCCTTTATGACTGATCAGGAGAGTTACTATTACGGGTGATGTGAAATTCAGCCCTATCCTAACCTTGACCTTGACCCGGAAACTTGGTTGTTTGTAGGTCCGAAGACCCGAAGCAAAGGAAGAAGCAAACTATGGGCCATCTCAGTGGAAGACATGGTGTTTGACCCAGAACCCATGGAGATTGATGATGGAGTTCCATACTTGGAAGTCTGTGCAGCTCTGGAAAGAAAGCTGCAGCTTGACGAAGGTGAGTCTAATTGATGGACTTGAAGTATAGTTAGATATGATTCGAAGGCATTTTTCTATACTAGATAAGTCATATGTTGTGTTGGGAGAAGCCCATGAGGTTTGGACTTGAGTTGGGCCTCCAATTCCTTGTTTGGGCCTTGCTGACCAGCTTGGTCGATTGATTGGTCGACTGGGCCAATCAACAAAGCAGTCGACCAACAGGGTGTTAAATCTGAGAAAATCCAAGTGAATTCGAGTTGATCTGGCCCTCCAATTCCCTACCCCAAGTTGTTGTCATTGCTTGGTCGACTGGCTTGGTCAATTGGCCAGTCAACCAACCCAATGTACCAAGGGATTATTAAGCCCAAGAAAATCTGATTTTTGGGTCCTTTTGAGCTCTATTTAAGTGGTCTTCATGGCTTTAACCCTACTCTATTGCTGGGACTCTCTTGGAACGAGGAGAGGCTCCTCTTAGGCCATTCCTTGGTGTTGGTAAAGATCTTCTTCAAGAATCATTGTCTCCTTTCTCAAATTTCTTCTACAAGGTATGTAACCTCTCACTCTCTCTCTAATCTACTCTCACCTCTTCTCTTTCTTGTTGTTGAGACCATAAGATGGTGCTGCAACCTTGCAACCACCTCTTCATGTGTTCTCTCCCTGCTATTGCATAAACCCATTTCATTCTACCAATGACATGCTCTCTATTTTGATTCTTAACCTTGCATTACCATTATTTTCTTCATAGCATCATGATTTCGTCACCTAAACTGATTTCTATAGTATACTAAGTCTGATTTTATGTTAGTAATTGATTCTAATCTATTGTCCATCATTACATTACTTGAATCCCTGAATTCTCTTTGCATTTGCATTTGATTTCATTGAAAACTATGATTCTAGCATTTAGAACCTAGGTTTCAATTTGGGGATTCTTAATCAGACCATTGATTGATGCTAAATACTTGCTAGATAGTCTCCATTTATTGTTCCTAACATTCCCTCCAAATTTCAGAGTGATCAAAGCTCCGGAAGATAGGTTTCGGATCAAAAATCACATTTCAGCCCAGTTACTGTTCACTTGGTCAACTGGGTCAGTTGACCAAGTCACTCAACCAAAGGAATAAAGCATTGTGTATTTGATCCGTTCGACCTCCGATTTTCTTGATTTCTCTTCTAATAGTGCATCTATGTTTGTGAAACCCAGCCCTAACCTTGACCCAGAAACCCTGTTGTTTGTAGGTCCAGCAACCCGAAGTAAGACAAGAAATCAGCTTTGGGCCATTTCAGTAGGAGACTTGGTGGCTGGATTGAAATCCTTGTGTAAAACCCAGCCCTAAACTTGACCCGGAAACCTTGTTATTTGTAGGTCCTGTGACCCGAAGTAAAGTAAGAAGCCAGCTTTGGGCCATCCCAGTGGAGGACTTGGTGTCTGGCTTTGAATCCATGAGAGTTGATGATGAAGTTCTATTTATGGAAACTGAATCTTGATGAAGATCGGATTAGTTGATGGACTTGGAGTGCTCTCTATCATGGTTTGAAGGCATTTCTACCTATTAGGTAAGTCATTTGTTATGTGTGCAAAACCCCTTTAGGATTGGATTTGATCTGGGTCTTCAATTCCCTGTTTTGGAATTGCTGTCAAGCATTGGTCGACTGATTGGTCGACTGGACCAGTCGACCAATCCACTCGACCAATGAGTGCTGTCTTTGGCAATTAGGTCTTGCTTGCTCTATTTAAGTCCAATCTCGAGTCTACTTCGTATTTGCTGCCTCCAAACTCTTTGGAACGAACCAAAGACCTCTGCAAGTCATCTCCCCTGCATCCTTGGTGATTTTCTTGACGGATCTTCGTCGAAACTCTTCCTTTTGCATCAAAGGTATGTCTACACTCTCTTCTTCTCCTCCATCTCTGTTTTTCTTTCCTTTTTGAGTTGAGACAGTAGAGGAGATGCTGCATTCTCTGTTGCAAACATCTCTGGACTTGTCTCTCATGATCATCCTAAGGATTAATGGCTAGAACAATGATCTTAACCATGATCATTGCAAGCTTTTGAAGGAATCATGATCAAACCATGATCTAGTCTTTGTTTAACTTCTGATTTGAATTCTGATCTCCTTGGATCTTCTATATTGATCATGTTAGTAGTCAATTGCTGTGTTTCTTTTCATGATCCATGATCTATCAATCTCTAGTTGTTTCTCTTCTACCATACCATGTTTTCTTCATGAATCATGATAGTTACATATATGGTAGGTTTTGTTTCCTTATTTAGATTTATGCTTTTAAGCCTAATTCCTTGAAGATCTAAGTATGCTTTTCATGATACCTTTACCTGAAGCAATGATCCATTCTTCTATTGTTCTTGTCTTTGATTTCTATCTTGAATTCTTCAAGATCCATGGTTGATCTAATTATGGTAACTTTTTGTTTCCTAATTTGGATCTTGATGGCTTGATTGGATTAGTGTTTTGAGGTCCCCTTTATGTTAGGATACTACTGATGTAGTTTACCCCTTGATTAGTACCCTTTTGAACCACCAAATTCGGATTTATATCTTAAAACTCTGTTTTTTTTTAGGCTACTGTCGGCAATGGTCGACTGATTGGTCGACTGGACCAGTCGACCAATCCACTCGACCAATGAGTACAGCAACTCCAGAATTGGTCTGTGTTGGATGTTTTGGTATATTTTCTGTTAGGGATTTTTCCTAATATGTTGTATACACTTGTTTAGGACCTTCTTCTCAAGTTTGCCAAGATCTTACTTGATTTCTTAGGATTCCTTTGCGAGTTATAAAAGGTAAGGATGGTTACTTCTTTAACAACATAAATTGCATATCTTAGTTTCTATATTTGAATCTTGTTAAGTTATCTCTTTAATTAGATTCTTATGATGTTATACTACTGTGGTACTGTCTTGATATCAGTAGCATTACTTATTCTTATTGAATTGACTCATGTATGATTTACTTACCAATTATATACAAAGTGATTGTAATTATTGATTTCTTTCCATATATGAAGTTACCATATATGTGATGATATGAATTGATGCATGTGTATGCTTAAGTATGGTTTGGAAAGGAGAGGTGTCCTTTTGACACTTCTGTCCTTGGACTACTACGGGAATATTATGGGATGTTTCCGGAGATGCCCTCGGGACACCTTCCTAAACTGTTGGATGACATATCTAGGATTGTCTAGTAGTGTTTGGCTAGGATGTCCTGTTATGTCAGACCCTAATCGGAGGGGTATTGAGACCGAACGACTCGTGGTAGCAATGGGGATTCATGGGCGCTCAAGACCGGTAACCAACCCGTGATAGGACAGGAATCACATTGTGGGGGCCATTTATTGGTAGGGTTGCATATGGTTAGACTTGGGCTCACGGGCGCTCAAGACCGGTAACCAACCCGTGAGAGGACGTGAGAGCTTCCCGTTTACCATAAGTGGATGATCAATAGGGTTGATGAGTCCGTAGTCAGGGACTATGAGGACTCTAGTGTGAAGGATACCGGAAAGGATCGTCAGGGACGAGGAATGGACGTATCTGGATCTGACTTGATGTAACTAAGTAGAAGACTTGCATTTGGCTAGGTTTTACCCTGACATGTGCCGGTACTTAGACCAATGGTGATGTGAGAGAGTGGTGACTTAACCCCCAGCCATGGAATGTCCCGAGGTATGCCGGACCCATTACCAACTGATGATGAGTGATTGAGACCTTCCTAAAGAAGTACGGTGCTATGACTTAAAGCATGTCTGCCAATAGAGACCAGCATACATAGAGTTAGATTCATTCATTCATTGCTTGTCTCATACCATATTGCATTTATGTTTGTTCTGAAATCCTGCCATTTATGTTATTATGGATTTAACTGCCTTACTGAGTTTCTTTGAAACTCATTCCTTTATTGTACAATGTTTGTTAGACTATTGTGCAGGTACTGAATATTATGACGGTCCCTATGAAGAAGCGCAAGGCGAAGAGGCATATCTCCAGGAAGGTGATTGCGGTTACAACAATTACACTGAAGATCCCGCGAGTGGTTATGCTCCGTACGATGCTTAGTCCGACCATTGAGTGGAAGCGCCCTTGTGCCGTTTATGAGATTTATACTTATAGGGATGTTGTCTATAAAGTTGAGAACAATTTAGTTACCCATTGTACTTGCTACTGGGATTAGATTTTGTTTTGCTTATTCTCTTTTAGAGCTACTTTTCCGCTGGTTGTAGAGTGGGATTTTGCCTCACTTTACTTATCTGTTTTGACACTCTGATTATATCTAGCACTCTGATTTATATATAATTCATTCTTTCCTTATTTGGATCTATGGTTTATCTTCCGCACTTTTATTGTTATTGTTCATGATTATGTTATTGTTTATGTGGGAGGTTGATTACTCGATACCTAATCTTCGGGCTATGGATCACACTCTCGGGTATGCCAGATAGGGTACCGGCTGGGAGGATGTGACAAATTGGTATCAGAGCCCAAGGTTCGAGGAAATCCTAACCACAAAAGACAATAACTGAACATTCCTGAGTCATTGATCTGAAATGACTCTTTTACTCTTAGAAGTGAATAATAGAACACTTGGATTAGAAACTTAACCTATGAAGCATAACAGAACATTTCCGAATAACATACCATAATTATACTTAAACAAATGTCACTAATGCAAAGAAAAGAAAGGTGCATAATATACAATAATTAAGTGAAACCAAATTGAACTTCATTAATTTCAAAAGCTTTTACAACGATTACATCTGAAATGCATAAATGGAAATCCTAGGGTACAGTCTATCAAGGTGATCTTCTCTGATCTCTGTATGCTCCGAACTCCTCTCGCTAGCCGAGTCACCCGATGCTCTATCCTATCCCGTCGTGACTCCATCCTCTCGTACATCTGCTCTCGTCCGACCTCCATCCTCTCTAGCATGGAAGTCATCGATCTCATCTCGTGCCCCAAGATCTGAAGTCTCTGGAACTGCATGTGAAGGGCCACCTGCCTCGAAGTGTGATGAAGGAAACTCGTGATGCACTGGCTCAACCTCGTGCATATCTGCATCATCTCCGGCCTAATCATCACTATCAGGACCGATATCCTCTCCTCCATCCTCTGACTCCTGATCCTCATCCTCTGACTCCTCATCATCCTCACCCTCCGGACCAGGAGATCTCTCGATCGCTACGCTCTCATCCGACGAATGGTCCGAGTCCCGATTGAGTATCCCCGTGAACCGGTGTCCACCGGTGTGTCCTCGAAACTCACCCCGAAATGCCCGAAGATCAAGGTCGGTAGCCTCCCATAGCAAAGGTTCCGCATGCTAGGCCGTAGAACCAAGTCCAAGCATGACCTCGCTGAATGATGTAGGAGAGATCGATCTCGAAGCCCATGTAGATGCGGTAGATGACTAAGGCCTCCATCACTGTGACCCGATGGTGATGTCCGGCCTTCGGCTTAATGTTTCGGCCGACTATGCGACCGATAATCCGGGCAGAATCCGTCATCCGTCCGCTGGTCCACGGAGTGAAGCATCGACGGCTATCCCATAGCGTAGAGCATATCTCGCGAAGCTCGTACGGCATCAGATGGCTGTCCAGATCTGCTCCTGCAGGTATCCACACACACTGCTGTGGATAGTAAGGAACCTGCAAGATCTCAGCCAATGCTCGGGTGGAGAAGCGAATCTGAGTCCGGAAGACCCTGCTCCTTAGGACAAGTCTAAGTGGATGTCCTTGGCCTCGAGCCTCCTCTGTGTAGGTAAGGTTGCTGAAGAACAACCTCACTAGCTCCGGGTATACCGGCAGATCCTCGGTGAAGAGATGAGTCCACTGCAACGTGTCGAATCTCTGCCGAATCCTAAAGACTCTGAGCTGGCGTAAGTGAAGTAGACGTCCCATCTCGATATTGCAGTAACTAAAGTAGGCCTCGTACAAGAACTCGGCCTGAGGTGTGTCGAACATGTCTGGTCTCCTAACCTCCTGTCTAGGCTCTGAAGGAACCTGACCTCTGCCCCTAAGTGCCCCTACAATGCGACCACGACCTCTACCTCGTCCTCGCCCTCCCCTCTGCATAGTGTGTATCTGTGAAAGAGACAAGAGACAATTCCAGTTAGTGCTACCTTAAGATTTGAGCCAAAAGGGTATTTTCGTAAGTTTTTGGAAAATTTCAAATTTGGGGGAAATTTGATTTGAACATACTAGCATGTGCGCAATACTTGGAATTTCATGTCTATGAAGTTTGTTTGATGAAAATCGATCGAAAACTTGGATTAAAGCGAAAAATTCAGCAAGAAGGAAATTTGGGGATTTTGCAATTTAGGTCAAAATTGGATTTTTGAAAAGTTGAAATTGGTGTAATAAAATTGTATGGACCTATCTACAATATCATCTTGAGCATGTAGCATTTGATCTCGTGCGAAAATTTCAAGCGGTTTGAGAGAAAACGAAAATTTTCTAAAGATAACGATTTCGGTATGAAAATGTTGCGAGATGAACACCAATATGTTAGAACTTGTTGTCTATGCATGGCATTGTGTTTAAAACCTAGGGAATATGTTTCTAAGCATTCCTAAGCATGATTTCTAGCATTGGATACAAGCAAAGCATGGTTTTGATTGAAATGCAAGCATGAGAAGATGAAAATGGAAGAAAGAATGAGAGATTTACCTTGTTTGTGATGATTTTGTGTTGTTGTGTTGTTGTTGAAACACCAAAACACCTCAAAAACACTTGTGAGAACCTTTGGAGACTTTCCCTAGAGCTCTCTCACCTTTGGAAGAGGATAGAATGAAGTTGGAATGTGGAAATGAGGCTTATAATGTGAATTTTCGCATTCTGTCTGCATTGGTCGACTCATTGGTCGACTGGGTCAGTCGACCAATCACTCGACCAATGGTCACAGAGACCTCTTTTGCTGTTGAATTTTTGGAAAATGTGATTTTTGCCTTATGGATTATTGTTTGATGACTATATGGATATATTTGAGCATGATTTAAGTTTTCAAATCATTTGGACTTGTGGTTTATGTTGAAACTTCGAAATTCGGTATTTTGATGTTCTCAGTTTTGCAGAATGGTTACTCTGAGAAGTGGGCGTGGTGAATCCAGTGGTCAAGGAGGTGGTGAAATACCTCAGGGAGGTGGTGAGATACCTAATGTTGATCAAGGTACCCATGAGATACCTAGTGCCCCGAATGTTGGGAGTTTCCGAGATATTGCCAACATTATGGGCAATATGATGCAGCAGCAAGCAGCTCAGTTCAACCAGATGTTGGTGGGTTTCATGACTCTGCATAATGAGACTCGAGCTGGTGCTAATGTGAATCCTCATGCCGCAGTCCCGAATGCGGGAGGTTTAGCTGGAACTCCTCATACTCCTTTGATGGAGAGTTTTACGAAGATGCAAGTACCCACTTTCACCGGAGTTACCAAGGACCCCTTGTTTCCTAACAAGTGGCTTCGTGAGTTGGAGAAGGCTTTCCGACATCCGCAATGCTCGGAAGCTCGAAGATTCTGTTTGCTTTGAGCCGAAGTTGCAACAAGAAGCTGATGCATGGTGGATCTCCACTCGGCCTGTTTTGGAAGGTTTGCATGCAGGAGTTGTAACTTGGGAGTTGTTCAAAGAGGCTTTTTGTATGAATTACTTTCCCGAGGTGGTGAAAGATGCGAAGGAAGCTGAGTTCATGGTTCTTACACAAGGATCTCTCGTCCGTGTTGGAGTACCAACGAAGTTCGAGGAACTTCATTTCTTTGCTCCGATTCTCCCGAAGGATGACCTCGCCAAAGCGAAAAAGTTCTTCAAAGGACTGCGCCCGCCATTAAAGCTTACCTCACGGTCCGGCCTATAGTGAGCTATGCTCAAGTGGTGCAGAACTCGAAGAAATTGGAAGAAACAGAGAAGGAAAGTGCACGTGTGCAAAAGCCCTGCAGCCAAGGAACTCTGGGTTGGTGGATCGTAATGACCGGCGTTTTGTGAGACCTACACCCTACCCCACTCCTACCTTTTAGCCTAAGAGTGTAGGTCAGAACTCGGGTTTTCAGCAGCCCGGCCAGTTTAGACATTATGGCGGAAACCGACCACCAGCAAGTGCAAGTGCAAGTGCTAGGCCTTTTGTTCGAAGCCCTCTGTTGCAGCTACTCCCCTGTTGGACCCAAAGCAATCCTCGTTTGTTTCTACCGCAAGCAAGCTGATCATTTCGCTCGTGCTGTCCGAAGCGGCCTGTCCAGCAGCTGCTCCGGTGGTGAAGAGTGCTCCTGCTCCTCCCTCCGGTAGAGTGTTCGGTATTTCCAGTCTTGAGCAGGATCCAAGCCATGAAGTGATTACGGGTACATTGTTAGTTGCTTCTATTTCCGCATTTGTCTTATTTGATACGGGTGCATCTCATTCGTTCATGTCATCTGCATTCATCAAGAAGACTAACCTAATCCCTGAGAAGTTGTCTAGTTGTTTATTGATTAGTACACCTACTGGTCCTGTTGTGAAACTAGATAAGGGGTTATCTAAATGTCCTGTGTTGATTGGTGAAAAGAACTTGGAAGCCAATTTTGTAATTCTTGATATGAAGGACTTCGATGTTATTTTGGGAATTGATTGGTTAACAGCCCACAAAGCTGTGTTTCTTTGTTCCTCAAAGAAGATTCAGTTCCATATTTGTGGAAGTCCGGTCTTAGAATTTCAGGGTGAAAAGAGAAGGGTTTGTAAGAAGGTGCTGTCAGCACTGATGCAAGTCTATGCCCTAGTGGATGATGCTTCATCTGAAGGCAAGGGTAAAGTGGAGAAAAGAGTCGATGAAGTCAGGGTTGTCTGCGACTTTGTTGATGTCTTCCCTGATGATCTATCGGGAGTGCCTCCAGACAGGGATGTCGAGTTTTCTATTGATCTCGTCCCTGGTGCCGCTCCGGTATCTAAAGCTCCTTATAGGATGGCTCCTACTGAGTTGAAAGAGTTGCAAAATCAGTTGAATGAGCTTATTGATAGAGGTTTCGTACAACCTAGTGTATCACCTTGGGGAGCTCCGGTCTTGTTTGTCAAGAAGAAAGACGGTTGTATGCGCTTGTGTATCGACTACCGTGAGTTGAATAAGCTGACTATCAAGAATAGATACCCGCTGCCCAGAATAGATGATCTCTTCGATCAGTTGAAGGGTGCAGTTGTGTTCTCAAAGATTGACTTAAGATCCGGATATCACCAATTGAAAGTGAAGTCTAGTGATATCTTCAAGACAGCTTTTCGAACACGGTATGGTCACTCCGAGTTTAGAGTCATGCCCTTCGGATTGACCAATGCTCCTGCGGTGTTCATGGACCTCATGAATCGAGTATTTCACGATGTTCTTGATAAGTTTGTGATTGTTTTCATCGACGACATCTTGATCTATTCGAAGAGCGAAGAAGAGCATGTGAGCCATCTAAGTTTCACTTTGCAAAGGTTGCGAGAAAAGAAGTTGTACGCTAAGTTTAGCAAGTGTGATTTCTGGCTTAAGAGAGTAGTATTCCTTGGCCATGTGGTTTCAGCCAAAGGTATTCGTGTCGATCCTGAAAAGGTTCAAGCTGTGGCTGATTGGGAAAGACCGAAGTCGGTATCGGAAATAAGAAGTTTTCTTGGATTGGCGGGTTACTACAGAAGGTTTATTGAGAACTTTTCTCGGTTGGCTGCTCCTATGACTAAGTTGACTAGGAAAGAAGAAAAGTTTGTTTGGTCTGACGCCTGTGAGAAGAATTTCCAAGAGTTGAAAGATAGATTGACAAGTGCCCCGGTTTTGACTATACCTAATAGTTCCGGTGGTATGACAGTTTATACCGATGCGTCAAAGATTGGATTGGGTTGCGTACTGATGCAACATGGCAAGGTCATAGCCTATGCTTCTCGGCAATTGAAAGATTACGAGCGGAATTACCCCACTCACGATCTAGAACTTGCCGTTGTTGTCTTTGCTTTGAAGATTTGGAGACATTACCTCTACGGTGAGAAGATTGCCATTTTCACGGATCATAAGAGTTTGAAATACTTCTTCACCCAAAAGGAGTTGAACATGAGACAAAGGAGATGGTTGGAACTAGTCTCCGATTATGATTGTGATATTCAGTATCACCCTGGGAAAGCAAGCGTTGTTGTTGATGCTCTTAGTAGGAAGAACTAGAAGAAGACTTTGGATTTGAATGCTTTGAGTTTACCATTGTGGTCTTCTATTGAGAGTTTTGATTTGGAAATCGTCCCTGAGAATTCTGATTTTATTCTTTCTGCCATGACGGCAAGATCTGGTCTTAGAGATAACATTGTTGCTCTGCAGAGTTCTGATCAAGAGCTTTTGATCAAAGTTGAGAAGATTTCTTCGAATCCTGATTCGGACCCCGACTTTGGTATATCCATGGATGGTGCTTTATTGTTTAGAGGAAGACTGTGCGTGCTCACAAATGAAGAAGTTAAGAAAGAAATATTGAAGGAAGCACACCAGTCAGTCTTTACTATACACCCGGGAAGCACCAAGATGTACAAGGACTTGAAGGAACATTTTTGGTGGATTGGTCTAAAGGCTGATGTTGATGATTTTGTTGCCAAATGTGAGACTTGCCAACATGTGAAAGCCGTTCGACAACCCCCATCTGGATTACTTCAACCTCTTCCTATTCCTAGTTGGAAGTGGGAGCATATCTCTATGGACTTTGTGACTAGCTTGCCTCGGACAAGTAAAGGCAATGACACTGTGTGGGTGATTGTTGATAGGTTGACCAAATCAGCCCACTTCATTCCTATGAAGATCACTCATACTCTGGATAAGCTAGCGAGGCTTTACGTGGATAATGTGGTTCGTCTGCATGGTGTGCCATTGAGTATTGTTTCGGATCGTGATCCTAGGTTCACCTCAAGGTTTTGGAATAGTTTGCAGAAGGCCTTGGGAACCCAATTGAACTTGAGTATAGCTCATCATCCACAGTCTGATGGACAATCTGAGCAGACAATTCAGACATTGGAAGACATGCTCAGATCTTGTGTGGTGGATATGGGTGGTAATTGGGATGAACACCTAGCTTTGGTTGCGTTTGCTTATAACAACAGTTATCTGAGACAGGTGAAAGAAAAGTCTTAGGTCCTGAAATGATTGAAGCTACGAGTGCTATGGTAGATATGATAAGAGAAAGGATTAAGTCTGCCCAGTCAAGACAGAAATCTTATGCTGATAAGAGAAGGACCGATTTGGAATTTCAAGTTGGAGAGAAAGTCTTTCTGAAGGTTTCACCAATGAAGGGTGTGATGAGATTCAATGTTAAGGGAAAGCTTAGCCCTCGTTTCATTGGACCTTTCGAGATTTTGGAAAAGGTTGGACCTGTTGTGTATCGATTAGCATTACCTCCGCCTCTTGCTGGTGTTCACAATGTGTTTCATATTTCGATGCTCCGGAAATACATAGAGAATTCGGAACACATTTTGCAGCAAGCACCTGAAGGACTTAGTGCTGATTTGACCTACGATGAAGAACCGGCCGAAATCTTGGATAGGAAGGACAAGCAGCTGCGGAATCGCACCATCCCTTTGGTGAAGATTCGGTGGAAGAACCATACCCCTGAAGAAGCTTCTTGGGAGAAGGAAGAAGACATGAAGGAGAAGTTTCCTTACCTCTTTGGAAGCACAGGTACGCTTTCAATTTCGAGGACGAGATTTCTTTAAGGGGGGGAGAATGTAAAACCCAGCCCTAACCTTGACCCGGAAACCTTGTTATTTGTAGGTCCTGTGACCCGAAGTAAAGTAAGAAGTCAGCTTTGGGCCATCCCAGTGGAGGACTTGGTGTCTGGCTTTGAATCCATGAGAGTTGATGATGAAGTTCTATTTATGGAAACTGAATCTTGATGAAGATCGGATTAGTTGATGGACTTGGAGTGCTCTCTATCATGGTTTGAAGGCATTTCTACCTATTAGGTAAGTCATTTGTTATGTGTGCAAAACCCCTTTAGGATTGGATTTGATCTGGGTCTTCAATTCCCTGTTTTGGAATTGCTGTCAGCATTGGTCGACTGGACCAGTCGACCAATCCACTAGACCAATGAGTGCTGTCTTTGGCAATTAGGTCTTGCTTGCTCTATTTAAGTCCAATCTCGAGTCTACTTCGTATTTGCTGCCTCCAAACTCTTTGGAACGAACCAAAGACCTCTGCAAGTCATCTCCCCTGCATCCTTGGTGATTTTCTTGACGGATCTTCGTCGAAACTCTTCCTTTTGCATCAAAGGTATGTCTACACTCTCTTCTTCTCCTCCATCTCTGTTTTTCTTTCCTTTTTGAGTTGAGACAGTAGAGGAGATGCTGCATTCTCTGTTGCAAACATCTCTGGACTTGTCTCTCATGATCATCCTAAGGATTAATGGCTAGAACAATGATCTTAACCATGATCATTGCAAGCTTTTGAAGGAATCATGATCAAACCATGATCTAGTCTTTGTTTAACTTCTGATTTGAATTCTGATCTCCTTGGATCTTCTATATTGATCATGTTAGTAGTCAATTGCTGTGTTTCTTTTCATGATCCATGATCTATCAATCTCTAGTTGTTTCTCTTCTACCATACCATGTTTTCTTCATGAATCATGATAGTTACATATATGGTAGGTTTTGTTTCCTTATTTAGATTTATGCTTTTAAGCCTAATTCCTTGAAGATCTATGTATGCTTTTCATGATACCTTTACCTGAAGCAATGATCCATTCTTCTATTGTTCTTGTCTTTGATTTCTATCTTGAATTCTTCAAGATCCATGGTTGATCAAATTATGGTAACTTTTTGTTTCCTAATTTGGATCTTGATGGCTTGATTGGATTAGTGTTTTGAGGTCCCCTTTATGTTAGGATACTACTGATGTAGTTTACCCCTTGATTAGTACCCTTTTGAACCACCAAATTCGGATTTATATCTTAAAACTCTGTTTTTTTTTAGGCTACTGTCTGCATTGGTCGACTAATTGGTCGACTGGACCAGTCGACCAATCCACTCGACCAATGAGTACAGCAACTCCAGAATTGGTCTGTGTTGGATGTTTTGGTATATTTTCTTTTAGGGATTTTTCCTAATATGTTGTATACACTTGTTTAGGACCTTCTTCTCAAGTTTGCCAAGATCTTACTTGATTTCTTAGGATTCCTTTGCGAGTTATAAAAGGTAAGGATGTACTTCTTTAACAACATAAATTGCATATCTTAGTTTCTATATTTGAATCTTGTTAAGTTATCTCTTTAATTAGATTCTTATGATGTTATACTACTGTGGTACTGTCTTGATATCAGTAGCATTACTTATTCATATTGAATTGACTCATGTATGATTTACTTACCAATTATATACAAAGTGATTGTAATTATTGATTTCTTTCCATATATGAAGTTACCATATATGTGATGATATGAATTGATGCATGTGTATGCTTAAGTATGGTTTGGAAAGGAGAGGTGTCCTTTTGACACTTCTGTCCTTGAACTACTACGGGAATATTATGGGATATTTCTGGAGATGCCCTCAAGACACCTTCCTAAACTGTTGGATGACATATCTAGGATTGTCTAGTAGTGTTTGGCTAGGATGTCCTGTTATGTCAGACCCTAATCGGAGGGTTATTGAGACCGAATGACCCGTGGTAGCAATGGGGATTCATGGGCGCTCAAGACCAGTAACCAACCCGTGAGAGGACAGGAATCACATTGTGGGGGCCATTTATTGGTAGGGTTGCATATGGTTAGACTTGGGCTCACGGGCGCTCAAGACCGGTAACCAACCCGTGAGAGGACGTGAGAGCTTCCCGTTTACCATATGTGGATGATCAATAGGGTTGATGAGTCCGTAGTCAGGGACTATGAGGACTCTAGTGTGAAGGATACCGGAAAGGATCGTCAGGGACGAGGAATGGACGTATCTGGATCTGACTTGATGTAACTAAGTAGAAGACTTGCATTTGGCTAGGTTTTACCCTGACATGCGCCGGTACTTAGACCAATGGTGATGTGAGAGAGTGGTGACTTAACCCCCAGCCATGGAATGTCCCGAGGGATGCCGGACCCATTACCAACTGATGATGAGTGATTGAGACCTTCCTAAAGAAGTACGGTGCTATGACTTAAAGCATGTCTGCCAATAGAGACCAGCATACATAGAGTTAGATTCATTCATTCATTGCTTGTCTCATACCATATTGCATTTATGTTTGTTCTGAAATCCTGCCATTTATGTTATTATGGATTTAACTGCCTTACTGAGTTTCTTTGAAACTCATTCCTTTATTGTACAATGTTTGTTAGACTATTGTGCAGGTAATCTGAATATTATGACGGTCCCTATGAAGAAGCGCAAGGCGAAGAGGCATATCTCCAGGAAAGTGATTGCGGTTACAACAATTACACTGAAGATCCCGCGAGTGGTTATGCTCCGTACGATGCTTAGTCCGACCATTGAGTGGAAGCACCCTTGTGCCGTTTATGAGATTTATACTTATAGGGATGTTGTCTATAAAGTGGAGAACAATTTAGTTACCCATTGTACTTGCTACTGGGATTAGATTTTGTTTTGCTTATTCTCTTTTAGAGCTACTTTTCCGCTGGTTGTAGAGTGGGATTTTGCCTCACTTTACTTATCTGTTTTGACACTCTGATTATATCTACCACTCTGATTTATATATGATTCATTCTTTCCTTATTTGGATCTATGGTTTATCTTCCGCACTTTTATTGTTATTGTTCATGATTATGTTATTGTTTATGTGGGAGGTTGATTACTCGATACCTGATCTTCGGGCTGTGGATCACACTCTCGGGTATGCCAGATAGGGTACCGGCTGGGAGGATGTGACACCTTGAGTGTTGATGTCAGTGTTCCATTTATGGAAACTGCACCCTGATGAAGATCGGATTAGTTGATGCACTTGGAGTGCTCTCTGTATTGGTTCGAAGGCATTTATACCTACTAGGTATGTCACTTTATGTGTGTGTGAAACCCCTTGATGTTTGGACTTGATCTGAACCTTCAATTCCTTGTTTTGATGTTGTTGTTCTGATTGGTCAACTCATTGGTCGACTGGACCAGTCGACCAATCAATCGACCAATTGATTTTGTTTTTGAAAATTAGGTCGTGGCTACTCTATTTAAGTCTAATCTCGGGAATACTCTGCCTTATCTGCCTCCTAAGCCTCTGGAACGAGTTAGAACTTCATTCTAATCAATTCCCTTACATCCTTGGTTGATATCTCGCAAGAACTCAAGTGATCTCCTTCCTCATGCAACAAAGGTATGTTTATGATCTACTTTTCTTCCGTCTTTGATTTTCTTTTCTTTAATCTATTCTTCGTTGAGATCAGGAAGATGATGCTACATTCTTGCAACCATCTATTCCATGATCTCATTCGATTCCTTGAGATTTATGATCATCGTCATAATCTCAACCCTAGCCGAATTAACCCTTGGAACCCTAACCCTTGTATGATCTTTCTGGAAACCTTTTGGTAACCTCCCATGTGAGGGAAACCTCATGGGCAATATTTAGGTTAATCTAAATTTGATCTTTCTATGGTTTTTCTTGTTATTATTGGCCAACAATTTACTTCCCTTTCATCCTGTGATCTCAACCTTTTCATAGGAGCCAAAAAGGGTGAAACCCTAACTTCTTGGATATATGTTATTGACCCTGTTAATAGCCAATTAATGTGTTTTCCTTACAAGAATTGTATCCTATCATCCTCTAATTCTTTATCCTTGATCATACTGTGTTTTCTTCATGATCCATGATTTAACCTAATTAGGTTAACTTTTTGGTTCTTGAGTTTTGACTTGGAAACTTGATTTGATTGGTGGTTTGATGTCCTCTATATACTAGGATGCTACCATTATAGTTTCCCCCTTATTTGGTACCCTTTTGAACCACAAAATTCAGTTTCTTTTTCTAAAAATTCGGATTCTTGAAGGCCACTGTCTCTATTGATTGACTCATTGGTCTACTGCCCGTCGATTGGGGCAATAGACCAATCAATCGACCAATGAGTACAGCAACCTCATTCTTGGTCTGTTTTGATTGATTTGAGATCTTTCCTTCTATGTATCTTTCCTAACATGTTGTATCCACTTGTTTAAGACTTTCTTCTCAGGTTTAGTCAAGGTCTTACTTGATTCCCTAAGTTCCTTTACGAGTTAGAAGGTAAGGACAGTTATTCTTTAATTACATAGATCGCATACTCTCTGGTTTCTACCTTATGAAACTATGAGTTTACCTACTGTTGCTATACTTTATATTTCTGATTTACTACTGTGAGAACAGTAGCACTTGCTTATGTTTCTTCTTATTATTTAAGCTTATGTGAATTGCTTATTACTATATTGTTTAACGATTAGATCATGACTGTATACTCTCTTGTATATGATGAACTGTTGATTGTATATGTCATGTCTGATCTGAGATTGCGTCTGATTAGGTATGATTTGGGATTGAGAGGTGTCCTTTTGACACTTCTGTCCTTGGACATTATCGGAAACAGTATGGGATGTTTCCGGGGTTGCCCATCGACGCTTTCCTGAATTATTGATTGTCATACCTAGGACTGTCTAGCAGTGTTTGGCTAGGATGTCCCCGTTATATCAAACCCAAATCGGAAGGGTATTGAGACCAAACGACCGGTGGCAGCAATGGGGATTCAAGGGCGCTCAAGACCGGTAACCAACCCGTGAGACGACGGGAATCACATTGTGGGGGCCATGTATTGGAGGGTTGCATATGGCTAGACTTGGGCTCATGGGCGCTTAAGACCGGTGAGTTATATCCGTGAGGGGGCATGAGAGCTTCCCGTTTACCATATGTGGATAACCAATAGGGTTGATGAGTCCGTAGTCTGGGACTATTAGGACTCTAGTGGAAAGGATACCGGAAAGGATCCCGAGAGGGGAGGAATGGAAGTATCTGGACCTGAGTTGATGTAACTGAGTAGATGACTTGCATTGGGCTAGGCTTTTACCCTGACATGCGCTAGTACTTAGACCAAATGGTGATGTGAGAGAGAGATGACTTAACCCCCAACCATGGAATGTCCGAGAGGGATGCCGGACCCACTATCAACAGGAGCCGTACGCGTGACCTACCCAAAGAAGTATGGTGCTATGACTTAAAGCATGTCTGCCAATAGAGACCAGCATACATAGAGTTTAGATGCATACATACATTATCTTTTTCATACTACATTGCATCTTGTTATGTTTTGCCACATGTTATTTATGTTGTTAACCACCAGCATACATAGAGTTTAGATTAACTACCTTACTGAGTTTCTTCGAAACTCATTCCTTCTTGTACATTGTCTTGTTAGACTATTCTACAGGTACTGACTACTATGAAGAACCATACACTGAAGCGCAAGCCGATGAAGCGTACTACACGCAAGGTTTTGGCGACAATCAAGATTACTCTGATGATCCCTCAATTGATCAAGTTTCGTACCACGATTAAAGGCAACGTGGAATTGGAACATCTCAGTTGGATTGATGAAGTCCACTATTTTGAAGATGTCATCTATAGAATAGAATACTCTTATGTTTAGTTTATCTTTCTTATTTTCCTTTGATTTCAGTTGTTATTCCTTTTAGACTTACATACTACATTCCGCTGTATTTGTGGAGTGAGTTTCCGCCTCACTATACTTCTTTTGATATCTTCGGATATCTGGTATCATTTTTCTGGCACTCGACTATATTGTTTATTCATTTTTTGTTTTGAACCATGTTTATAATATTAAACATTGATTATTTCCTGTTTATGATTATGTTATTGAATATGTGGGAGGATGATTTTCCCGATACTTGATCTTTGGGGCTGTGGATCACACTCTCGGGTATGCCAGTTAGGGTACCGGCTGGGAGGATGTGACAATGTTTGTCTAGGGTCACTATCTTTGGGACCATTCCATTTTGATCTTTGGACTATCTTCATCTCGATTCAAGGTAAGGACGGTTATTACCATAATTATGTAGTTTATGTGAATCTTGCTGCTATGTTGAAAACTTAGTAGATTCATCTTAATTGTTGTATTTCTAACATCATATGACTGCTGTATGTACTTTAAGACAGTAGTACCATGTTTATATACATTCTTTGGTTATCATGACTATTCATTCTTGTTAATTACATATATGATTGATCATGTGATGTGATATGTCTTTCTATATGATGATGTATCATTTGTGTATGATATGATGGAATTGGAAATGTGATTGAATAGGTATGATTTGGGATAGGGGAATGCCCTATTGACATTTTTGTCCTTGGACATCAGAGGGAATAGTATGGGATGTTTCTGATGGTGCCCATTGACGCTTTCCCGGATTATTGGATGTCATACATAGGACTTGTCTAGTGGTGTTGGCTAGGATGTCCTTGTTGTATTAGACCTGAATCAGAAGGGCATTGAGACCGAACGTCCGCAATAGCAGGATCGTCCGCAATAGCTGAAGGATCAGTACAGCTAGATCTGTCGATTGGAAGCTTCCCCAAAGAGGCTATTGTTCAGGTAAACTTCTTGGTGGTTCGAGAGCTTCCAGCTAATAACGTCATCCTCGGAATGCCATCCTTATCAAAGGTTAGGTGCTATAGTTTCAACAAAGCACTTGAAAATAAAATTCCCAACTGAAATGGGGATCGGTCAAGTCTCATCTGATAAGAGAATCTCTCGACAATGTTATGTAGCATATTTAAAGGATAAGTAGGGCCCAAGAAAGGTAACTGCGTTACCAATAGAAGTACGAGATGATCGGGACGAGGCAGAAATGCAAAGGCCCAAGCCGGTAGAAAAGTTGGAACAAATCCAGCTGTATCCCAATGATGAAAAAAGAATTACTTATATCAGGTCTGAGCAGCTGGAAGAATTCAAAGAGGAGTTGAAGTCTTTTCTTCAACAAACAGCGATGTGTTCGCGTGGTCTGCGGACGATATGCCAGGAATTGATCGGCAAGTTGCAGAGCACAAACTTTGGATAGATCCGAAGGTGAAACCGGTAATTCAAAAGAGGAGAAATTTCTCCATAGAAAGTACGAAGCCGTTCGGGGTGAGGTTGAAAAATTGAAGAACTCTGGTTTCATTGAACCCATTGAATGCCCGATCTGGTTGGCCAACGTGGTAATTGTCAAAAAGGAAAATGGAAAGTGGAGGATGTGTACAGATTACACAGATCTCAACAAGGGTTGCCCAAAAGACTGTTATCCGTTGCCCAAGATTGATCTGTTGATAGATGCAATAGCAGGATATGAAACATTGAGTTTCATGGATGCATACTCAGGATACAACCAGATCCTCATGAACAAAGAGGACGACAAGTTTACGGCTTCCATGACTGATCATGAGAGTTTTTATTACAAAGTCATGTCGTTTGGCCTGAAAAATGCAGGGGCTACTTATCAGAGGGCCGTCAACAAAATTTTTAAAGACTTGATTGGGAAGAACGTGGAAGCGTATGTTGACGATATGCTGTAAAAAGCACTGCGAGAACAAAGCACATTGAAGATTTAGCAGAGGTATTTTCAGTATGCGGAAATATCAAATGAAGCTGAACCCAGAAAAGTGCGCCTTCGGAGTTTTGTCGGGCAAGTTCTTGGGCTTTATGGTATCGCAAAGAGGTATTGAAGCTAACCCAGCCAAAATACAAGCTTTGATTGATATGGAAGTCCCCAAGACTGTTCGGGATGTGCAATGCTTAACGGGGAGAGTAGCCGCATTGAACCGTTTCATCTCACAATCGGGAGAAAAATGCCTACCTTTTTTCAAAGCACTCAAAGACTTGAGGGGCAGTAAGGAGGCAAAATGGACTGAGGAGTGTCAGAAGGCATTTGAAGATCTGAAGGAAACACTGGGAAGACCACCGCTATTGTCCCGACCCTAGAAGGGAGAAATTTTACAGCTATATTTAGCAGCATCCTCTTCGGCGGTAAGCGCGGTACTCGTTCGGGAAAATGACAAAAAGCAGTGGCCAATCTATTATGTCAGCCACATATTACTCGACACGGAGACACGGTACTCTCAAATCGAAAAGCAGGCTCTGGCTCTTATGATAGCAGCTAGAAAACTACGGCCATATTTTCAGGCTCATCCAATCAAGGTATTTACTACTTTTCCCCTTTGTAAAGTTCTTCGTAAACCTGATTTGCCTGGAAGAATGGTAGCTTGGTCGGTCGAACTCAGCAAGTTCCAAGTAAGCTTTAAGCCTCGAATGGCAATTAAAGCTCAAGCATTGGCCGATTTCATAGTAGAGACTACTGCACCGGTGGAGGAAATTGCCAAACCCACTATTCCAACTGTTTGGGAGGTATACGTGGATGGTTCGAGTAATAACCAAGGAGCAGGGGCTGGAATTCTTCTGAAGAGTCCAGCAGGTTTTATTATTCGATATGCATTAAGATTCGCATTTGAAGCGAGTAACAATGAGGCAGAGTATGAGGCCTTGATAGTTGGACTTCGATTGTCAAAGGCATTGGCAATAGCAGACGTAACTATTTTTAGTGACTCATAGCCTATTGTCAATCAAGTACAAGGGGAGTATGGTGTAAAAGAACCCCGATTACAACAAGAAATTGTGCAAGCATTGCAGAAGGAATTCAGGAATCTGAAAGTATGTCAGATCCCAAGAAAGGAAAATACAAGGGAATATGAGCTATCAAGATTAGCCAATGCCAAGGAAAAGAATTTAGACCCTTCGGTCCATATAGAAGAAGTAACATTCCCAAGTTATCGGGAGAAGGAGATATCCTATATTGAAGCTGAACGGTGCTGGATGGATCCGATCATGGAACATCTAAGAGATGATAAATTGCCAGAAGATCTGAAAGAAGCAAGATTAATCAAGGTGCAATCAGCACAATTCATTATGCAGAACGGAAGGCTATACAGAAGATCTTATTCCGGACCCCTCTTGAGATGCTTGGGTCCCAAAGGATCGGAATTAGCTCTGGCCGAAGTACATGAAGGAATTTGTGGTGCTCACATGGGTGGTCGGGCCCTAGCACACAAAATTTTGAGGCTCGGTCTATATTGGCCTAAGCTTCAGCAAGCTGCTATGGAATATGTTCGTCGGTGTAGCAATTGTCAAATCCATGCTAGATATCTAAAAGCCCAGCTGAAACCCTGACTTCGATTCTAGACCCCATCCCTTTTGCGACGTGGAGAATCGATATCATGGGAAAGTTCACCAAGGCATCCAGCAGAAGAGAATATCTTATAGTAGCAATTGACTACTTCACCAAATGGGTCGAGGCTAGCGCCCTAGCAATCATCACTGAAAGAAAGGTGGAGAAGTTCGTGCTCGAGTCTATCATATATCAGTTCGGGATGCCAAAAATAATCGTGACCGATCATGGCACTCAATTCGATTACCCACAATTTGAACAATTTTGCGGAACTTATTTGATCGAGCATCGAATGTCATCGGTGGCATACCCCCAAAGCAACGGCCAAGTAGAGGTTACAAACCAAACATTACTTGAGGGAATAAAGAGAAGACTCGAAGATGATAAAGCCTTATGGGTCGAAGAATTGCACAACGTACTGTGGGCCTATCGAACTACGGTTCGGACACCCCAGGAGAAAACTCCTTTTAAACTGGCTTATGGATCTAAAGCATTGGCACCTGTTGAAGTAATGGCTAGAACACTACGGGAAAGAGAGTTTGAAGAAAAAGCGAAAGAACAAGGATTGCTAGATAGCCTTGACTTGTTAGATGAAGTTCGTGCAAAAGCAATAGCACGAACTCAACATTATCAACGAAGGATAGCGTCACATTATAATTCCCGAGTGAAGAATCGCTGATACATAGCGAGAGACTTGGTATTAAGGAATACCTTAGCTTCAGATCCACGCCATCAAAGGAAATTGGACCCTTCATGGGAAGGTCCATAAATGGTTATTAAACTGGTCGGTTCGGGAGCTTATAAGCTAAAGAACATGACAACTCAGAAAGAGTTGGATCGTTCGTGGAATGCCAGGCATTTGAAGAAATATTATCCTTGAAGAGATTATCATTTTCATTCATGACGTAACAAAATTCAACTAATTCAATACAATTCTCAATTTTCAACATATTGTCTTTTGATTGGGGGCATCACACAACACTCAAGATCAGATCTAGCAAAAAAATCAAAAGGCATTGGTTTAAAACCCGTGTGGGACCTTCTACAAGGCATCGGATTAAAACCTGAGTGATTTCCTTCTCAAACTTATTGAATTTCTCCAGAAATCCTTAAGTAAAGGCATCGGTTTAAAACCCGTGTGGGACCTTCTACAAGGCATCGGATTAAAACCCGAGTGAGTTCCTTCTCAAACTTATTGAATTTCTCCAGAAATCCTTATGTAAAGGCATCAGTTTAAAACCCGTGTGGGACCTTCTACAAGGCATCGGATTAAAACCCGAGTGAGTTCCTTCTCAAACTTATTGAATTTCTCCAGAAATCCTTAAGTAAAGGCATCAAATTAAAACCCGGGTGAGTTCCTTCTCAAACTTATTGAATTTCTCCGGAAATCCTTAAGTAAAGGCATCGGTTTAAAACCCGTGTGGGACCTTCTACAAGGCATCGGATTAAAACCCGAGTGAGTTCCTTCTCAAACTTATTGAATTTCTCTGGAAATCCTTAAGTAAAGGCATCGGTTTAAAACCCATGTGGGACCTTCTACAAGGCATCGGATTAAAACCCGAGTGAGTTCCTTCTCAAACTTATTGAATTTCTCCGGAAATCCTTTAGTAAAGGCATCGGTTTAAAACCCGTGTGGGACCTTCTACAAGGCATCGGATTAAAACCCGAGTGAGTTCCTTCTCAAACTTATTGAATTTCTACGGAAATCTCTAAGTAAATGCATTGTTTTGAAACGACTAAGACCTACTGCAACAAAGACTCAAGTGACTGACAAAGTTCAAAGATGAAGTTAATTCTTTATTCCTTTAAACGACCAGTAGGGGCCAACCTTTACATCAAATTTACATATGAGATAACAAGTGTTGAGGTACAATCTTCGTTCGGTCAAAAAGGAAAGACATCGTCGGTGATCGTCAAGAACTCTAACACAAGATCGAAGCAGCTTTGTCAGAAGCAATACAGAGTCAAGAAGCAACACAGATTCAAGAAGAAAAGAGTCAGGAAAACATATATTATCATTTGTTTATCTCCCTCGGGGATTGCAAAGCATTCTGTAAATACAAAATTCTCCGCAATTCCATACTCTTTATCCAGCTCTTCCAGAAGAAGCCTGATCTTTGATCAAACCTGCATTCAAGGCAAGCTCTTCATAGCTGAATCCTTTAAGAGGAGACAAAGGAGGAGAGTCATCAAGATCATCTTATATCCAGATTTGGAGGTGGAAGGTCCATCACATCCTTGGCCCAGCAGGAAAGAGGAAGTCCCAGCTTTGCAAACACTTCATATGAAATTTGTCACATCCACCGAGCCTGTCACATCCACCCAGCCGATACCCTACCTGGCATACCCGAGTGTGTGATCCACATCCCCGAAGACCAATTATCGAGGTAATCAACCTCCCACATAGACAATAACATAATCATGAACAATAATAATCAATGTGCAAAAGATAAACAAAAGATCCAAATAAGGAAAGATTAAATCATATATCATCAGAGTATGAAAGACAATCAGAATGTCTAAATCAATATGTAAAGTGAGGCGGAATCCCACTCTACAACCAGCAGAAAGTAGTACTAAAAGAAAAGGAAAATGAATGAAAACTAATTCCAATAACAGGTACAATAAGTAACTAAATTGTTCTCAATCTTATAGACAACATCTCTATAAGTATAAATCTGAAAAATGGCGCTAGGGCGCTTCCACTCTATGGTCGGACTAAGCATCGTACGTAGCATAACCACCCGCGGAATCTTCAGTGTAATTGTCGTAACCGCAATCACCTTCCTGGAGATATGCCTCTTCTCCTTGCGCTTCTTCATACGAGCAGTCATGATACTTAGAACCTGTAGAGAAATCAAACAAAACATTGCACAAAAGGAATGAGTTTCAAAGAAACTCAATAAGGCAGTTAATCCATAACAACATAAATGGTAGGATTTCAAAGCAAAGTAAAATGCTATATGATATGAAACACATGATGCAAAATGATTCTAACTCTATGTATGTTGGTCTCTATTGGCAGACATGCTTTAAGTCATAGCACCGTACTTCTTTAGGAAGGTCTCATCACACGATGCCTTTTGGTAGTGGGTCCGGCATCCCTCGGGACATTCCATGGCTGGGGGTTAAGTCACCACTCTCTCACATCACCATTGGTCTAAGTACCGGCGCATGTCAGGGTCAAAGCCTAGCCAAATGCAAGTCTTCAAGTTATAAATTAGGAAACAAAAGTTACCATAATTAGATCAATCATGGTTCTTGAAGAATTCATAGTAAAAATCATGGACAAGAACAATAGGATGATGGATAACTAATTGTGAATAAGAAATCATGAAAAGCATGCATAGATCTTCAAGAAAATAGATCTAAGACTGAAGAACATGAATGAAAACATGTTTTCCTTCAAAAGCGACTCATGATCTTGATGAAAATCATCCACCAAGCTTTAGATCCTTAGGAAAAGAGAGAGAAAGAGTATAGTGATAGTTGCAACAGAGATACAACATCACTACTACTGTCCTCAATCAGAAAAGGAAAGAAAAGTAACGAAGAATCAAAGATGAAACATAGAAGAGGATGATCACATACCTATTTGTGTAAAAGCACGAGTTTTGACAAAGATCCGTCAAGATAATCACCAAGGACGCAAGGGAGATGACTTGTAGAGGGCTCTGGTACGTTCCAAAGAGTTTGGAGGCAGAAAATACGAAGTAGACTCGAGACTGGACTTAAATAGAGCAAGCAAAGACCTAATTAGCAAAATCAAATCCCATTGGTCGATTGGATTGGTCGACTGGTCCAGTCGACCAATGAGTCGACCAATCAGAACAACAATTCCAAAACAGGGAAATGAAGGCTCAGATCAAATCCAAACATAAAGGGGTTTGCACACACACCAAGTGACTTACCTAGGAGGTAGAAATGCCTTCGAACCATGACAGAGAGCACTCCAAGTCTATCAACTAATTCCATCTTCATCAGGGTGCAGTTTCCATAAATGGAACACTGACAACAACACTCATGGATTCTATGCCAACCACCAAGTCTTCTACTGAAATGGCCCAAAGCTGACTTCTTGCCTTACTTCGCGTCGTCGGACCTACAAACAATAGGGTTTCCGGGTCAAGGTTAGGGCTGGGTTTCACATTCCCCCCCCCCTTAAAGAAATTTCATCCCCGAAATTGAAAGTGTACCTGTGCTTCCAAAGAGGTGAGGAAACTTCTCCTTCATATCTTCTTCCTTCTCCCAAGAAGCTTCTTCAGGGGTATGGTTCTTCCACCGAATCTTCACCAAAGGAATGGTGCGATTCCGTAGCTGTTTATCCTTCTTATCCAGGATTTCAGCTGGTTCTTCATCATAGGTAAGATCAGCGCTAAGTCCTTCAAGTGTTTGCTGTAAAATGTGTTATGGATTCTCTATGTATTTCCAAAGCATTGAAATATGAAACACATTATGAACTCCAGCAAGAGGCGGAGGTAATGCCAATCGATAAGCAACAGGTCCAACCTTCTCTAGAATCTCAAAAGGTCCAATGAAACGAGGGCTAAGCTTACCCTTAACATTGAATCTCATCACACCCTTCATTGGTGAAACCTTCAAGAAAACTTTCTCTCCAACTAGAAATTCAAATCAGTCCTTCTCTTATCGGCATAAGATTTCTGTCTGGATTGGGCAGACTTAATCCTTTCTCTGATCATATCAACCATCACACTCGTAGCTTCAATCATCTCAGGACCTAAGACTTTTCTTTCACCCATCTCAATCTTGTACAATGGTGTCCTAAGAGTATTACCATACAAAGCCTTGAATGGAGCCATGTCTATTGTTGCTTGATAACTGTTGTTATAGGCAAACTCAACCAAAGCTAAGTGTTCATCCCAATTTCCACCCATATCCACAACACAGGATCTGAGCATGTCTTCCAAGGTCTGAATTGTTCGCTCAGATTGTCCATCCGACTCTGGGTGATGAGCTGTACTCAAATTCAATTGGGTTCCCAAGGCCTTCTGCAAACTGTTCCAAAACCTTGAGGTAAACCTAGGATCACGATCAGAGACAATACTCATTGGCACTCCGTGCAGACGAACCACATTGTCCACATACAACCTAGCTAGCTTATCCAGAGTATGAGTGATCTTCATAGGAATGAAATGGGCTGATTTGGTCAACCTATCAACAATCACCCACACCATGTCATTGCCTTTACTTGTCCAAGACAAGCTAGTCACGAAGTCCATAGAGATATCCTCCCACTTCCAACTAGGAAAAGGAAGGGGTTGAAGTAATCCAGATGGGGGTTGACAAATGGCTTTCACACGCTGACAAGTCTCACACTTGGCAACAAAATCATCAACATTAGCCTTCAAACCAATCCACCAAAAATGTTCCTTCAAATCCTTGTACATCTTGGTGCTTCCAGGGTGTACTGTAAAGATTGACTGGTGTGCTTCCTTCAATATTTCCTTCTTAATTTCTTCATTTGTTGGCACGCACAGTCTACCTCTAAACAATAAAGCACCATCCATGGATATACCGAAGTCGAGGTCTGACTCAAGATTCGAAGAAATCTTCTCAACTTTGTCCTTAAATTCTTGGTCAGAACTCTGCAAGGCAACAATCCTATCTCTGAGGCTAGATCTTGCCGTCATGGCAGAAAGAACGAAATCAGAATTCTCAGGGACTACTTCCAAATCAAAACTCTCAATAGAAGACAACAAGGGTAGACTCAAAGTATTCAAATCCAAAGTCTTCTTCTGATTCTTCCTACTAAGAGCATCAGCAACAACGTTTGCCTTACCAGGGTGATACCGAATATCACAATCATAATCAGAGACTAGTTCCAACCATCTTCTTTGCCTCATGTTCAACTCCTTTTGGGTAAAGAAGTATTTCAAACTCTTATGATCCGTGAAAATGGCAATCTTCTCACCGTAGAGGTAATGTCTCCAGATCTTCAAAGCGAAGACAATAGCGGCAAGTTCTAGATCATGAGTGGGGTAATTTCGCTCATAATCTTTCAATTGCCAAGAAGCATAGGCTACGACCTTACCACGTTGCATCAGTACACAACCCAAACCAATCTTTGACGCGTCAGTATAGATTGTCATACCGCCGGAACTATCAGGTATAGTCAAACCGGGGCACTTGTCAATCTATCCTTCAACTCTTGGAAATTCTTCTCACAGGCGTCAAACCAAACAAACTTCTCTTCTCTCCTGGTCAGCTTAGTCATGGGAGCAGCCAACCTAGAAAAGTTCTCAATAAATCTTCTGTAGTAACCCGCCAATCCAAGCCGAATATACCCAAGAGTGTGATCTGGCAATCTGTCACGTCCTCCCAGCCGATACCCTATCTGTCATACCCGAGAGTGTGATCCACAACCCGAAGATCAGGTATCAAGTGATCAGCCTCCCACATAAACAATAACATAATCATGAACAATCATAATAAAAGTGCGGAAGATAAACCATAGATCCAATTAAGAAAGAATGAATCATAAATGAATCAGAATGATAGATATAATCAGAGTATCAAACAGATAAGTAAAGTGAGGCAAAAATCCCACTTTACAACCAGCAGAAAAGTAGCTCTAAAAGATAATAAACTAGACAAAATCTAATCCCAGTAGCAAGTACATTGGGTAACTAAATTGTTCTCTACTTTATAGACAACATCCTTATAAGTGTAAATCTCATAAATAGCACAAGGACGCTTCCACTCAATGGTCGGACTAAGCATCGTACGGAGCATAACCACTCGCGGGATCTTCAGTGTAATTGTGGTAACCGCAATCACCTTCCCCGGAGATATGCCTCTTCGCCTTGCACTTCTTCATAGGGACCGTCATAGTACTCAAGACTGCAGGATAGTCTAACAAACATTGTACAATAAAGGAATGAGTTTCAAAGAAACTCGGTAAAGCGATTAAAATCCATAATAACATAAATGGCAGGATTCCATAACAAACATAAATGCAATATGACATGAGACAAGCAATGAATGAATGAATCTAACTCTATGTATGCTGGTCTCTATTGGCAGACACGCTTTAAGTCATAGCACCGTACTTCTTTAGGAAGGTCCGCTCACATCCTCAACCATTTAAGATATCTTGGATTCTCTCACGGATCATTTCACCGGTCTTGAGCAGCCGATTGGTAATGGGTCCTTCATCCCTCAGGACAAACCATGGCAGGGGTTAAGTCAACACACTCTCTCACAACCATTTGGTATAAGTACTGGCGCATGTTAGGGTAAAACCTAGCCAAATGCAAGTCTTCTACTTAGTTACATCAAGTCAGATCCAGATACGTCCATTCCTCGTCCCCGACGATCCTTTCCGGTATCCTTCACACTAGAGTCCTCATAGTCCCCGACTACGGACTCATCAACCCTATTGATCATCCACATATGGTAAACGGGAAGCTCTCACGTCCTCTCACGGGTTGGTTACCGGTCTTAAGCGCCCGTGAGCCCAAGTCTAACCATATGCAACCCTACCAATAAATGGCCCCCACAATGTGATTCCTGTCCTCTCACGGGTTGGTTACCGGTCTTGAGCGCCCATGAATCCCCATTGCTACCACGGGTCGTTCGGTCTCAATACCCCTCCGATTAGGGTCCGACATAACAGGACATCCTAGCCAAACACTACTAGACAATCCTAGATATGTCATCCAACAGTTTAGGAAGGTGTCCAGAGGGCATCTCCGGAAACATCCCATAATATTCCCGTAGTAGTCCAAGGACAGAAGTGTCAAAAGGACACCTCTCCTTTCCAAACCATACTTAAGCATACACATGCATCAATTCATATCATCACATATATGGTAACTTCATATATGGAAAGAAATCAATAATTACAATCACTTGTATATAATTGGTAAGTAAATCATACAGGAATTAATTTAATATGAATAAGCAATGCTACTGTAATCAAAGTTATACAACAGTAGTATATCATTGTAAGAATCTAATTTAGGAAACATATCCATGATATTCAAATATAGAAACTAGATTCATGCTATCTATATAATTAAGGAAATAACCATCCTTACCTTTTATAACTCGCAAAGGAATCCTAAGAAGTCAAGTAAGATCTTGGCAAACTTGAGAAGAAGGTCCTAAACAAGTATATACAACATATTAGGAAAGATCCCTAACAGAAAAGATACCAAAACATCCAACACAGACCAATTCTGGAGTTGCTGAACTCATTGGTCGAATGGATTGGTCGACTGGTCCAGTCGACCAATCAGTCGACCAATGCAGATAGTAGCCTAAAAAAACAGAGTTTTAAGATATTAAATCCGAATTTGGTGGTTCAAAAGGGTACTAATCAACGGGTAAACTACATCAGTAGTATTCTAACATATAGGGGACCTCAAAACACTAATCCAATCAAGCCATCAAGATCCAAATTAGGAAACAAAAAGTTACCATAATTAAATCAACCATGGATCTTGATGAATTCGAAATAAAATCAAAGACAAGAACAATAGGAGGATGGATCATTGCTTCAAGTAAAGGTATCATGAACACATACTTAGATCTTCAAGGAAATAGGCTTAGAAGCATAAATCTAAATAAGGAAATAAAACCTACCATATATGTAACTACCATGATTCATGAAGAACACATAGTATGGTAGAAGAGAACAACTAGAGATTGATAGATCATGGATTATGAAAAGAAAACACAGTAATTAACTACTAACATGATCAAAATAGAAGATCCAAGGAGATCAGAATTCAAATCAAAAGTTTAACATGGTTAGATCATGGTTTGATCATGATTCCTTCAAAAGCTTGCAATGATCATGGTTAAGATCATTGTTCTAGCCTCAAATCCTTAGGATGATCATGAGAACAAGTCTAGAGATGTTTGCAACAGAGAATGCAGCATCTCCTCAACTGTCTCAACTCAAAAAGGAAAGAAAATACAAAGATGGAGGAGAAGAAGAGAGAGTAGACATACCTTTTGATGCAAAAGGAAGAGTTTCGACGAAGATCCGTCAAGAAAACACCAAGGATGCAAAGGAGATGACTTGCAGAGGTCTTTGGTTCGTTCCAAAGAGTTTGGAGGCAGCAAATACGAAGTGGACTCGAGATTGACTTAAATAGAGCAAGAAAAACCTAATTGCCAAAGACAACACTCATTGGTCGAGTGGATTGGTCGATCGGCCCAGCCGACCAATCAATCGACCAATGCCGACAAAAGAAACCAAAACAGGGAATTGAAGGCCCGGATCAAATCCAATCCTAAAGGGGTTTTGCACACAAGTCAAGTGACTTACCTAATAGGTAGAAATGCCTTCAAACCAAGATAGAGAGCACTCCAAGTCCATCAACTAATCCGATCTTCATCAAGATTCAGTTTCCATAAATAGAACTTCATCATCAACTCTCATGGATTCAAAGCCAAACACCAAGTCCTCCACTGGGATGGCCCAAAGCTGACTTCTTACTTTACTCCGGGTCATCGGACCTACAAATAACAAGGTTTCCGGGTCAAGGTTAGGGCTGGGTTTTACATTCTCCCCCCCCTTAAAGAAATTTCATCCCCGAAATTGAAAGCGTACTGCGTGCTTCCAAAGAGGTAAGGAAACTTCTCCTTCATGTCTTCTTCCTTCTCCCAAGAAGCTTCTTCAGGGGTATGATTCTTCCACCGAATCTTCACCAAAGGGATGGTGCGATTCCGCAGCTGCTTGTCCTTCTTATCCAAGATTTCGGCCGGTTCTTCATCGTAGGTCAAATCAGCACTAAGTCCTTCAGGTGCTTGCAACAAAATGTGTTCCGGATTCTCTATGTATTTTCGAAGCATCGAAATATGAAACACATTGTGAACACCAGCAAGAGACGGAGGTAATGCTAATCGATACGCAACAGGTCCAACCTTTTCCAAAATCTCGAAAGGTCCAATGTAACGAGGGCTAAGCTTTCCCTTAACATTGAATCTCATCACACCCTTCATTGGTGAAACCTTCAGAAATACTTTCTCTCCAACTTGAAATTCCAAATCGGTCCTTCTCTTATCAGCATAAGATTTCTGTCTTGACTAGGCGGACTTAATCCTTTCTCTTATCATATCTACCATAGCACTCGTAGCTTCAATCATTTCAGGACCTAAGACTTTTCTTTCACCTGCCTCAGCCAAGACAAAGGTGTCCTACAAGTACCGCCATACAAAGCCTTGAATGGAGCCATGCCTATTGTTGCTTGATAACCGTTGTTATAGGCAAACTCAACCAAAGCTAGGTGTTCATCCCAATTACCACCCATATCCACCACACAAGATCCGAGCATGTCTTCCAATGTCCGAATTGTCCGCTCAAATTGTCCATCGACCGTGGATGATGAGCTGTACTCAAGTTCAATTGGGTTCCCAAGGCCTTCCGCAAACTATTCCAAAACCTTGAGGTGAACCTAGGATCACGATCCGAAACAATACTCAATGGCACACCATGCAGACGAACCACATTATCCACATAAAGCCTTGCTAGCTTATCCGGAGTATGAGTGATCTTCATAGGAATGAAGTGGGCTGATTTGGTCAACCTATCAACAATCACCCACACAAAGTGTCATTGCCTTTACTTGTCCGAGGCAAGCTAGTCACAAAGTCCATGGAGATATCCTCCCACTTCCAACTAGGAATAGGAAGAGGCTGAAGTAATCCAGATGGAGGTTGTCGAACGGCTTTCACACGTTGGCAAGTCTCACACTTGGCAACAAAATCATCAACATCCGCCTTCCGACCAATCCACCAAAAATGTTCCTTCAAGTCCTTGTACATCTTGGTGCTTCCCGGTGTATAGTAAAGACCGACCGGTGTGCTTCCTTCAATATTTCTTTCTTAACTTCTTCATTTGCAGGCACACACAGTCTTCCTCTAAACAACAAAGCACCATCCATGGATATACCAAAGTCGGGGTCCGACTCAAGATTCGAAGAAATTTCCTCAACTTTGATCAAAAGCTCTTGATCAGAACTCTGCAGAGCAACAATCTTATCTCTAAGACCAGATCTTGCCGTCATGGCGTAAAGAATAAAATCAGAATTCTCGGGGACGATTTCCAAATCAAAACTCTCAATAGAAGACCACAATGGTAAACTCAACGCATTCAAATCCAAAGTCTTCTTCTAGTTCTTCCTACTAAGAGCATCAGCAACAACGTTTGCTTTACCAGGGTGATACTGAATATCACAATCATAATCGGAGACTAGTTCCAACCATCTCCTTTGTCTCATGTTCAACTCCTTTTGGGTAAAGAAGTATTTCAAACTCTTATGATCCGTGAAAATGGCAATCTTCTCACCGTAAAGGTAATGTCTCCAAATCTTCAAAGCAAAGACAACGGCGGCAAGTTCTAGATCGTGAGTGGGGTAATTCCACTCATAATCTTTCAATTGCCGAGAAGCATAGGCTACGACCTTGCCATGTTGCATCAGTACGCAACCCAAACCAATCTTTGACGCATCGGTATAAACCGTCATACCACCGGAACTATCGTGTATAGTCAAAACCGGGGCACTTGTCAATCTATCTTTCAACTCTTGGAAATTCTTCTCACAAAGCGCCGACCAAACAAACTTTTCTTCTTTCCCGGTCAACTTAGTCATAGGAACAGCCAACCGAGAAAAGTTCTCAATAAACCTTCTGTAGTAACCCGCCAATCCAAGAAAACTTCTTATTTCCGTTACTGACTTCGGTCTTTCCCAATCAGCCACAGCTTGGACCTTTTCAGGATCGACACGAATACCTTCGGCTGAAA
Organism: Hakea prostrata; assembly: GCF_041222555.1. Taxonomy (NCBI): domain Eukaryota; kingdom Viridiplantae; phylum Streptophyta; class Magnoliopsida; order Proteales; family Proteaceae; genus Hakea; species Hakea prostrata. The sequence goes on from NC_142602.1 coordinate 11,313,861, forward strand.
CCACATGACCAAGGAATACCACTCTCTTAAGCCAGAAATCACACTTGCTAAACTTAGCGAACAACTTCTTTTCTCGCAACCTTTGCAAAGTGAAACTTAGATGACTCGCATGCTCTTCTTCGCTCTTCGAATAGATCAAGATGTCATCAATGAAAACAATCACAAACTTATCAAGCACATCATGAAATACTCGGTTCATGAGGTCCATGAACACCGCAGGAGCATTGGTCAATCCGAAGGGCATGACTCTAAACTCGTAGTGACCATACCGCGTTCGGAAAGCTGTCTTGAAGATATCACTAGACTTCACTTTCAATTGGTGATATCCGGACCTTAAGTCAATCTTTGAGAACACAACTGCACCCTTCAATTGATCGAAGAGATCATCAAATCTGGGCAGCGGATATCTATTCTTGATAGTCAACTTATTCAACTCACGGTAGTCGATGCACAAGCGCATACTACCATCTTTCTTCTTGACAAACAAGACCGGAGCTCCCCAAGGTGACACACTAGGCTGTACGAAACCTCTATCAATGAGCTCATTCAACTGATTTTGCAACTCTTTCAACTCAGTAGGAGCCATCCTATACGGAGCTTTAGATACCGGAGCGGCACCAGGGACGAGATCAATAGAAAACTCGACATCCCTATCTGGAGGCACTCCCGATAGATCATCAGGGAAGACATCAACAAAGTCGCAGACAACTCTGACTTCATCGACCCTTTTCTCCACTATACCCTTGCCTTCAGATGAAGCATCATCCACTAGGGCATAGACTTGCATCAGTGCAGACAGCACCTTCTTATAAACCCTTCTCTTTTCACCCTGAAATTCAAAGACCGGACTTCCACAAATATGGAACTGAATCTTCCTTGAGGAACAAAGGAACACAGCTTTGTGGGCTGTCAACCAATCGATTCCCAAAATAATATCGAAGTCCTTCATGTCAAGAATTACAAAATTGGCCTCCAAGTTCTTCTCACCAATCAACACAGGACATTTAGATAACCCCTTATCTAGTTTCACAACAGACCAGAGGTGTACTAATCAATAAACAACTAGACAACTTCTCGTGGATTAGGTTAGTCTTCTTGATGAATGCGAGATGACATGAACGAATGAGATGCACCCGTATCAAATAAGACAAATGCAGAAATAGAAGCAACTAACAATGTACCCGTAATCACTTCATGGCTTGGATCCCGCTCAAAGACTGGAAATACTGAAAACTCTACCAGAGGGAGGAGCAGGAGCACTCTTCACCACCGGGGCAGAGTGTCAAGGGCCGCTTTTCGGACAGCATGCACGAGCGAAATGACCAGCTTGCTTGCGGTAGAAGCAAACAGGATTGCTGGATCCAACAGGGGTGGCTACAACAGAGGGCTTCGAAAAAAAGGCCTTGCACTTGCACTTGCACTTGCTGGGTGGTCGGTTTCCGCCATACCGTCTAAACTGGCCGGGCTGCTGAAACCCGTGTTCCGACCTACACTCTTAGCCCGAAAGGTAGGAGTGGGGTAGGGTGTAGGTCTCACAAAACGACGGTCATTACGATCCACCAAACCAGAATTCCTTGATCGCCAGGGGCTTTTGCACACGTGCACTTTCCTTCTCTGTTTCTTCCAACTTCTTCGAGTTCTCGCACCACTTGAGCATAGCTCACTATAGGCCGGACTCGTGAGGTAAGCTTTAATGGCAGGGCGCAGTCCTTTGAAGAACTTCTTTGCTTTGGCGAGGTCATCCTTCAGAGAATCTGGAGCAAAGAAATGAAGCTCCTCGAACTTCGTTGGTACTCCAACACGACAGAGATCCTTGAGTAAGAATCATGAACTCAGCTTCCTTCGCATCTTTTACCGCCTCGGGAAAGTAGTTCATACAAAAAGCCTCTTTAAACAGCTCCCAAGTTACAACTCCCGCATGCAAACCTTCCAAAACAGCCGAGTGGAGATCCACCATGCATCGCCTTCTTGTTGTAACCTCTGTTCAAAGAAACAGAATCTTCCGAGCTTCCGAGCATTGCAGGATGTCGGAAAGCCTTCTCCAACTCACGAAGCCACTTGTTAGGAAACAAGGGGTCCTTGGTAACTCCAAGTGAAAGTGGGTACTTGCATCTTCGTAAAACTCTCCATCAAAGCAGTATGAGGAGTTCCAGCTAAACCTCCCGCATTCAGGATCAGCGGCATGAGGATTCACATTAGCACCAGCCCGGGTCTCATTATGCGAGTCATGAAACCCACCAACATCTGGTTGAACCGAGCTGCTTGTTCGCTGCATCATATTGCCCATAATATTGGCAATATCTCGGAAACTTCCAACATTCGGGGCACCGGGTATCTCATGGGTACCCCGATCAACATTAGGTATCTCACCACCTCCATGAGGTATCTCACCACCTCCTTGAGGTATCTCACCACCTCCTTGACCACTGGATTCACCACGCCCACTTCTCAGAGTAACCATTCTCAAAACCGAGAACATCAAAATACCGAATTTCGAAGTTTCAACATAAACCACAAGTCCAAATGATTTGAAAACTTAAATCATGCTCAAATATATCCATATAGTCATCAAACAATAATCCATAAGGCAAAAATCACATTTTCCAAAAATTCAACAGCAAATGAGGTCTCTGTGACCATTGGTCGAGTGATTGGTCGATCGACCCGGTCGACCAATGAGTCGACCAATGCGAACAGAATGCGAAAATTCGCATTATAAGCCTCATTTTCACATTCCAACCTCATTCTAACTTCTTCCAAAGGTGAGAGAGCTCTAGGGAAAGTCTCCAAGAGTTCTCACAAGTGTTGTTGAGGTGATTTGGTGCTTCAACAACAACACCACAACACACAATCATCACAAACAAGGTAAATCTCTTATTCTTTCTTCCATTTTCATCTTCTCATGCTTGCATTTCAATCAAAACCATGCTTTGCTTCTATCCAATGCTAGAAATCATGCTTAGGAATGCTTAGAAACATATTCCCTAGGTTTTAAACACAATGCCATGCATAGACAACAAGTTTTAACATATTGGTGTTCATCTCACAATGTTTTTATACCGAAATCGATATCTTTAGAAAAATCTTGTTTTCTCTCAAACCGCTTGAAATTTTCGCACGAGATCAAATGCTACATGCTCAAGATGACATTGTAGATAGGTCCATACAATTTGATTAAACCAATTTCAACTTTTCAATAATCCAATTTTGACCTAAATGGCAAAATCCCCAAATTTCCTTCTTGCTGAATTTTTCGCTTTAATCCAGGTTTTCGATCGATTTTCATCAAACAAACTTCATAGACATGAAATTCCAAGTATTGCGCACATGCTAGTATGTTCAAATCAAATTTCCCCCAAATTTGAAATTTTCCGAAAAATTACGAAAATACCCTTTTGGCTCAAATCTTGAGGTAGCACTAACTAGAATTGTCTCTTGTCTCTTTCACAGATATCCACTATGCAGAGGGGAGGGCGAGGACGAGGTAGAGGTCGTGGTCGCATTGTAGGTGCTCTTAGGGGCAGAGGTCGGGTTCCTTCGAGAGCCTAGACGGGAGGTTAGGAGACCAGACATGTTTGACACACCTCGGGCCGAGTTCTGTACGAGGCCTACTTCGATTCTTGCAATATCGAGATGGGACGTCTACTTCACTTACGCCAGCTCAGAGCCTTTAGGATTCAGCAGAGATTCGACACATTGTAGTGGACTCATCTCTTCACCGAGGATCTGCCGGTATACCCGGAACTAGTGAGGTTGTTCTTCAGCAACCTTACCTACACATAGGAGGCTCGAGGCCAAGGACATCCGCTTAGACTTGTCCTCGGGAGCGGGGTCTTCCGGACTCGATCCGCTTCTCTACTTGGACACCGGCTGAGATCTTGCAGGTTCCTTACTATCCACAGCGGTGTGTGTGGATACCTGCGGGAGCAGATCTGGACAGCCATCCGATGCCGTACGAGCTACGCGAGATATGCTCTACGCTATGGGATAGCCGTCGATGCTTCACTCCGTGGACCAGCGGACGGATGACGGACTCTACACGGATTATCGGTCGCATAGTCGGCCGAAACATTATGCCGAAAGCCGGACATCACCATCGGGTCACAGTGATGGAGGCCTTAGTCATCTACCACATCTACATGGGCTTCGAGATCGATCTCTCCTACATCATTCAGCAGGTCATGCCGGACTTAGTTCTGCGGCCTAGCATGCGGAACCTTTGCTATGGGAGGCTACCGACTTTGATCTTCGGGCATTTCGGGGTGAGTTTCGAGGATACACCGGTGGACACCGGTTCACGGGGATACTCTATTGGGACTCGGACCATTCGTCGATGAGACTACAGCGCGTCGAGAGATCTCCTGGTCCGGAGGGTGAGGATGATGATGAATCGAGGATGAGGATCGGGGGGTTAGAGGATGGAGGAGAGGATATCGGTCCTGATAGTGATGATCAGGCCGAAGATGATGCAGATATGCACGAGGCTGAGCCTGTGCATCACGAGTTTCCTTCATCACACTTCGAGGCAGGTGGCCCTTCACATGCGGTTCCGGAGACTTCAGATCTTGGAGCACGGATGAGATCGATGACTTCCATGCTAGAGAGGATGGAGGTCGGACAGGAGCAGATGTACGAGAGGATGGAGTCACGACATGATAGGATAGAGCATCGGGTGACTCGGCTAGCGGAGGAGTTCGAGCATACGAGAGATCGGAGAAGATCACCTAGATAGACTGTACCCTAGGATTTCCATTTATGCATTTCAGATGTAATCGTTGTAAAAACTTTTGAAATTAATGAAGTTCATTTTGTTTCACTTAATTATTGTATATTATGCACCTTTCTTTTCCTTGCATTAGTGACATTTGTTCAAGTATAATTATGGTATGTTATTCTGAAATGTTCTGTTATGCCTCAAAGGTTAAGTTTCTAATTCAGTGTTCTATTATTCACTTCTAAGAGTAGAAGGGTCATTTCAGATCAATGACTCAGGAATGTTCAGTTATTGTCTTTTGTGGTTAGGATCTCCTCGAACCTTGGGCTCTGATACCAATCAGTCACGTCCTCCCTGCCGGTACCCTATCTGGCATACCCGAGAGTGTGATCCACAGCCCGAAGATCAGGTATCGAGTGATCAGCCTCGCACATAAACAATAACATAATCATGAACAATCATAATAAAAGTGCGGAAGATAAACCATAGATCAAATAAAGAAAAAAATGAATCATAAATGAATCAGAATGATAGATATAATCAGAGTATCAAACAGATAAGTAAAGTGAGGCAAAAATCCCACTTTACAACCAGCGGAAAAGTAGCTCTAAAAGATAATAAACTAGACAAAAATCTAATCCCAGTAGCAAGTACAATGGGTAACTAAATTGTTCTCCACTTTATAGACAACATCCTTATAAGTGTAAATCTCATAAATAGCACAAGGACGCTTCCACTCAATGGTCGGACTAAGCATCGTAGGGAGCATAACCACTCGCGGGATCTTTAGTGTAATTGTGGTAACCACAATCACCTTCCTGGAGATATGCCTCTTCGCCTTGCGCTTCTTCATAGGGACCGTCATAGTACTCAGTACCTGCAGGATAGTCTAACAAACATTGTACAATAAAGGAATGAGTTTCAAAGAAACTCAGTAAGGCAGTTAAAATCCATAATAACATAAATGGCAGGATTCCATAACAAACATAAATGCAATATGACATGAGACAAGCAATGAATGAATGAATCTAACTCTATGTATGCTGGTCTCTATTGGCAGACACGCTTTAAGTCATAGCACCGTACTTCTTTAGGAAGGTCCGCTCACATCCTCAACCATTTAAGATATCTTGGATTCTCTCACGGATCATTTTACCGGTCTTGAGCAGCCGATTGGTAATGGGTCCTTCATCCCTCAGGACAAACCATGGCGGGGGTTAAGTCAACACACTCTCTCACAACCATTTGGTATAAGTACTGGCGCATGTCGGGGTAAAACCTAGCCAAATGCAAGTCTTCTACTTAGTTACATCAAGTCGGATCCAGATACGTCCATTCCTCGTCCCCGACGATCCTTTCCGGTATCCTTCACACTAGAGTCCTCATAGTCCCTGACTACGGACTCATCAACCCTATTGATCATCCACATATGGTAAACGGGAAGCTCTCACGTCCTCTCACGGGTTGGTTACCGGTCTTAAGCGCCCGTGAGCCCAAGTCTAACCATATGCAACCCTACCAATAAATGGCCCCCACAATGTGATTCCTGTCCTCTCACGGGTTGGTTACCGGTCTTGAGCGCCCATGAATCCCCATTGCTACCACGGGTCGTTCGGTCTCAATACCCCTCCGATTAGGGTCCGACATAACAGGACATCCTAGCCAAACACTACTAGACAATCCTAGATATGTCATCCAACAGTTTAGGAAGGTGTCCAGAGGGCATCTCCGGAAACATCCCATAATATTCCCGTAGTAGTCCAAGGACAGAAGTGTCAAAAGGACACCTCTCCTTTCCAAACCATACTTAAGCATACACATGCATCAATTCATATCATCACATATATGGTAACTTCATATATGGAAAGAAATCAATAATTACAATCACTTGTATATAATTGGTAAGTAAATCATACAGGAATTAATTTAATATGAATAAGCAATGCTACTGTAATCAAAGTTATACAACAGTAGTATATCATTGTAAGAATCTAATTTAGGAAACATATCCATGATATTCAAATATAGAAACTAGATTCATGCTATCTATGTAATTAAGGAAATAACCATCCTTACCTTTTATAACTCGCAAAGGAATCCTAAGAAGTCAAGTAAGATCTTGGCAAACTTGAGAAGAAGGTCCTAAACAAGTATATACAACATATTAGGAAAGATCCCTAACAGAAAAGATACCAAAACATCCAACACAGACCAATTCTGGAGCTGGTGAACTCATTGGTCGAGTGGATTGGTCGACTGGTCCAGTCGACCAATCAGTCGACCAATGCAGACAGTAGCCAAAAAAACAGAGTTTTAAGATTAAATCCGAATTTGGTGGTTCAAAAGGGTACTAATCAAGGGGTAAACTACATCAGTAGTATTCTAACATATAGGGGACCTCAAAACACTAATCCAATCAAGCCATCAAGATCCAAATTAGGAAACAAAAAGTTACCATTATTAAATCAACCATGGATCTTGATGAATTCGAAATAGAAATCAAAGACAAGAACAATAGGAGGATGGATCATTGCTTCAAGTAAAGGTATCATGAACACATACTTAGATCTTCAAGGAAATAGGCTTAGAAGCATAAATCTAAATAAGGAAATAAAACCTACCATATATGTAACTACCATGATTCATGAAGAACACATAGTATGGTAGAAGAGAACAACTAGAGATTGATAGATCATGGATTATGAAAAGGAAACACAGTAATTAACTACTAACATGATCAAAATAGAAGATCCAAGGAGATCAGAATTCAAATCAGAAGTTTAACAAGATTCGATCATGGTTTGATCATGATTCCTTCAAAAGCTTGCAATGATCATGGTTAAGATCATTGTTCTAGCCTCAAATCCTTAGGATGATCATGAGAACAAGTCCAGAGATGTTTGCAATAGAGATTGCAGCATCTCCTCAACTGTCTCAACTCAAAAAGGAAAGAAAAACAAAGATGGAGGAGAAGAAGAGAGAGTAGACATACCTTTTGATGCAAAAGGAAGAGTTTCGACGAAGATCCGTCAAGAAAACACCAAGGATGCAAGGGAGATGACTTGCAGAGGTCTTTGGTTCGTTCCAAAGAGTTTGGAGGCAGCAAATACGAAGTGGACTCGAGATTGGACTTAAATAGAGCAAGAAAAACCTAATTGCCAAAGACAGCACTCATTGGTCGAGTGGATTGGTCGACTGGCCCAGTTGACCAATCAGTCGACCAATGCTGACAGCAAATCCAAAACAGGGAATTGAAGGCCCAGATCAAATCCAATCCTAAAGGGGTTTTGCACACAAGTCAAGTGACTTACCTAATAGGTAGAAATGCCTTCAAACCAAGATAGAGAGCACTCCAAGTCCATCAACTAATCCGATCTTCATCAAGATTCAGTTTCCATAAATAGAACTTTATCATCAACTTTCATGGATTCAAAGCCAAACACCAAGTCCTCTACTGGGATGGCCCAAAGCTGACTTCTTACTTTACTCCGGGTCATCGGACCTACAAATAACAAGGTTTTCGGGTCAAGGTTAGGGCTGGGTTTTACAGCCGGAACTATCAGGTATAGTCAAACCGGGGCACTTGTCAATCTATCCTTCAACTCTTGGAAATTCTTCTCACAGGCGTCAAACCAAACAAACTTCTCTTCTCTCCTGGTCAGCTTAGTCATGGGAGCAGCCAACCTAGAAAAGTTCTCAATAAATCTTCTGTAGTAACCCGCCAATCCAAGGAAACTTCTTATTTTCGTAACCGTCTTTGGTCTTTCCCAATCAGCCACTGCTTGGACTTTTTCAGGATCGACATGAATACCTTCAGCTGAAACCACATGGCCGAGGAATACTACTCTCCTGAGCCAGAAATCACACTTGCTAAACTTGGCGTATAGTTTCTTTTCTCGTAGTCTTTGCAAAGTGAAACTTAAATGGCTCGCATGCTCTTCTTCATTCTTCGAATAGATCAGGATGTCGTCGATGAAGACAATCACAAACTTATCAAGCACATCATGAAATACTCTGTTCATGAGGTCCATGAACACTGCAGGAGCATTAGTCAAACCGAAAGGCATAGTGACCATACCTTGTTCGGAAGGCTGTCTTGAAGACATCACTTGGCTTCACTTTCAACTGGTGATATCAAGATCTCAAGTCAATCTTCAAGAACATAGCTGCACCCTTCAACTGATCGAAAAGATCATCAATTCTGGGCAGCGGGTATCTATTCTTGATGGTCAGCTTATTCAACTCTCGGTAGTCGATGCACAGACGCATACTACCATCCTTCTTCTTGACAAACAAAACCGAAGCTCCCCAAGGTGACACACTAGGTTGTACGAAACCTCTATCAATGAGCTCATTCAAATGGTTTTGTAACTCCTTCAACTCAGTAGGAGCCATCCTATACGGAGCCTTAGATACCGGAGCGGCACCAGGGATGAGATCAATAGAAAACTCAACATCCCTATCTGGAGGCACTCCCAATAGATCATCAGGGAAGACATCAACAAAGTCACAGACAATTTTGACTTCGTCAACTCTTTTCTCCACTTTACTCTTGCCTTCAGATGAAGCATCATCCACTAGGGCATAGACTTGCATCAGTGCAGACAATATCTTCTTACAAACCTTTCTTTTCTCACCTTGAAATTCAAAGACCGGACTTCCACAATTATGGAACTGAATCTTCCCTGAGGAACAAAGAAACACAGCTTTGTGGGCTGTTAACCAATCAATTCCCAAAAGGACATCAAAATCTTTCATGTCGAGAAGTACCAAATTGGCTTCCAAGTTCTTCTCACCAATCAACACAAGACATTTAACTAACCCTTTATCTAGTTTCACAATAGGACCAGTAGGTCTACTAATCAATAAACAACTAGACAATTTCTCAGGGATTAGGTCAGTCTTCTTGATGAATGCAGATGACATGAATGAATGAGATGCACCCGTATCAAATAAGACAAATGCAGGAATAGAAGCGACTAACAATGTACCTGTAATCACGTCATGGCTTGCTTCTTGCTCAGTACTGGAAAAACTGAACACTCTACCAAAGGGAGGAGCAGGGGCATTCTTCACCACAGGAGCAGACTGCTGGGCAGGTCGCTTCGGACAGGCACGAGCAAAATGACCAGCTTGCTTACAGAAAAAGCAAACAGGATTGCTAGGTCCCACTGGAGTACCTGCAACAGGGGGCTTCTGAACCAATGGCCTAGGATTCGCATTCACAGGCCTAGCATTAGCATTCACTGGTGGTCGATTCCCGCCATACTGTCTAAACTGGCCGGGCTGCTGAAAGCCAAGGCTCTGACCTACACTCCTAAGCTGAAAAGCAGGAGTGGGGTAGGGTGTAGGTCTCACAAAACACCGATCATTACAATCCAGCAATCCAGGGTTTCTAGGCTGCCAAGGCCTTTGCACACGTGCATTCTCCTTCTCAGTTTCTTCCAACTTCTTCGAGTTCTATACCACTTGGGCATAGCTCACTATAGGCTAGACAGTGAGGTAAGCTTTGATGGCAGGGTGTAGTCCTTTAAAGAATTTCTTGGCCTTGGCGAGGTCAAGCTTCAGAGAATCAAGAGCAAAGAAATGAAGCTCCTCAAACTTCTGTTGGTACTCCAACACAGACAAGGATCCCTGCGTAAGAACCATAAACTCAGCTTCCTTCGCATCTTTCACTGCCTCAGGAAAATAGTTCATGCAGAAAGCTTCCTTGAACAACTCCCAAGTTACAACACCCGCATGCAAACCTTCCAAAACAGGCCGAGTGGAGGTCCACCAAGCGTCGGCTTCATGTTGCAACTTCTGTTCAGCAAACAGAATCTTTTGGACTTCAGAACATTGCAGATGTCGAAAAGCCTTCTCTAACTCACGAAGCCACTTGTTAGGGAACAAGGGGTCCTTGGTAACTCTAGTGAAAGTGGGCACTTGCAGTTTCAAGAAACTCTCCATCAGACGAGTATGAGGAGTTCCAGCTAAACCTCCCGCATTCAGAACTGCGGCATAAGGGTTCACATTAGCACCAGCACGAGTCTCATTATGCAGAGTCATGAAACCCGTCAGCATCTGGTTAAACTGGGCTGCTTGCTGCTGCATCATATTTCCCATGATATTGGCAATATCACGAAAGCTTCCAACATTCGGGGCACCGGGTATGTCATGGGTACCCTGATTGTCATTGTTGGTCTACTGATCATGACCCCCATTGGGTATCTCACCACTTCCATGAGGTATCTCATCATGACCACCATTGCTACTGGATCCTCCACGTCCACTTCTCAAAGTAACCATTCTGCAAAAACTGAAAACATCAAAAACACCGAATTTCAAAGTTTCATCACATTCCACATGTCCAAATGATTTGAAAATTTAAATCATGCTTAAATACATCCATTTAGTCATCAAACAATAATCCATAGGACAAAAATCACATTTTCCAAAAATTCAGTAGAAAATGAGGTCACTATGTCCATTGGTCGATTGATTGGTCAACTGGCCCAGTCGACCAATGAGTCGACCAATGCTCACAGAATACGAAAATTCGCATTTTAAGCCTCATTTTCTCATTCTAACTTCATTCTAACCATTCCAAAACATGAGAGAGCTCTGGGGAAAGTCTTCTAAGGTTCATTCAAGTGTTCTTGAGGTGTTTTAGTGCTTCAACAACAACACATCATCACACATTCATCACATACAAGGTAAATCTCTCATTCCTTCTTTCATTTTCATCTTCTTATGTTTGCATTTCAACAAAATCCATGTTTTGCTTGTATCCAATGTTAGAAATCATGCTTAGGAATACTTAGAAACATATTCCCTAGGTTTTAAACACAATGACATTCATAGACAACAAGTTCTAACACATTCTAGCACTTTCACAACGTTTTCGTACCGAAATCGTTAACTTTAGAAAATTTTCAATTTCTCACAAACCGCTTGGAGTTTTTGCACGAAATCAAATGCTACATGCTCAAGATGATATTGTAGATATGTCCATATAGTTTGATTTAACCAATTCCAACTTTTTCAAAAATCCAATTTTGACCTAGTTTGCAAAAATCCCCAAATTCTTCTTGCTGAATTTTCAACTTTTAACCAAGTTTTCGGTCGATTTCCTTCAAATAAACTTTATGATCATGAAATTCCAAGTATTGTGCACATGCTAGTATCTTCAAATCAAATTTTCCCCAAATTTGAAATTTTTCGAAAAATTACGAAAATACCCTTTTGGTTGAAATCTTGAAATGGCACTAACAAGCAATGTCTTTTGTTTCTTCCACAGACATACACTATGCCAAGAGGAGGGCAAGGACAAGGTCGAGGTCATATCGTAGGGGCACTCAGAGGTAGAGATCAGGTTCCTTCAGAGCCTAGACAAGAGGTTCGGCGACCAGAGAGATTCGATACTCCACAGGCCGAGTTCTTGTACGAGGCCTACTTCAGTTACTGCAGTATCGAGCTAGGACATCTACTTCACCTTCGACAGCTCAGGGTTTTCAGGATTCGGCAGAGATTTGACACTATGTAGTGGACACATCTCTTCACCGAGGATTTGCCGGTATATCTGGAGCTAGTGAGGTTGTTCTTTAGCAACCTTACATCTATAGAGGAGTCTAGAGGTTTAGGACATCCTCTTTGGCTAGTCCTCAGGAGCAGGGTCCTTCAGACACGGATCCGTTTCTCCACGAGATCATTGGCTGAGATCTTGTGGGTTCCTTACTACCCATGGCAGTGCGTGTGGATACCTGTGAGAGCAGGGATAGACAGCTACTTGATGCCGTACGAGCTGCACGAGATATGCACTACACTATGGGATGATCGCCAATGCCACACTTCGTGGAACAGCAGGCGGATGACAGATTCGGCACGGATTATCGGTCGCATTTCCGGCTGAAACATTATGCCGAAGGCTGAACATCACCATCGGGTCATAGTGATGGAGGCCTTGGTCATCTACCGCATCTACATGGGCTTCAAGATAGACCTTTCCTACATCATTCAGCAGGTCATGCTGGATCTAGTTCTTCGGCTTAGTATGCGGAACCTTTGCTATGGGAGGCTACTGACTTTGATCTTCCGGCACTTTGGAGTTAGTTTCGACGATACACCAGTGGATGTTGGTTCACTGGGGTACACGATCGGGACTAGGACTATTCGACAAAGGAAGTTGAAACAAACAATGAGATCTTCTGGTCCAGAGGGTGAGGAGGAGGAGGAGACAAAGGAGGAGGAGGAGTTAGAGGATGGAGGAAAGGATGTCCGTCCTGATAGTGATGATCAGGCCGGAGATGATACAGAGATGCACGAGGCTGAGCCGGGGCATCACGAGATTCCTCCTTCATCACACTTTGAGATAGGTGGCCCGTCTCATGCAGTTCCAGAGACTTCAAATCTTGGTGCACAGATGAGATCAATAACTTCCATGCTGGAGAGGATGGAGGTCAAACAGAAGCAGATGTATGAGAGGATGGAGTCACGACAGGATAGGATAGAGCATCAGGTGACTCAGCTAGCAGAGGACTTCAGAGCTTTTAGAGATCAGAGGAGATCACCTAGATAGACTATACATTAGGATTTCCATTTATGCATTATCTGATGTAATCGTTGTAAAAACTTTTGAAATTAATGAAGTTCACTTTGTTTCACTTAATTATTGTGTATTATGCACTTTTCTTTTATTGCATTAAGTGACATTTGTTTAAGTATAATTATGGTAAGTTATTCAGAAATATTCAGTTATGCTTCATTGGTTAAGTTTATAATCCAAGTTTTCTATTATTCACTACTAAGAGTAGAGGAGTCATTTCAGATCTATAACTCAGGAATGTTCCGTTATTGTTTTCTGTGGTCATGATTTCCTTGAACTTTGGGCTCTGATACCACTCTGTCACATCCACTCAGTCGGTACCCTACCTGGCATACCCGAGTGTGTGATCCACAGCCCCGAAGACCAAGTATCGAGGTAATCAACTGCCCACATAGACAATAACATAATCATGAACAATACTAATCAATGTGCAAAAGATAAACAAAAGATCCAAATAAGGAAAGATTAAATCATATATCATCAGAGTACGAAAGACAATCAGAATGTCTAAATCAATATGTAAAGTGAGGCGGAATCCCACTCTACAACTAGCGGAAAGTAGTACTAAAAGAAAAGGGAAAGGAATGAAAACTAATCCCAATAACAGGTACAATAAGTAACTAAATTGTTCTCAATCTTATAAACTACATCTCTATAAGTATAAATCTCAAAAATGGCGCAAGGGCGCTTCCACTCTATGGTCGGACTAAGCATCGTACGCAGCATAACCACCTGCGGAATCTTCAGTGTAATTGTCGTAACCGCAATCACCTTCCTGGAGATATGCCTCTTCTCCTTGCACTTCTTCATACGAGCAGTCATGATACTCAGAACTTGTAGAGAAATCTAACAAAACATTGCACAAAAGGAATGAGTTTCAAAGAAACTCAATAAGGCAGTTAATCCATAACAACATAAATGGCAGGATTTCAAAGCAAAGTAAAATGCTATATGATATGAAACACATGATGCAAAATGATTCTAACTCTATGTATGCTGGTCTCTATTGGCAGACATGCTTTAAGTCATAGCACCGTACTTCTTTAGGAAGGTCTCATCACACAATGCCTTTTGGTAGTGGGTCCGGCATCCCTTGGGACATTCCATGGCGGGGGGTTAAGTCACCACTCTCTCACATCACCATTGGTCTAAGTACCGGCGCATGTCAGGGTCAAAGCCTAGCCAAATGCAAGTCTTCAAGTTACAAATGAGGAAACAAAAGTTACCATAATTAGATCAATCATGGTTCTTGAAGAATTCATAGTAAAAATCATGGACAAGAACAATAGGATGATGGATAACTGATTGTGAATAAGAAATCATGAAAAGCATGCATAGATCTTCAAGAAAATAGATCTAAGACTAAAGAACATGAATCTAAATAAGGAAAGTGAATGAATACATGTTTTCCTTCAAAAGTGAGTGATGATCTTGATGAAGATCATCCACCAAGCTTTAGATCCTTAGGAAAAGAGAGGGAAAGAGTATAGTGATAGTTGCAACAGAGATACAACATCACTACTACTGTCCTCAATCAGAAAAGGAAAGAAAAGTAACGAAGAATCAAAGATGAAACATAGAAGAGGATGATCACATACCTATTTGTGTAAAAGCACGAGTTTTGACGAAGATCTGTCAAGATAATCACCAAGGACGCAAGGGAGATGACTTGCAGAGGGCTTTGGTACGTTCCAAAGAGTTTGGAGGCAGAAAATACGAAGTAGACTCGAGATTGGACTTAAATAGAGCAAGCAAAGACCTAATTAACAATTCCAAAACAGGGAAATGAAGGCTCAGATCAAATCCAAACATAAAGGGGTTTGCACACACACCAAGTTACTTACCTAGGAGGTAGAAATGCCTTCGAACCATGACAGAGAGCACACCAAGTCTATCAACTAATTCCATCTTCATCAGGGAGCAGTTTCCATAAATGGAACACTGACATCAACACTCATGGATTCTAAGCTAGCCACCAAGTCTTCTACTGAAATGGCCCAAAGCTGAATTCTTGCCTTACTTCTGGTCGTCGACCTACAAACAACAGGGGTTTCCGGGTCAAGGTTAGGGCTGGGTTTCACACAGCCGGTACCCTACCTGGCATACCCGAGTGTGTGATCCATAACCCTGAAGATCAAGTATCAAGGTAATCAACCTCCCACATAGACAATAACATAATCATGAATCATAAATAATCAATGTGCAAAGTATAAATGAGAGATCCAAATAAGGAAGGAATAAATCATATATTATCAGAGTACGAAAAAAAAAAAAAAAAAAAAAAAAAAAAAAAAAAAAAAAGAGGGGGGAAAAACAACCTACAAAAAGAGGAAAAGTAGTTCCAAAAAGAAAAGGAAAAAGGGTGTAAACTAATCCCAGTAGCAAGTACAATGAGTAACTAAATTGTTCTCAATCTTATAGACGACATCTCTATAAGTATAAATCTCAAAAATGGCTCAAGGGCGCTTCCACTCTATGGTCGGACTAAGCATCATGCGCAGCATAACCACCCACGGAATCTTCAGTGTAATTGTCATAACCGCAATCACCTTCCTGGAGATATGTCTCTTCTCCTTGCGCTTCTTCATACGAGCAGTCATGATACTCAGAACCTGTAGAGAAATCTGTTGGAATTTATTAATTTGATTAATAAATTAAATGCCCAAGGGCAATATTGGAAACTCACTATTAGGGCGGTTACAAAATAGGGTTATATATTTTGGTAACCACCGCATTAGTGAGTAAGTAACTGAGTGATTCATTCGCACGAGCGAATCTCTGAGAAACGGCGGCTCCATCTCTCTCTCCCTCTCTCTTAGAATCGCAGGCTTAGAAATTTTTCTTTCCTAGTTTTTGATCTTCATTCCATTAATCCACGGCATTTGGGTTGTGGATATAATTCCCTTTCCCAGTGATTGTGGAATCTCACCGGTAAATCTTTGGTGGTGGAACGAGAACGTGGATCTAGACTTCCGCTGCGAATACTTCAAGTAAGGGAAAGCGAATCCAGGTAAGGAATCTTTCCCCCATCAATTAATTGAATTGAATTACTTTTGATGTATTACCAACATTGGCATCAGAGCCATTGGTTCCCACGTTTATTGTTCCTCCCCATTGTTTAATTTTATTGTATGGATCCAATGGGAGGATCAAGGGTTTAATACGAAACCCATGGGAGTATTGATAGGGTTTTTGGAAACCTTTAATTTTGATTCGGATCCGAGTGGGAGATCCTTGTGAATTTCCCTAATGAAGATTTGCATGAATTGATAATCCATGATGATAATTTTTTTTGTTTAAAAATTTATTGTTGGATTTTTTCATGTGTTTTTGGATTTTTTTTTGAGTGAAAAAACGTGTTTTACCGTTTTTTTTTGAAAAAATTTCGTTCAAGAAAAATTGAAAAATCGCCGTTTTTTGGTCACTGTGGACCAGACGGTCGTCCGTCTATTATCAGAGTGGTCACAGTGACCCAGATGGAATTTCCGTCTGGGAGACGGTCATCCGTCTGGGCATAAAAGGCAGATGGAATTCCGTCTGGGAGATGGATTTTTTTGGATATTGGTCTATCCAGTTCAGAATGTGTTTCTAACTTACTGGACACCAATGGCCCGACAATCTGTGTGATGTTTGGGCATTGAGGGCCTATTGGGGCTTAGTGGGAGCTAATGAGGTAGAAGTGTTCTGTGTGAACCACCTCATAGCTTTAACATGATTGCATGTTTTATTTTAATAAAACTATTTTTTTATTTATGGGTCTATCAATCATGTTTCTTGCACAGAATGAAGCTAGTGTATAAGTCTATGTTGGTTTGCATGAGAATTTGATTGAATGTTTTTTTAGCATCTCTTTTGGTTTAAGTGCTTATCCCATAGGTTGACTATGCTAGTGTGATTTTTGTTGCATGAGTTGTGTTTTATGCTAGATTTATTGAACTCATTCTTGTATGTAATATCTCTAGAAAAAATGGCTGCTACCAAGAGCATTGTTGCTGACCTCACTAAAGGAGATAAGCTGAATGAGAGGAATTATGACCTCTGGCACCGAAAGGTGCAATATCTCCTGGAAGAGCAGGATATGCTGGAGACCATAAACCAGACCATGAACCCACTTGAGGAAGGTACCACTGCACAGCATCGCAGGGACCTTGATATATACAATGCTTGGAAGAGGAAAGACCGGGTAGCCAGGATTACAATCCTGAGTTCCATGAGGGATGACCTGATGCTTCGTTATGAGAAGCATAGGACTGCAAAGTCTTTGTGGGGGAGGTCAGAAGTTCCAAGTATGGAGGGACTTCCACCACAAGAGGCCGCCAGCTCGGACTCACTTTTGACGGTTATAAGATGCGCCAGGGTCACACCATGAGGCAGCATATAATCATCATGTCTAACATGATCAGTGAGTTGAGCGCATGTGGGCGCCAGAAGACTGATGATGAGCAAGTCTTCGCAATCATCAGGTCATTGCCAAAGACTTGGGAGCATATGAAGATCTTCTTGACTCATACTGATGAGGTCAAGACTTTCGATCAAGCTGCCAAGCACCTTGAGCTTGATGAGGATCGGATGTTGGCCGATACCCCTCAAATCGATGTATTTGCTGCTGAAGCTAGCACTAGTAAGGGTGCAGGCTTCAAGCGCAAGAGAGAGAAAGCTCAACCTCAGCGGTCCAGCAAAGTAACCAGGGTGGGAACAAAAACAAGAGTGGGCCCAAGCGTTCAAGGGGGACTAGTGCTGGCAAGAAGAAATCAGCTTTGATTTGCTTCAAGTGCCGAAAGCCTGGTCATTTTGCTCCTGATTGCACTGAGCAAGAGGTATGTACTGTGTGTTATAGCTCATCTTGTTATGTAACAAGTTCTACTATGCTTGCTGAACTAAATCCTTTGTGGATTGTTGATTCAAAGCATGCGACAGAACACATAACAAGGGAACGCTCGAGCTTCCCGGAATACCGTCGTATTCCAAGAGGAAGCAAAAGGATAACGATGGGGAACAGCTCAAGCGTGGAGGTTCATGGCATAGGCACATGCAAATTAGTTTTGCGAGGTGGCCGGACGCTGTTACTCCATGATGTGTCAGTATGCTCCGGACATTCGGCGAAATCTTGTTTCTGTTATTTATCTTTTAAGACATGGTTTTAGAGTTGTATTTGAAAACAATTCTTTGGTTTTGTATCTGGGTGATACAGTTTATGGTTATGGTTTTCTTGATAATGGTTTCATTGTATTGGATACAATTGATTATTCATTTAATTCTAGTAATGCTTTTGTTTGCCAAAATACCGTGTGTATTGATTCTAATTTGTGGCATGCTAGACTAGGACATATTGGCTTAGATAGGATGAACAAAGTTGGCAAGAGAAGGTCTCTTAGGCCAAGGTTCACTATCTGATTTGCCAACCTGTGAGTCATGTCTAGCAGGAAAAGCAACTAGAAAACCATTTAAAAAGGCTTTGAGAGCCTCTCTTCCTTTAGAACTTATCCATTCAGATGTGTGTGGACCCATGAATGTGCATACTAGAAAAGGACAATCATATTTCATCACATTCATAGATGACTATACAAGGTATGGTCACATTTATCTAATTTCTCATAAGTCGAAGCTCTGGAATGTTTTAAGAAATTCATGAGCTTGGTTGAGAATCGGTTAGATAAAAGGATTAAAACTCTTAGAACGGATAGAGGTAGAGATTATCTCTCCGATATGTTCAAAGGGTTATGTGATGAAAAGGGGATATCTAGACAACTTACTATTCCAGGGACTCCACAAAGAAATGGGGTTGCCGAGAGGAGGAATAGAACCTTGCTAGACATGGTGAGATCCATGATGGCGCATGCAAATCTACCCATCTCTTATTGGGGAGATGCTTTGCTGACTGCGGCCTATATCCTCAACAGAGTTCCAACCAAATCGGTTCCTTCCACACCATATGAGTTGTGGACCGGAAGGAAGCCAGATTTGAGTTACTTGCGCGCATGGGGATGTGCAAGCATATGTTCACTCTACTTCTCACCAATATGGAAAGCTTGGACCCAGAGGAAGAAAGTGTATCTTTGTGAGATATTCCCAACCCTCAAAGGGCCATGTCTTCATTGGAATAGATGAGAGTGAGAGGAGAACGGAACTTGAGTCTAGGGATGCAACATTCTTGGAGAATGATTTTCCATCTCTTTCAGGAGTTAACAAAGAATCATCGAAATTCTTTGAGATACAAGATAGTGGTCTTGTCACTCCAGGGATTCAGATTCTGGATAATGAACCTGGGGTTCATCCAGAAGATCCTAGTGGGAGTGGGAGTGCAGATGTGATAGCTACCTTAGACGGTGAGCAATCTGACATGCACTTGCGCCGTAGTGGGCGCGGGCTAGTTCCTCGTCGACGTTTCGACATAGAGGATGAAGCCTACATGGTAACTCCTGAAGAGATCGACTGTGAGATGATTTCAGTCCATGAGCATGAACCAAAGAGCGTGAAGGAAGCTCTTGCGGGGTCAAGCTCAAAGGAATGGTTAAAAGCAATAAAGGAAGAGTTGGAGTCGATGAAAGTTAATCATGTCTGGGACTTGGTTGACTTGCCGCCAGGCCGAAAGGCGATTGGGAACAAGTGGGTTCTCAAGATCAAAAGAAAGGCGGATGGATCTATTGAGAGATTCAAGGCTCGTTTAGTGGCTAAGGGCTACACCCAACGAGAGGGCGTTGATTAAGAGGAAACTTTTTCCCCTGTGGTTAGGTTTGCCTCAATTCGCCTCATACTAGCCATTGTTGCTCGCTTGGACTTGGAGCTTTATCGTATGGGTGTAAAAACTGCTTTTCTCAATGGAGAACTTGAGGAAGAGATCTATATGGATCAACCTCAAGGCTTTGAAGCACATGGACTTGAGCGCAAAGTGTGCAAGCTTAAGAAGTCCATATATGGCTTAAAGCAAGCATCTAGACAATGGAATGTGCGCTTCCACCAAGCTATGATGGAAAATGGTTTTTCCATGCTTGAGGAAGACCACTGTGTTTACACCAAGAGATCTGATAATAATTATGTCATTTTGACACTATACGTAGATGACATACTTATGGCTAGCAATAGCAAGGAGCTATTGGAAACCATTAAGAAATGGTTGTCCTCCGTATTTGATATGAAGGACATGGGTGAAGCAAGCTATGTGCTTGGTGTCAAGATTGTCAGAAATAGGCAAAAGAGATTACCGGGTTTATCTCAAGAGACCTATATTGACAATGTCTTGACGAGATACTGATGCACAACCGCAAACCAATTGATACTCCAAAGGAGAAGGGTTTGCATTTGAGCCTTGATATGGGTCCTAAGACTCCAGAGGAGAAAACCAAGATGGAAAGAGTTCCATATTCCAAGTGCAAAGGGTAGCCTTATGTACGCTATGATGTGTACTAGGCCGGATATTTGTTATGCAGTGGGTTTGGTTAGTCGGTACCAATCAAACCTAGGCATAGAGCACTGGAAAGCAGTCAAGAGGATATTGAGATATCTCAGAGGAACGAGTAACTACATGTTGTGTTACCAAGGATCGGATTTGCGGTTAGTTGGCTATAGTGATGCCGACTGGGCTGGAGACATCGATGAGCGCAAATCAACCTCTGGATATGCTTTCTTGCTGAATGGCGGGGCCATTTCGTGGTGTAGCAAGAAGCAGGCTTGTATATCCCTCTCGACCATGGAAGCAGAGTATGTGGCATGCTCAGCTGCGGTTCAAGAGGCTGTTTGGTTGAGGAGATTCCTTCGACATACTGGGATTGTGATGACATCCAAAGAGGCTGCCCTTGTCTACTGTGATAGTACGGTAGCTCTTAGCTATGTCAAGGACCCCAAGTATCATGGGAAGACCAAACATATACAGTTGAGATATCACTTTGTTAGAGACATTACATCAAGAAAGAAAGTTGTACTTAAGCACATATCTACTAGTTTGATGGTAGCTGACCCTCTTACCAAACCTATAGCCAAGGATGTTTTTATTTCTCATGTAAAATCCTTGGGCTTGCGTAGATTGTGACTTATTTTTGTACTGAGACTTTCTTATTAATGAATAATATGAGTTCATTCCAGCATTTTTTTTATTCACTTTCTGTGTGATTGTGTTTCTTCTAGCATAAAACAACATATGTCAATAGGCAAGAGAATGGCTCACTCACACGAGCATTCGCCTCTGGCGCCTTGGAGGCGAGCAGAGATGAGACGGATTGTGAATGACTTTGTGTAGGTCAATTCATAATCATGATGTCGCCTTGATTTGGAATCAAGATGAGTTTCTCTATTGTGAAGAGAATCGACATGAATGTTCCCACTATTCATGTTGCCTATAGGAGCCAGGTGCGAGTACTTTATGTGGCGCTAGGGTGGAGACAATAAAGAAACTCGGGTTAGGCGCAAGGGGTTGCGACTGGACTAAGACCTGTATGGTGTTGAGATGGACATACGTTCTATTGTATATAGAATGCTCCACCATAGCACATATATCATACTATGTGTGCTTAGCGATCATTGGAAATAAGAGGATGGATCCCTCGCTCCTCTCATTGTGTGAGTCCTGGACCTTATGGTCCATTAGTGTTCTTAGTGACTTTCGACGACATCATGAAACGAAGGGTTGATGTGGCTACTTTGGGGTGTTACCTATGGTCATGATTGATTCGACCTAAAGGGGCACTACCGGGAAAGGAGTCAATCCTAAGTGTAGTGATGGTCTGGGGCGAAAGGAAAGGTTTGATTCAACTGCACCCTAAAAGTGTTTGCTGGCGCGCCAACCGTATGTGTTACAGTAGTGAACATTTTAAGGACAAGAAGGTGATCTCTCAGAGGGATCGAGATACCTTTAGTCTGGTGAGTTTGAATAAACCTAGGACACTGTGTTATACTAATGCTTATTTGATTTGTTTCTATGAGTGATGTGCCATTTTGGCCTTCTGGGAAGGTTTCTAGTTTGGGGCTCACGCGTGCAGGTATATCACCGGTCGCACAACCCATTTTGCCAGTATGACTTGTGGATAATAGTGTCTGGGACACAGGTGGTCTATGTATCTGGGATACATAGTGAAGAGATCAATATATATGTATATCTGGGATATGCATGTGTGTCTGGGACACAAGAGGTCTATGTATCTGGGATACATAGCAGAGAGATTGAATGTGTATATCTGGGATATACAAGTGTGTCTGGGACACATTGAAAGATTAACACTTGCCCTTGTGCAAGTGGGAGCTGTTGGAATTTATTAAATGCCCAAGGGCAATATTGGAAACTCACTATTAGGGCGGTTACAAAATAGGGTTATATATTTTGGTAACCACCGCATTAGTGAGTAAGTAACTGAGTGATTCATTCGCACGAGCGAATCTCTGAGAAACGGCGGCTCCATCTCTCTCTCCCTCTCTCTTAGAATCGCAGGCTTAGAAATTTTTCTTTCCTAGTTTTTGATCTTCATTCCATTAATCCACGGCATTTGGGTTGTGGATATAATTCCCTTTCCCAGTGATTGTGGAATCTCACCGGTAAATCTTTGGTGGTGGAACGAGAACGTGGATCTAGACTTCCGCTGCGAATACTTCAAGTAAGGGAAAGCGAATCCAGGTAAGGAATCTTTCCCCCATCAATTAATTGAATTGAATTACTTTTGATGTATTACCAACAAAATCTAACAATACATAGCACAAAAGGAATGAGTTTCAAAAGAAACCCAGTAAGGCAGTTAATCCATAATGACATAAATAGCAGGTTTTCAAAGCAAGGTAAGATGCAATATGATATAAAACATATGATGCATTATAATTCTAACTCTATGTATGCTGGTTTCTATCGGTAGACATGCTATAAGTCATAGCACCGTACTTCTTTAGGAAGGTCTCATCACACAACGCCTTTTGGTAGTGGGTCCGGCATCCCTCGGGACATTCCATGGATGGGGTTTAGGTCACCGCTCTCTCACATCACCATTGGTCAAAGTACTGGCGCATGTCAAGGTCAAAGCCTAGCCAAATGCAAGTCTCTACTTAGTTACATCAACTCAGATCCAAATACGTCCATTCCTCACCTCTGGCGATCCTTTCCGATATCCTTCACACTAGAGTCCTCATAGTCCCTGACTACGGACTCATCAACCCTATAGGTTATCCACATATGGTAAACGAGAAGCTCTCACGTCCCCTCACAGGTTGGTTACCGGTCTTGAGCGCCCATGAATCCCCATTTCTACCACGGTCGTTCGGTCTCAATACCCCTCTGATTAGGGTCTAACATAACGGGACATCCTAGCCAAACACTACTAGACAGCCCTAGATATGTCAACCAACAGTTTAGGAAGGTGTCCAAAGGGCATCTCTAGAAACATCCCATAATATTCCCGTAGGTGTCCAAGGACAGAAGTGTCAAAAGGACACCTCCCCTTTCCAAACCATACCTAATCATTCACAACCATAAACCAATCATATCACATATATAGTAATTTCTTATATGGAAAGAAATCAATAACAACATCCAACTTGTATATAATTGGTAAGTAAATCATACATGAACTAATTAGCATAAACAAGTAATGCTTGTAAAATCCAGCTTTTACCTAACCTTGACCCGACCCGGTCATTGTTATGTTTGTAGGTCCAAAGACCCGAAGTGGTGGTAGGAGGGACTTATGGGCCCTACTGGTTGATGACGTAATGTCAGGATTCCAGTTTATGGACATTGATGATGCTGCTCCTTCCTTGAGCACCTTACCAGTGTTAAGTTAGAATCTGCGCACTGATGAAGAGCGAGACAATTGAAATAGCAAACGGACTCTTGTGCATAATCCGAAGGTACTCCCTGAAAATAGACCTCTTGAGTGAACTGTAGGAGAAAACCCCATGCAATTTGACCTTGTATAGCCCTCCAAGTCCGCACCTAAAGTTGCTGAACTATTCTGTAAAAATTCTGCAGAGTTTGTTTTGGTCGATACTATTGGTCGATACCATCGACCAAAGGTATCGACCAACAAGTCTGCTGAGCCCAGATTTAAAGATTCTTAGAATATTCTTTTCTATTTATTTATTCCTCGAGACTGGAGCCCTATTCTCGAGTCTTTAACTTCTGGGAACGTGAGAGAGCCTCCCAAGAACTCCTCCTTGGTAATGGTGAAGCATCTTCTTCATCAATCATTGCCAACCACTTATTCCTACCTTCTTGTTCCACTTTAAAGGTATGACTCTCTCTCCTAATCACTTTCTCACTCATCTTTTCTCTATTTTACTGTTGGGACCATGGTCAAGGTGCTGCAACCTTGCATACACCTTGCCATGAACCTTCTAAACCCCATACAATGATGTTTTCACCGATATGACTATGATTGATTCACCTCATGATCATTGACTACACATTTCCATGATTTATTGCTTACCAACTTGCTTTATTTACCAAAACTGAGATGAAGCTCGTGATTTACCTAATCTATACCTTGCATATGTGCTCCATGTTACTTCTAAACGATTCCCTACCTAATCCCCCATGTTTTCCCCTAATTTGCATTGAGTTATAGCCAATGCTATAATCTACAACTCTTAACCTTAATATGTCAATTTGGGGATTTCCGAATGGACCATTGGATTATGAAAGTTTCTTGATAATTAGTGTCCCCATGTTGTGCCTAGACTATCCTCCAAGTTTCATGTCAATCCGAGACCCGGAAGACCAAATCTGGGCAAGAATCCGAAAAGCCAGCTTGTTGTCCTGGAATTGATTTGGTCGATACTATTGGTCGATACTATCGACCAAATGTATCGACCAATAGAGTTGCTGTCAGCAACTTTTGCCCAGTTCTGATTCGTTTGATCTCCGATTGTTCTGATTTCTTCTCTAACCTTTCATATATGCTTGTTTAGGACTTTAAGACTATTTGGGCCACTGCTTGTGATCTTGGACCATTCTCTTCTCCGATTCAAGGTAAGGATAGTTATCGATGTAATTACCTAGGATATGGAAATCTTGACTTGGTATTCCTAACCTAGTAAATATAGTTTCTATTTCATATTCTTATCATGTTAGACTTGCTACATATGTCTTTTAACAGTAGCTTTGTGTTTACATTATATTACTTCAATGTTTTATCATGTTTATCAATTTCAATATATGATGACTTATGTTAATGTCATGAATCGAATGTTTATTATGACGTTGTATCTTGTGAACTGATATGATGAACTTGGGCATGTGATTGCTTAAGTATAACTTGGGATTGAGGGGTACCCTACTGGTGCTTCTGTCTTTGGACATCGGAGGGAATAGTATGGGATGTTCTCCAAAGGTGTCCATTGACGCTTTCCCGGGTTATTGAATGACATGCATAGGATTTTGTCTAGATGTATGGCTAGGATGTCCCTATCATATCAGACCCGATTCGGAAGGGCATTGAGACCGAACAACCCGTGGTAGTAGTGTGGATTTGTGGGTGCTCAAGACCGGTATCCACTCCGTGAGAGGACATAAATTGCATTACGGTTACCCGAAAGGGGCCATTTATTGGTAGGGTTACAAATGGCTAGACTTGGGCTCACGGGCACTCAAGACCGGTGAAATGATCCGTGAGAGGGACGTGAGAGCTTCCCGTTTACCATTTGTAGATGACCAATAGGGTTGATGAGTCCGGTGAGTAATATCCGTGACTCTAGTGTGAAGGATACCGGAAAGGATCCCGAGAGGGGAGGAATGGAAGTATCTGGAACTGGCATGATATGATTAAGTAGATGACTTGCATTGGGCTAGGCTATACCCTGACATGCGCCAATACTTAGACCAAACGGTGATGTGAGAGAGCGGTGACCGAAACCCCAACCATGGATTTGTCCGAGAGGGATGCAGGGACCCAATTCCCCCCGGTGATGAGTGACCGAGACTACCTAAAGAAGTATGGTGCTATGACTTAAAGCATGTCTACCATAGATGACCAGCATACTTAGAATAAAGTCATAATGCATTATATGCCTCATATCATCTGCATCATTTTATGATTATCTTGTGGTTTATGTGTGGTGGGATAACTTCCTTGCTGAGTTCTTTTGAACTCATTCCTTTCTGTTGCAATATTTTGTTAGGCTATTCTACGGGTGATTACTCGATGGCACCCTCCCCGAGGCGGACCCGGATACCTCATACTACCATCCGGAGGTCTGGCTACGTTGAAGACTTCGGTGACCATACCGAAGAAGATTACCAGGCGTACCAGGGTTAGCCCCGGAGTTGTATGGGAGCAGTCATGTTGGGTCTCCATGGTCCTCAACTTTGAAGAAGATATATTTATTATGGAGGAGACTTATGAGTAGTTACCCCTTCTTTTGTGACAGTATACTTAGAAGAATTGTAATAATTTTAACTTACCTTTATAACTTGAGACGTGTACTTAACTAAATTTTGACCTCACTTCCGTTTGGTGAAGGAGTGGATTCCGCCCACTGCCTTCTTAATCTATCTGATTTGATATTTATTTCCGCACTCTGATTATGTCTGACTCCTTATTTCTGAATTCCATGATCATTCATTGTTAGTTTATGATTATTATCTGTTCATGATTGTATTATCGTCGATGTGGATTATGTGGTCCCTGAACTATGGATCTTCGGGGCTGTGGATCACATCCCGGGTATGCCAGATAGGGTACCGGCTGGGTGGATGTGACAATGCTACTGTAATCAAAGTAGTTGCATCAATATTCAACCAATATAAGAATCTATTTATAGAAGTAAATCAAAGCGATTCAAGTATGGAAACTAAATCATGCAATCTATGTAATTAAGGAAATAACTATCCTTACCTTAATTACTTCGCAAAGGATTCTTGGGGATCAAAGAAGATCTTGTCTAAACTTGGAAAGAAAGTCCTAAACAAGTATATATAACATATTAGGAAAGATACCTAGAAGGAAAGAGATCAAATCATCCAAAACAGACCAAATATGAGGTTGCTGTCCTCATTGGTCGATTGATTGGTCTACTACCTCAGTCGACCAAGCAGTCAACCAACAGAGACAGTGACTGATAAAATCAGAGATTTATGATTAAAAATCCAAATTTGGTGATTTAAAAGGACTTCAAACAAGAGGGAATATGCAAGGATAGTATGTTGGTCTATAGAGGACTTCAAAACCCTAATAATATAAAGTCTTCAAGTTACAAATTAGGAAACAAAAACTTACCATAATTAGATCAATCATGGTTCTTGAAGAAATCATAGCAAAATCATGGACGAGAAACTATAGGATGATGGATTACAAATCTGATAAAGGATTTATGAAAAGCATGCATAGATCTTCTAGAAAAATAGATCTAAGACTGAAGAACATTGAATCTAAAAAGTAAAGAAAATGAATACATGGTTTTTCTTCAAAAGCGAGTGATGATCTTGATGAAGATCATCCATCAAGCTTTAAATCCTTAGGAAAAGAGAGAAGATGAGTAGAGTGATGGTTGCAACAGAGATGCAACATCATCTCTAGTATCCTCAAACAGAAAAGGAAAGAAAAACAATGGAGAATCAAAGATGAAGCATAGAAGAGGATGATCACATACCTTTTTGTGTAAATGCAAGAGATTTGATGAAGATCTGTCAATAAAATCACCAAGGATGCAGAGGGGATGACTTAAGGAGAGCTCTGGTTCGTTCCAAAGAGTTTGAAGGCACAAAAGACGAATTAGACTCGAAGTTGGGCTTAAATAGAGAAGCCAAGACCTAATTCTACCCCATTGGTCGATTGATTGGTCGAGCTCGCTCGACCAAGCAGTCGACCAAGCAGGACAGCAAGTCCAAAACAGGGAAATGAAGGCTCAGATCAAATCCAAACATGAAGGGGTTTTGCACACACACCAAGTGGCTTACCTAGTAGATAGAAATGCCTTCGAACCAAGTCAGAGAGTACTACAATTCCATCAACTAATTCCTTCTTCATCAGGGTGCAATTTCCATAAATGGAACATTGTCATCAACACTCATGGATTCTAAGCCAAACACCAAGTCTTCCACTAAGATGGCCCATAGTTGACTTATTGCCTTACTTCGGGTTGTCGGACCTACAAACAACAAGGTTTCTGGTTCAAGGTTAGGGCTGGGTTTCACAACAATTGGCTTGGTGGGGAGTCGTGTTGAAATAAGGATTTCTCCTTAGTATCGATTCCCATACCTCGTTCTCACCATCCCGATATGCCTGCAAGTTATAAGTGTTCAGCATGTCAACAAAAGGCTTACTCTGTAAATATTTGAAGATGCAAGCCCTGCGAACATCAGTTGGAAGGGACTTGGGCAAAAGGGTAACAGCTTGCCTTTGGGGCATTGATACAGCTCCAGACCCTTTCGCCCCTGCTGAAAGCTTTCCAACTTCCCGCTCCAGCTGCTGGATCTTCTCCCTAGCACCATCCAAATCCGAATGAAGACGCTCATTCTCAGAATTCTTCTCTCGGGCAATCTCCCAAGCTTGGTTTCCAAGATGAGCAATCTCAACATCTTTGGCTCTGGATTCTTCCCGAAGCCTGGAAAGCTCATTACTCAGTCTACTGAGTCTAAAGGTTGCTTCCACTTGATTGTGGAAATTACCAGTAAGACTCCTGCAACAACTTAAGGGTTAGTCAAGAGCAAAAGAAAAATCTTCAGAATGAAAGGTAATGAAGAAAAACTTACATCACCAGGGATTTCATAAATTCCCTATCTGGGACCGTAGAGAAGGCTCTGCTCTCGGTAGGCATTTGAACAACAGTGCACCATTCTAGTGCCTTGTCAAAATCGCCTGTTACCAAGTCAGATCTCTTCAATGACCAGGAAGGATGGAACACATCATCCGCCAACCGAGGGCGCTTCCTAGAGGCAAAATCCTCGGCCTCTTGGAAAACCTCCTTGGAAGGATTGGAGGAGGATGCGAAACAAGCACTAGAGTCATGTTCGGAGGCCTGAACAACGACTGTAGGGACCACATCTTCCTTAGAATCCCGAAGGGTCTTCATCATGGAAGAGGATTCCGGTGTAGTACCAGCAGGGGTTTCAGCAATGCGAACAACGACGGAGGGGGCCACATCCTCCTTAGAAGACCGAACGGTCTCTCTAGGCAAAGGAAGCGTGGGAGAAGCATCAGCAAAAGCTATGGGAATCTGATCTAAAGATTCACCAACAGCAATCTCCCCACGTTTAGAAGATTCACCAATGGCAATCACCTTAGAGGGAACAACCTTCGTTAGCACTGGAGCAGTCTTCTCACAAGATTTCGCCCTAATATTATTCTTGGAGGCACTGCAAATAAAAGGCAAGCATCGTCAGTACGAGAAATTCAACAAAATATAGTAGAAAAGGGAAAACCCTAGATTTCTGTCGAATAAATGAAGCAACGAATGCCCAACAAGGAACTTCCATAATGAGTAAACCCCAAGTATGAATACTATGGAAATTACTCGGGGAGAAGAAGAGAAGTTCGTGATAAAACTGAATAACATAGGAGAAAACTTACTTGTTCAGGTTATGATCGAAGATATTGTTGGAGGACAAGAGTACATAGACAGCAAAGGAAGACAAAATACTACTTTGCAAATTTAGCAGACAAAGAATAACTTGCAGATAGCGAGGATAAGGATGAAGCACCCTTGAGAAACTTAAATAGCCTCAAGGAGTGATGCGATGGTTGAAAACCCAAGTTAATCAAGGGATAGGATGGAAGCGATGTTTCAAATTCTGAAAATGCAGGATCAACGGTCAGGAGATAACGGCGCTTCAAATTCGAAACTTGAAGGCTGACCTAAGTTTGCACGTGGAACAGTGTGCACCTGATACGAGGATACTGCCAAATACCAACCGTCGCACCAGTATTAAATAAGAGAGTATTTCCAATTCCTTGGGAAGAGCAACTTGTACGCGAATACGAGGAAACGTTTGGGCTTCGTCATAAAGAAAGAGCAATCGGGAGATAAAGTTGTCAAGTGTCATAAAAGGTTCGGAAGAATCAAATTAACACTCCCGAACGCATCTCTCTGATGTCCCTAGCGTTATCTTCAATTAAGGTACAAGTTTATCTACATGATAACTTATCTCATTCTTAAATATCTCTTGCGTGAGGGAATAGACAAATCCTTGGATACGATATGAGAAAGTATTATGGCAATCATTGGAAGAGTTCGAGAAAAAGGAGGCAAATTTCTATTTCATTATAGAAGCCGTGGGGGGGCCAACCCTTACACACACACACACACACACACAAAAAGAAGAAGAAGAAGAAGAAGAAGAAGAAGAAGATACTTCCTATTGGTCTTTAACATTTTCGACCGAAGAATCTTTGTCTAAGGCAGGCTTTTGAGGTTCTTCGGGAAGAGGCGGCGAATCAACAAGATACTTCTCGATATCTGGATCTACTGAAATGGGGTCCTCTTCTTCCCAAACCCAATCGGGGAAAGGCAGTTCGAGCTTCTCGAAGATTTCCTTATGACACACGCTACGAAAGGGAGTTGTGTCAAAGGAAGGGTTAGATTCAAGAATCTTTTTCCAAACATCATTCTGCCCCTCTCGATAACCTTGAAGGTTGAATGAACCCATTAGGTCAGTGAAAGGAACGTTGTTCAGATACTTCCGAATGCAGTCCCTTCAAAGATCTTGTGAAAGATGTTCGGGCTTGCTAGGAATTGTCATCTTCTTCAAGCGTTCGTTATCTTTGGCTTGATACTCGAGGCTCCCAGCGCACGCGATAGCAATATTTTTTTGCTTCTTGGCTTTGCGTTCGGCAGCAGCAGCACGACTGACCGACAAGTCAAGTTCTTTCCTCAAAGAATTGATGGCCTTGTCATTTTCCTCCTTTGACTCTTTGGCTGCTTTCTTCAACCGGTCAACCTCAGAATTGGCCTTCGCCAAATTTTTTTCACAGGTCTGTAGCAAGGAGCCGCTACGACCAACTCGGCTTAATGCCTCCATGTGTTGGTAGAAGCTCAACACAGCATTCCTGGAAAAGCAGGAGAATTATCAAAAATCCCAGGAGAGATTACAAAGCAAGTAGTGAAAAACTCAAGAAAAGTAATACCTCGTGGAAAGACCAACCAGAGTGCCGTCTTGTAGGGTTTCGAAGGCCTGCCGATCGGCAGGCATAAGGCCGAGCGAGCTCCACTCGGCAGCCTTCTCGTGGTCCTGCGTGACTCGGTCTGTCTCCGTCAACGACCACTGAGGGACGAAGATCTCCTCAGAATCCTTATTCTTTTTGGATTTCTTCGGGCCAGAAGCATCGACCGAGTCATGCTTCCTTTTGGTTCGAATGGGAGAGGAGGCCTCGACCTCTTCTACCATCGGTTTCTTCCCTCTCCTCGAAGCCTCAACCACTGGCTTCAGGTTTCTAATACCCTTATAAGAAGGGTCTGAAGGAGGCATAGAAGCCACCTATTCTGCAGTCAATGCTTGAGGAGACTGTTGCTCTGCAGTCACAACGGCCTTGGCAGCCTTCACCCGAAGGTTGTCTGGATTCATTGGGAGGCACTGCAAAGAAAGACGAAAGTCAGAAAGTTGAAAAAGTTCGCAATACATTCAAGAAAATGAAACGTGGCAGTTAGAAAGCTCACGTTGAGCTAGCCCCTAGTATTGAAGCTCTGTTTTCCATATATTCCATCTCATATCCATGTATCTCTTGATACCACGGAATTGACTTGATCTTCCTGACAGCAGCTCTGTCTTCTTTGGATAGTTGAGGGACCCGGTTGCCCTCAGAGTATGAAGTATACAGTTTCCAAGTGGTCGGGAAGTTAAGGTCTGATTGAGGCACTCGGTAGAAAAAATACCGCTTGTGCCACCCTTTGTGATTGGAAGGGCAGGTTACCCTGGCAAGAATGCTGCCCGACCAGTCAAGCTCAACTTTGTTGCGCTTGGAAAGCACAACCCAGCTAGGAGGATGGGAAAGAGAAAGAACATGAAAATGTACAAAAAGAGGAAGAGAAGGTATGATGCCGAGTTCAAAACATAAACCCAAGAAGCCGACGATGAGACGCCAGCTATTGGGAAGAAGCATTCCGGGACAAATGTCCCAATGATTTAGAACAGGAGAAAACAAAGTATTGAAGAAGGGAAAGCGAACTCCGCTTTCTAGAGTATCTATATACAGGGAAAATTCGCCAGGAAGGATCGAATCAACCCTTTCATCAGAAGGGGCCCTAAGATGGTACGAGGAAGGAAAGTCGAAGCGTTGGATGGCTAGCGGAAGGTTCTCCTCGGTAAAGGAGGAAGCAACAGAACCAGGTCCATTAGAGGACTTGATAGGTTGTTTGGACTGCCCAGAGGATTCAGCAGTCACCTTCATAGTCCTGGATGGTCCAGACTCAGGAAGGGCAGAAGAAGCCTCAGCATTTTCTTCTGCTTTTCTCTGTTGGCTAACTTCTACGAAGTCACGCCAGAGAGCAGTTAGGGTAATCTTGTTGTCACATCCTCCCAGCCGGTACCCTATCTGGCGTACCCGAGAGTGTGATCCACAGCCCAAAGATCAGGTATCGAGTAATCAACCTCCCACATAAACAATAACATAATCATGAACAATAATAATAAAAGTGCGGAAGATAAACCATAGATCCAAATAAGGAAAGGATGAATCATATATAAATCAGAGTACTAGATATAATCAGAGTGTCTAAATCAGATAAATAAAGTGAGGCGAAATCCCACTCTACAACCAGCGGAAAAGTAGTTCTAAAAGAGAATAAGCAAGATAGAATCTAATCCCAATAGCAGGTACAATAGGTAACTAAATTGTTCTCAATCTTATAGACAATATCCCTATAGGTATAAATCTCATAAACCGCACAAGGGCGCTTCCACTCTATGGTCGGACTAAGCATCGTACGGAGCATAACCACTCGCGGGATCTTCAGTGTAATTGTTGTAACCGCAATCACCTTCCTGGAGATATGCCTCTTCTCCTTGTGCTTCTTCATACGGGCCGTCATGATATTCAGAACCTGTAGAATAGTCTAACAAACATTGTACAATAAAGGAATGAGTTTCAAAGAAACTCAGTAAGGCAATTAAATCCATAATAACATAAATGGCAGGATTTCAGAACAAACATAAATGCAATATGGTATGAAACAAACAATGAATGTAAGAATCTAACTCTACATATGCTGGTCTCTATTGGCAGACATGCTTTAAGTCATAGGACCGTACTTCTTTAGGAAGGTCTCAATCTCTCATCATCAGTTGGTAATGGGTCCGGCATCCCTCGGGACATTCCATGGCTGGGGGTATAGGTCACCACTCTCTCACATCACCATTGGTCTAAGTACCGGCGCATGTCAAGGTAAAGCCTAGCCAAATGCAAGTCTTCTACTTAGTTACATCAAGTCAGATCCAGATACGTCCATTCCTCATCCCTGACGATCCTTTCCGGTATCCTTCACACTAGAGTCCTCATAGTCCCTGACTACGGACTCATCAACCCTACTAGTTATCTACATATGGTAAACGGGAAGCTCTCACGTCCCCTCACGGGTTGGTTACCGGTCTTGAGCGCCCGTGAGCCCAAGTCTATCCATATGCAACCCTACCAATAAATGGCCCCCACAATGTGATTCCTGTCCTCTCACGGGTTGGTTACCGGTCTTGAGCGCCTATGAATCCCCATTGCTACTACGGGTCGTTCGGTCTCAATACCCCTCCGATTAGGGTCTGACATAACGGGACATCCTAGCCAAACACTGCTAGACAGTCCTAAATATGTCATCCAATAGTTTAGGAAGGTGTCCAGAGGGCATCTCCGGAAACATCCCATAATATTCCCGTAGTTGTCCAAGGACAGAAGTGTCAAAAGGACACCTCTCCTTTCCAAACCATACTTAAGCATACACAAGCATCAATTCATAACATCACATACATGGTAACTTCATATATGGAAAGAAATCAATAATTACAATCAATTTGTATATAACTGGTAAGTAAATCATACATGAGTCAATTCAATATAAATAAGTAATGTTACTGATATCAAGACAGTACCACAATAGTATAACATTATAAGAATCTATTTAAAGAAATAAATTAACAAGATTCATATATAGAAACTAAGATATGCAATTTATGTTGTTAAAGAAGTAACCATCCTTACCTTTTATAACTTGCAAAGGAATCCTAAGGAATCAAGTAAGATCTTGACAACTTGAGAAGAAGGTCCTAAACAAGTGTATACAACATATTAGGAAAGATCCCTAACATAAAAGATACCAAAACATCCAACACAGACCAATTCTGGAGTTGCTGTACTCATTGGTCGATTAGATTGGTCTAGTGGTCCATCGACCAATCAACGACCAATGCAGACAGTAGCCTATAAAATCAGAGTTTTAGGATATAGAATCCGAATTTGGTGGTTCAAAAGGGTACTAATCAAGGGGTAAACTACATTAGTAGTATCCTAACATATAGGGGATCTCAAAACACTAATCAAATTAAGTCATCAAGATACAAATTAGGAAACAAAAAGTTACCATAATTAGATCAATCATGGTTCTTGAAGAATTCAAGATAGAAATCAAAGACAAGAACAATAGGAGAATGAATCATTGATTCAGGTAAAGGTATCATGAAAGGCATACTTAGATCTTCAAGAAAATAGACCTAAGAGCATAAACCTAAATAAGGAAACAAAACCTACCATATATGTAACTATCATGATTCATGAAGAAAGCATGGTATGGTAGAAGAGAAACAACTAGAGATTGATAGATCATGGATCATGAAAAGAAAACACAGCAATTGACTACTAACATGATCAATATAGTAGATCTAAGGAGATCAGAATTCAAATCAAAAGATAAACAAAGACAAGATCATGATTTGATCATGATTCCTTCAAAAGCTTGCAATGATCATGGTTAAGATCATTGCATTAGCCATTAATCCTTAGGAAGATCATGAGAGACAAGTCCAGAGATGTTTGCAACAGAGAATGCAGCATCTCCTCTACTGTCTCAACTCAAAAAGGAAAGAAAAACAGAGATGGAGGAGAAGAAGAGAGTGTAGACATACCTTTGATGCAAAAGGAAGAGTTTTGACGAAGATCCGTCAAGAAAAACACCAAGGATGCAAGGGAGATGACTTGCAGAGGTCTTTGGTTCGTTCCAAAGAGTTTGGAGGCAGAAAATACGAAGTAGACTCGAGATTGGACTTAAATAGAGCAAGCAAGACCTAATTGCCAAAGATAGCACCCATTGGTCGAGTGGATTGGTCGACTAGTCCAGTCGACCAATCGGTCGACCAATCAGTCGACCAATCAGTTCAGCAACTCCTAAACAGGGAATTGAAGACCTAGATCAAATCCAATCCTAAAGGGGTTTTGCACACACACCAAGTGACTTACCTAATAGGTAGAAATGCCTTCAAACCATGATAGAGAGCACTCCAAGTCCATCAACTAATCCGATCTTCATCAAGATTCAGTTTCCATAAATAGAACATCATCATCAACTCTCATGGATTCAAAGCCAGACACCAAGTCCTCCACTGGGATGGCCCAAAGCTGACTTCTTACTTTACTTCAGGTCACTGGATCTACAAATAACAAGGTTTCCGGGTCAAGGTTAGGGCTGGGTTTTACACTTGTCGCTATCCAACTGCTCAGAGGGGACGGAGGCAAAGGCCTCATCACCAGTATCGCCCTTACCGGCGCTAAGTCCAGTGGAATTTTTGAAGAAACCCTACTGCCCTCCATTACTAAAAAAGTCTGATTGTGGTTTCTAGCAAGAAAAAGAAACCTGGAGACGAAAGTAAATATCGCAAAAGAGTCAGTAGACTTACTGAATCACTGAGGCAGAATGCTCGAGAGTGAGAAGATCATTAGAGCGCGAAGAAGACGATGAGGTTTCAAAATTCCAGACAAAGAGAATGAAACCTACGAAGACAACGAACCGCTTTTAAGCACTTGCACGAGTGTTCGAGGTCGTGTACGATCGAGATGGACTCAATATCAACGATCGAGATTTGGAGACGGTTCGAAAGTTTGAACTCACGAATCAAAAACAGGTGTTCAGAAACCGTCATTTTGATTTCGTGAGCAACAATAGTTTCGGCTATGGAGGACGCGTGGCGTCACCCCCACAAAAAAGTGAAAATACTCACAATGCTCAAGGAAAAAACGATACAACCGCATTAAATGTGATATGACATTTAATGGGTTGGGGATTATACAAAAATATTGTTCGACAAGATACCCAGTTCAAAACCAAGCCCTCGGGATCGTCCGAACGCTTGGTCTGGGGGGCTCGTGATATGGAGAAAATATAACGAACCTGGTTCAATCTTGGTTCGACCCTCGACCTTGGTCAGGACAAAATGAATCGACTCGCTTCCAAGCGAGTCGGGTCCAGGAGATAGCTTACGGAGGAAGAAAACTAACTCAGTCACAAGCACGTCCTAATCCGCTACGATCGGAATAGGCTAATCGACAAAGAGACGGGTAGCAGCATTTGGCGGCTGTCACTTATCGCTATTATATGGATAACTACCATATAACAATCGTATTATCAAAGGAGTCATCTACTAGTCCAACCTAGTAGGAATCTATTAATCAACGGATCTATCCGTTAAGATTTGACAACTATCCGAAGAAGG
Organism: Hakea prostrata; assembly: GCF_041222555.1. Lineage (NCBI taxonomy): Eukaryota > Viridiplantae > Streptophyta > Magnoliopsida > Proteales > Proteaceae > Hakea > Hakea prostrata. Next base: position 11,350,749 of record NC_142602.1, read on the forward strand.
CTCAAATACATCCAACGAAGGAAATTCGAAGGTACACTCTATATTCATCACCTACTTACAAGGTAGAAGGACACATACAATCTGAATCGTATTCTTGTTATTCATTCTTTAGCTCTGTGCTCAAGCAGAGCCGTTTGTGATTAAGTTCATCAACTGACTTAGCCTTTGGAGGTGGACTCTTGATCACAGCGATCGGACCACATCTGACGTTTGTTTTTGCAGGTTATTCATCAGTGATCTAAGGGCTGAGCAGATTTTGGATGCATTATCAACCATTCGATCTTATTTTGATTACATGGCGTGATCATCACCATTGGCAGCACTGGCTGCTGCAAATAAAAATCCCCATCCCATAAAGCTAATTATTCTAAAATGATAAAATAATAGAGGAAATAGTAGAAGACAGCAATGAGAACCATTGATCTATCGATGTCCTCATCAAACGGTAATAATTAAATTGAAATTATCTGATCTTCTAATCATGTGGCTTTTGGCTCCACCCTTCCCTTCAATCTCTTTTGAAAGTTGAAACAAATACCCGCCATTCATATTGGTTTGGCTCTCGAGTCGAAGAACTGAAGCTCCGCCCCCTACCCCAAACCAGAAAAGCTAGACAAAACAATCCTGAACGGAAAACTTCGAACAATGGCCACTCATCTGTCAGACCCACTTCTCAGACCAGCTTCTGGTTTCCAACTGAGTTTCTGGCATTTAACCACCCGAAAACCTCCCCAGATTTCTCTTCGGAGGTTCACAAGTTCCATACATGGAAACACAGCTTTTTGTAGTCGTCGGAAGAACAAGAACCTGCAGTGGGCACTCAAACTGAGCTTAGTGGAACAAATCCCACCAAAATCTACTCCCATTGACATCAATCGAGTCGTAGAGTTCTTGTACGATGATCTGCCGCATCTCTTTGATGATCAAGGAATCGATCGAACCATGTATGACGAGGGTGTCAGATTCCGTGACCCTATCACCAAACATGATACAATTGATGGTTATCTCTTCAACATTTCGCTATTGAAGATGCTTTTCCGACCGAATTTTCAATTGCACAGCGTAAAACAGGTGCGAATTTCCCTTCTGTGTGGTTTGTTTTTACTTCTTTTACTTCTTCTTCACTTTAGCTCGATCTTTTGTTGTCTTCAAATGAAAGGAGATGGTTAAGAGGCGATAACAGAGAAAAAGTGTATAACGTTATTGGGTAAACAGTTTAATAAAAACTTCAGAATCAAGACTGGAACTTGTACTTCGCTTATGCTATCGAACAACATGAAAGTAGGGATTTTTTATTTTTATTTTTATTTTGAATTAACAAGATTAACTATAGAAAGTTAACTAGGCTTGTTAATGTGTCATGTGTGACGTGCCCAAGTGTAATAATGTTTTCTTTTCTTTTTTTTTTTTTTTTTTTTTTTTTGGGGGAGGGGGAGGGGTTGGGTGGTGAATATTCAATTACAATTGGGTTATTGTATTACAAATTCTAAAAAACACAATAATGGAATTGCAATACAATTGAAAGATGAGGATCCTTAGCCAATCTGGAGAGCTTGATGTTGCAATCGAACGAACCACCAACGAATGAGGTTGAGTCACACCTTGAGTGCTGTCTTTAAGGTAATTGATGCAACCTACTAACAATGGTTCTTCGCACCATCACCTCCAAGATAAAACAACCTCCAACTAGAAGATGATGTAGTTCTTCTAGTCCCTTCAAGGAGCCAAAAGCTATAGCACAACACTAAGACAAACTCAAAGGAAGAGACTTTTAAAACAATAAGCAACAAATAATACAAGTGTGAGAAGTGTCTCTATTACACACCACATACAAGGAAGGGGTTGAGTTTATATAGGCCCAAACCACCTTACACCCCTTGAGATTCTCAAGGCAATGAATTGGGTCATTGAATCACAATGACTCACCTCCTCACAAGGGGGAGAATCAATGGACTTGTCCCTTCTCCACTAATGGGAATAAACCACCTTGACCTAACCTCCCCACTAAATGGAGAATTAATTTTCATATTCACCTCTTTTGTATGAATTGGATTTAATCCATTCAATAACCTTAACCGCACTCTTGGTAATGGCCATGAATGGTCATGAAGTTGCAATAAGAATTGAAGGTCAATAGTTAGAATTATAGTAAATTCCACCCTACAAGTATGCCACCTCATCATCATGATTAAGACCTTTAAGATTCTCATGTCAATTGCAATTGATATCATAACCACCTTACACCCCATAATCAATGTCATGAAGAGCTTCATAACCAAGGTCATGAAGGGCCTCCTTTACTCATAGATGCCTCATTACCACCCTTACCTCATGGGTCCCACACAATAACAAAACAATTAAAATAAAAGAAATGCAAAAACTAATTTTGAAACTTAATATAGATTATAATAAAAAACCTAACAGTTAAGTTAAGGTTTCTTAAAATAGAGACATTCAAATTAGGTTCCTTAGTGGATGCTTTTTATTAGGGATATTGTTTTTTTGTGAATGAGAGGAAGGCATAAACTAACACCAAGATGTAGTTATGGAGATCAGCCTTGGAATCAAAAGTTTTAAGATAAGTAGAATGAAGACGGATATATGGCATCTAACTATGGTTAGACTAGGATGGATAATAAAGTGGTGGAACAATTGACAGAGAGATTAGGCAAAGCAATTATTTTTTGGCATCTAGGCACAATCATAAACAAAGAAGGTATTATATAGGATTATATTTCACAAAGAGTTAAAATAGGATAGTGGAAGTGAAAATTTTACCCTTCAAAATTTCAGAGAGAATTTGATAGGATAGTCATATGATTGACTATAATGCATGGTGCCATGTTGGGCAGTTGAGAACATCATATAAATAAACTAAATGTGATGGAGATGTAGATGTTGAGATAGATGAGTGATGAAACTAGGGAAGGTAAAGGTGTGATCAGAACTAATTTTGGTGTAGCTTGGGTACATAATAAGCCATTAGATTGTTTGAAGTAAACAATCTAGTGGCTTATTATGATGGAGATGCAGATGTTGAGATAGATGAGTGATGAAACTAGGGAAGGTAAAGGAGTGATCAGAACTAGTTTTGGGGTAGCTCGGGTACATAATAAGCCACTAGATTGTTTGAAGTAAACATGATCATGTTAATTAGCATACTCTGGCTGAAGATTTCTGGTGACAGTGTAGAAATTTTAGACTGAGTTACTGAGTTTCTGATATCCATGAGCTAGACCCTGTCAGAGTTTATTATGGCTATGGATTTTTCTCCTTCATCTGAATCTCATCTTGGAAGGTACATTGCAGGACTGAGGTAAGAATTCTTCCTCTTCTCTCTTGATGCCGTTTATCTGCTTGGTTGGATATTTTGATAAGGCATAGGGTCCTTATTTTGTCTCTTAATAATCTGTTCTCTCTTAGCTGCTATTGAGTTGAGGTCTGTTTAGTTTTTTGCTTATATGATGGATTGGAAATCTTTTGTGATTATTACCTCTTTTCCTACATACATGTCTCTTCCACGGGGAGAGGTGTATATCGTGTGCTACAGGCGGCTGCAAATGAGTCCTTTTCCATCTTGGACACTGGTCTAGTGCAGTGGGCATTTCTCAATTTGATTCTTGCAATGGCACTTGTTGGGTGGACTTTGGGAGAAATGGGAGGCTTTATATATCGATGGTTTGCATGGTGATCTATCACAACCCCTGGTAAGCGACCAGTTAGAGTTCCAATTCTTGTGAGTATTTCTCCTGTGTTCCATACTTTGTGTTAGAGACGTGCAGAGTTACCATGAAACGGTGCTCCCTTCCTCTGCTGCTCCTCAAGCCACAGATCTTGCTAGAGTTTGCTGCTAAGCTAGATTTACCAGATACCCGTGTGAACCCATGATGTAGGACAGCCCTAGGAACTAGGGTATTCTGCAATGAAACAGGATCCCCAAGGCTAGCTAGGACACTAGGTAGGGTTTGGGGTGGGGTTTGCACAGCACATAATAGGAATTCAATTCAGCAGAAGAGAAATATAAATGACATGCAAAGTCTAAACAAAGGCTCAAGATGAACAAATCGAATCAAACTTAGTCACTCCACACAACTAGTCAAGGGGAGGGGAGAATAGGGCATTGCATTCACGGTAATTGAAAAAAATTCAGCAACAACTTATATGCTTTATTCCACTGGGGTAAAGTCTTATGGAAGGTAAAAGAACTGAGAAGAACACCAGACATAACTAAGGGGGAGAGAAAGTAAGAAAGCAGAACTATTGGCAGAAAAAGGGTGGCTGCAGTAGAAGTGTGGGGGAACAAAGGAGGAGAACAAGAAGGAAAACGGAAGGAATTGCAGAAAATATTCCTATAGAGCCTTTGTGCTTGAACTTACACTTATTTTTCCTCCCCATGATAGTTACATTGTTATTATACAACTATAGTCTCCCTAAAATAATGTCAAACAGTCCCATGGATACTACGTCACACCATATCTCCTCTGAGTAAAGAATGGAGACTGATGGGAACTAGACACCTATGAGTGACTTCTCTCACTATTTACAAGGGAAACTCAATGGGGTTGGGGATGCCTCCCAGTTTTAATATCAGCCCTCTTTACAAATTCTTCATACACCACATTGGAGCTACTATCACTATCAACCATTATCAATACTTTGTGCATACCCTATTGGACTCTAGTGTAGAAGGGCAACTCCTCTTCCAGTCTTCTTCTTCTTGCTTTGTGGAAACGATATTGAGGGGGTGCTGCAATAGAAGTCATCCATGTTGCTGCTTACTATTGGTTCTTGTAGCTCTGATACCATTGATGTAACCACAAGTTTTGGGTTAGATACAGGATCTTCTAGAATGGAACCAACACTCAACTAAGGCTTCTGGAGGCTTTGGCCAAGGGTTTAGGGTTTAGAAGGCTGCTGGGTTTGGTGAAACAGCTCTGAATTTTGCTGAATTTTAAAACTTCAAAGAAAGGGGCTTAAGTTTGAAAAGGTTAGGGTTTTCTTGGAAACTTAAAAAATTCTGCCACTCTTCTCAATGAAGAAGATGAAGTGCAGAAATTCTGAACACCAGAATTGGGGCTGCTTTCGGGTTTTTAAGATTAAAACTAGGTTCTATGGGCTTAGGCGACTTTTGGGAGGCTAGAATGATGGGTTTTGGGGCTCGGTTTGAGGGAATCCTAGTGGGGCTAGGACTGAAAACGTGGGGAAGAAGAAAGGTGGGGGGGGGGGGGGAAAGAGCTACTGTGGTTAGGGTTTGGGTTGGGGAATGGCTCCAACTGAAGGGGATTGGGGTGTGTTGTCTTAACTTAAGGGGATTGGGGTGTGTTGTCTTAACTTACTTGAATTGAGGTATGCTTGCTGGAATTCTGCAGATGAGCTTGAAGATGATGATGAAGGAATCTCAAAATTGAAACAAGAGCACTCTATCCTAGCTGCAGGGTTCCAAGGGAAATCCCACAACATTCACAAAGCCAAATTCTCGAACTCTAATCAATTTGTTAATCAAGACTGAAACTAACTTACAATAGAAAGGCTATCTATTGCTTGAAACAAAGGACTGACTTATACTGGGATATCCTGACTATTAGGGTCCTATCACAACTTAACTTGGACTCTGACACACTTATCAAAAGATAATCTAATTACTACGTGATCTCAGCCCTTGGATTTGAGATCTCACTTAAACACTTGAAGTCATCTAATTAAACACATGCTAATTAGATAACTTAAGACCTAAGCAATGAAATTACAAACAAACTAGACACTTTCAACGTGGCTTGACTCCCAAGACTTCTAAATAAACTAATTTACTGGATTTTTGTCTTCATTATAGCTAGATTTAGGGGTAGGTATTGACCATTCTACCCTTGGGATGGATTCGGCCTCCTTGACTCACGGTTGGGCTTGGGCCCATTTTGGGGGATGGTTTAACCCAGGATACATCAAAGCATACTTGTTGAGAGAGGGGAAGAGGCGTTTCCATCAGGGGGAGAGAGGGAGAGAGCTGAAATCGTCTTTCTTCTTCTGATTTTTTTCATCCCTTGATCTTTGGCTTTTGGTTAGTAATAAAGTAGGAGCTTTCCCAAAATAACCTCAGTGAATAAAAAAGAAACAAGAAAAAAGGAACTTCCCTAAAATAATACCAACTGAATAAAATCTCATAACACCCGAGATAAGAAAAAGGAACTCCCTAAGTTACACTTACAATAAATAATCTTAAGATATACTAATACTAATGCAACAAAAGAAAAAAGATATGGTGTGTACCATAATCTTAAGGGTCTAGATGACCCTTTTTAGTAGATATCTCCATACGCCTCGCCGATCCAAATTGAAAAGTTTTGTTGTCTCTGCTTTGGTAATAACAAGTAATGGATGAACGTGTGATTTCCCCATCAATCCTTTGCATGTACGAAGAATTCACCTCTAGTGAATGAAAGCTCTGGTAGTGCTCTAAGAAGTCGGTGTCTAGTCATTGGAACTCCTCATGTGTGATCTAGGAGTCATCGCTCGCTGGTCGTCCATGCCATCTGATAAGAAACTTATGCTGTCCTCCATCGATGGTGGATATGACTCTTATCTAGCACATCCTCAATCTCCTCAGGTAAGGTGGTAAATTGGGGTAATAGAGGGGAAGGTGTAATGTGGGCAGAAGGGTATTGCTAGTCAATATCAAAAGGGAATCTCCCAATGCAGGTGGATATGGTGAAGGGATACTGTGTTGGTTATGGTAAGGAGTGAGGTCCTCAACATTGAAGATGTTACTTATCCCCTTATTGGATGGAAAATCAATCATATGTGCACTTGCGCCGATCCTCTTAGTCACTTTTAATGGGCCTGCCCTATGAGTATGAAGCTTGCTCACTTTTCCTTCTCACAAATCTAGCTGAGCGGATTTGAATTGTAACTAAGCCATCTTCTTTGAACTCCTTTAGCCTTCAGTAAACATCTGCACGAGACTTATATTGCTTATTGTTGAAAGCAATCCGTTGTTGTATCTCTGCATATAAGTCATGTACGCGTTGCAAAGGACTTGGTAGACTCACTGACCTTAAAATTTACTAGGGCTGGCGTAAGATCTATGGAGCTTTATGGGGCTTTAGGTTGAACACCTTAGCAAACCTCAAAAGTAGACAAACTAGTGGACTGGTTCTTAGACGTATTATAGGCAAACTCAACATGGGACAAAGTATGATCCCAGGTATTTAGACTCTCACAGTCTCACTAACAAGGCATCTAAGAAGATTACCTAAACTCCTATTAATGACCTCGGTCTGAGGATGGAATGCTGTGGAGGATTGGAGTTTGGTGCCTAACATGCACTAAAAGGTGTGCCAAAAGTGACTATGAACTTGACATCTCTATTAGACGCTGTAGTGAGGGGAAGGCCATAGTACTTAAAGATATCGTGAAAGAATATCTTTGCCACTACAGAGGCATTAGATGTCTTCGAGCATGGGATGGAGTGGACCATTTTTTAGAAACGATCCACTACCACAGAGATACGATTATTGCCTCTTAAACTCTTGGGTAAGCCTAACACAAAATCCATGCTAAGGTCTACCATGGGGAGTGGGGAATGGGTAGAGGAGTATACAAACCCGTGTTCTGCTTGTAGTGTTCTTTTGTTTGACACGTGTGGCACTAGCGAATGATATGTGCTACATCTTTTTGTAAACTAGGCCAATTTAATTGGTCCTCTGCTAGTGGAATGGTCTTATCTCAACCAAAGTGACATGCGGCTCCACATTATGCAACTCCCAAATCAAATGGTCTCTGAATGAAGTCTAGGAAGGCATAGCTTGTGACCTCTAAACAGAAACCCATCTCACAGGGTATAATCAGGGTGTGGCTTGGGTGGGATAATAGTGACAAAGTGTATAACCTCATTCTATACTTGCAATTTTACAAATGCAGTAGAACAAGTAAATAGTTTCATTTAACTTCTGAATCAAGACTAGAACTTGCACTTGTGCTTATTGTCACATCCACCCAGCTGGTACCCTATCTGGAATACCCGAGTGTGTGATCCACAGTCCTGAAGATCTAGTATATGAGGAAATCATCCTCCCATATTTACAATAATATAATCAAGAACAAGATTAAATCAAATGTTAACTTTGTTAATCAAAAGATCAAGAATACAATCAGAGTGCGGAAAAATGATACCAATAGAATAAATCCAAATGTAGAATGAGGCAGAAACTCACTCCACAGTAACAGCGGAAAAGTAGATAAAAAAAGGTAGATTACAACTGGTTCCCAAAAATAAAAAAAGGGGAACAAACAAGTAAGGTCTCAACGAAACTATAAAAGATCAAAAAGAGAATGAGACGATGTCCCATTGCTGGCACACAAGTGCTAAAGCCGAACTACTCCTTATAAGTATCAGTCTCGTACTGATAGTCTTCACTGATGTAATCACTATAACCAGTACCTTGAGTACCATATGAATCATCAACTTGGTCTTCATAGTACTGATCATCATAGTCAACAGTAGTAGTACCTACAGGAAAGTTTAACAAAAGATGTTGCAAAAAGGAGTGAGTTCAAAAGAACTCAGCAAGGCAGTTCAATCCATAATAACATAATAACACCTGAAAGCAAATCATACATAATGCAAAATGATATGAAACGGAAAATGTAGATATGCTTCTAACTCTATATATGCTGGTCTCTATAGGCAGACATGCTTTAAGTCATAGCACCATACTTCTTTGGATAGGTCTCAATCACTCCCCCTCAACCATCTCGGTATTATGGGTCTGCCGGTGGTAGTTGGGTCCTGCATCCCTCTTGGATATTCCATGGCTGAGGTTTAGGTCATCGCTCTCTCACATCACCATTGGTCTAAGTATTGGCGCATGTCAAGGTAGAGCTTAGCCAAATGCAAGTTTCTACTTAGTTACATCCTTTCGGTATCCTTCACTCTTAGAGTCAGCGTATCCTATGGCTACAACCAACTCGGACTACGGACTCATCAACCTTATTGGTCAGTTACATTAAGTTAACAGGAAGTTCCGTGTTCATCTCACGGGTTGGTTACCGGTCTTGAGTTCCAGGGTCTATGTTCCACTTTTGCAACCGTACCAATAAATGGCCTCTTACGAGTATCCACAATGTGATTCATGTCCTCTCACGAATATAACTCACCGGTATCCTGAGGGCCCACAAATCCCCATTGCTACCACACATTGCTTGGTCTCAATTCCCTTCCTATCGGGTCTGATATAACAGGGACATCCTAGCCAAACACTTCTAGACATGCCTTAGGTATGTCAACCAGTAATTATGGAAAGCGCCAAGGGGCACCATAGGAAAATGTCCCATACCACCTACACTGGTGTCCAAAGGCAGGAACGCCGAAAGGGCATTCTCCATTCCCAAATCACAACCTAGGTAATCACATTCCCAATCAGTCATTCACAAGCACAACTGATAATACAACATAAGTAAGTAATCATTCATAATTGAAATAACAATTGAATTATAAGAACAAGTACTACTGTAGTTGAAGAACTACAACAACAATATAATTATAAGAAATTAAATACAGCAGTAGTAATGAACATGTAATCTAATTCAAAGACATGCATATTAGGTTATTAGGGATCAACCATCCTTACCTTAAGTAACTTCGTAGAATTCCGAAAAATAATGAGGAAGAGGTCCAAGACTAGCAATTAAAACCTAAACAAGCATATAATAATAATTAGGAACAAGCCCTAGAAGATTAGAAGTCAAACGGATCGAATCGGACGAAGAAACAAGCTGCTATATGGTTGGCAGCTTGGTTAGTTGATTGGGTCAGTAGACCAACCAGTAGACCAATGGGGTATAAAACCCTAATTTGATCATAACTTCTTCGTTTGAAGTCCGATTGCTCCGAAATTCGAAAGGGAGTTTCCTAGAACATATTAAGACTATCTAAGAAGGTCAAAGCATCAAATCATGGTCAAAAGATAGGATCTTGATTGAGCCATAACATTAGGGTTTCATCATATATAGTCCATGGCTCTCATGGAAAGGCTAGGAAGAATAAAGATTCACCCTAGGGAAAACAAGAGTAGAAATACATAATCGAGAAGGTGTTGTTGGGGAGGATCCAATAAATTAAAAGTGGATTTGGATTCCCCAATTTGGTTACCTCTCATGAGGGTTACCCAAAATCAACTCTCATAAAAATAACCCAAGGTAGGTTCACAGAGGGTAAGGGAAACATAGAATTAGTATTTCAAAATCAAAAATGGCATTGGGGAGGATCCACCAAATTAACGGAAACATTAGTTTTGACCAATTTGGTTACCCTCTCATGAGGGTTACCCAACGGTTTCTTCCAAAATACCCTACTTTTGGTTTCCCATAAACAACTCTCAAAATAACCCAATATGGTTCACAGAGGATAGGAGAAAGAGGGGATCAACGTAAGAATCATGGGGATAGAAGGAAAGGTTGTAGCACTGATGTGAGACCTTTCCCACAATCACCAAGATCAGTAGAAAACAAAGAGGAAGTAATTAAGACCTTCGGTAAAGTCAATTTTAAGAATCATCGCCATATGGCTTCAAAATCATAGAGTGAATTGGGGGATTCACTCTAGGGCTAATAGAATCAGAGAAGAGGCCATTATAGTAGTGTAATACCTTTCTCATAATCAGAAGATCAAAAGAGTAGAAGAGAGAATAAATCAAAGAAGAAACGAATCGATTACTAACCTTTTTGAAGAAGAATAGACGAAGAAACTCAGACGGATGCTTGAGGATCTTCCTTGGCTTTGGAGGAGAGGTTATAGGGTTCTTCCCATGTTCTCCAGAGGTTTAGAATTGATTGTGAGTGAAAAACATGGAGTTCCCCCCTTTAAATAGCATAAAAACTCCTAAAAATACAAGGATTTCACCAAACTGACCAAACTGCCCTTGTTGGTCGACTGGCCAGTCGACCAATCAGTCGACCAACCATGTTAGCAACTCCAGAAATGGGATTTGATGGGCCTAACTTCAATATCTTTGGATGGGCTTCTCACAACTCCTCAAACAACTTACCTAGCATGGAGGAATGCCTTCAAACCATGTCCAACTAGGCTTTAGGTTCAACAACCAGGCTCTCCTTCATCAATGAGCAGTTCAACTCCAAATCATGTAAGGTTTCCATAAGGGAACACCATCATCAATATCCATGGGTTTCGGGTCAAACACTACGTCTTCTACTGAGATGGCCCACAAAGACTTCTTCCTTCACTTCAGGTCTTCGGATCTACACTAAGGGAGAGGTCTGACTTGAGTTCCTAGGACCTTCCCAAGGATAACAACACTGTACTTAAGGTCCAACTTCAAGGTCAAACATCAAACAAGCCCTTCTTCACCCAAAACAGATAGGGTGTCTAGGTTAGGTTTGGGCTGGATTTCACACTTATGCTATCCAACAATGTGAGAAGTAGAGGGTTTTTCTTTCCTTTATTATTTTGTTTTATTTTTTTATTTTCCTTTTGAACGAACAAGATTTACTATAGAATATTATATAGGCTTGTTGATGTGTCAGTAGTGACATGTGCCAAGTGTAATAATTTTTATTTTTTTGGTGCATGTGTGTGTATTGGATTTTTGTTTAAATTTTTCCTCGTTAGGTGTTGAATTCTGAATTATGATTGAGTTACAACCATGTTCATTTACATAGAGACTTCCAGATGAGGCTCCTTAGTAGATGCTTTTTGCTTGTGATATTATTTTTTGTGAATGAGAGGAAGGCATAAATTAACACCAAGATGGAGTTATGGATATCAGCCTTTGAATCAAATGTTCTAAGATAAGTAGAATGAAGAGGATATATGGCGTCTAACTTTGGTTGGACTAGGATGTATAATAAAGTGGTGGAACAATTGACAAAGAGATTAGGCAAAACAATTATTTTTTGGTATCTAGGCCTGATCATAAGCAAAGAAGCTACTACAGAAGATTATATTTTACAAAGAGTTAAAATAGGAAAGAGGAAGTGAAAATTGTGCCTGAAGTATGTGTGTTCCATGTACTCCTTTAAATTTCAAAGAGAATTTGATAGGATAGTCGTATGATTGACTATAATGCATGGTGCAACATGTTGGGCAGTTGAGAACATCATATAAATAAACTAATTGTGATTGAGAAGCGGATGTTGAGATAGATGAGTAATGAAACTAGGAAGGTCAAGTAAGGAATGATCATTTTAGAACTAATTTTGGAGTAGCTTGGGTACATAATAAGCCACTAGATGGTTTGAAGTAACACGATATGTTAATTAGCACAATCCAGCTGAAGATTTCTGCGTACGGTATAGAAATTCTTGACAGTTACTGAGCTTCTGATTTCCTTGAGCTAGACCCTCTCAGAGTTTATTATGTTTACAGAATTTTTCTCCTTCATCTGAATCTCATCTCGGGAGGTACATCGCGGGACTGAAGTAGGATTCTTCCTCTTCTCGCTTGATGTCATTTGTCTGCTATGGTTGGTTATTTTGATGAGTCCTAGGGCCTAATCTGTTCTCTCTTAGCTGCTATGAGTTGGAAGTCTGTTTATTTTTTGCTTATATGATGGATTGGAAATCTTGGGTTATTCTTACCTCTATCCCTACTACTTACATCTTCTGCTGGGAGATCTGTAAATTGTGCACTACTGGCGGCTGCAGAGGACTGTCTTATTGCATTTTGGGCATTGGTCATCCAGTTCAGTGGGCATTTCTCGATTGATTCTTGCAATGATGCTTGTCGGTAGATTTTTTTGGAGAAATGGAAGGCTTTATATATCAATAGTTTGCATGGTGATCAATCACAACCCTGGTAAGCGGCCTGTTAGGGTTCTTCAATTCCAATGAGGATTTCTCCTTCTGTGTTCTGTACATTGTGATAGAGACACTCAGAGTTACCATGGAAACAATGTTCACTCCCTCTGCTGCTCCATGCTCTCCCATTTCTGCTCCTCAAGCCTCAGATCCTGCTCCAGATTTTGCTGCTAAGCTAGATTTACCAGCAACCCATGTAAGCCCAGCAACTATTTCTGAAAGTAAGTTGAGTGCAGTGAAAAATAACCTGCTTTTCGGATTCCAGACCAGATCCCTGTTGATCTGTATGAGATACAAAATATGTTTCCAATGCATGCCTTCAATGGTGGGTAAAGGTTGAATAGATTCATCTAGTTAAAGGCACTGCAGATCGTTGATTCTCAAAAGCCAGAGACATGCAAGTAGTTCTGTTCTCACTAACCTTGCATCTACGGAGGACACTTGGTGATAATGCAACCTTGGGATCCTTCTCAGCCTGCAGATAAGGTTCACTTTTCCTACATTGCGATATGGTCACTAGTCCTTAATCTACATTGGATGTTCAATGATTCCTGAAATCTTGCTGGAGATATTCTCCGAAGCTGGTTTCTGTCTAGATATTGAATGTCCTTTTGGGACTGTGGCCTCTAATAGCACTTCAGCAGTGAGGCTACTCATCCCTCTCAATCATGAACTCTGTCCTCAGTCAGTTTAGAAGTGGGCTCTCATCATGCCACGGTTGTGAATCTGGCATATGAACATTGGCCTGAGAGAACATGTTCCAACTGTGTACACATCAGACACATTAGTCTCAACCAAGATTCCTGGCTGCTACCTCTCATGCTGGTGAGAATGTTGGAAGTTTCCCTCCTTCACAAAATGGTTATCTCCCCACATAGACAGAATTTACTACTGGAGGTCTGTAAGGTTTATGATGAAGCATTCTTGGGCATTGCTTGTATTGAGGTTCCTCCTCCCTCTGACAAGCCTGATCTTTCAGTGTCTGATCTCTACTCTAAAAGGCTTCCAATGGAAGTTGAACAAGGTTTCCACTTGTTGGCTCTTGTCTATAATCTGGATCTTCCCCGACAAGAAGTAGATACACCTACAACTGCTGAAATGTACATTGTTTTGTCCTATCCCTAGAAGACAAGAACCAGCATGTACTGCTGAGTTGCATCTTCCCCAGCTACAGCATATAGAGCGCACTGTTCAACCAGTATCCTCAACACTTGGTGCATTGAACAGTGATACAATATCTCCAGTGAATGACAAGCTACACACAGCAACTGTATCTCTATCCACAGCTCTGAATTTAAATCGATGTTTTGATCCACTGCTTCTAAGCCTACTTACTAAGCCTACTTACTTTGTCTTCAACCCAACTTCTCTCCAAGGTACACTGGCAGTCCATTGTCTCTCTTCTTCAACACCAGTTCATATTATCGCGCATCAATCTGGAGCAAGCCTTTCGAAAGGGAAGTCAGTGATGGGAGAGCAGTCACAAACCCATCCCCTTGTGATTTACACAAGGAAACTGATGATTCATGATCTTGGGGAAGACCACATGGGCAGCAGCCCATGGAAGAAACCTCATCTATCTTCTCCTGAAATCATTATATCTAAGGCAGAGGTGTTAGCTGGGTTCAGCCACTAGAGGAAACATGAAAATCATAACTCTCAATTGTCGAGGGTTAGGCTGGGCCATCGATAAAAATGGAGATTCCTGTCTTAATCAATCTAGTTCGGTCGCAGCTTTTATTTCTATCTGGAGTAAAGTCTTCAATTGTCAGTGTTAAGCTGTAAGTCTTTGGTTTTGATTTTGGAGTGTCTTCTGGGCATTGGAGGTCTTCTTTTGTTTCAGAATGCTGCAATTTTGGTTGATGTTTTGTGTAGTTCATCTCGGTGTATGCATATATTAGTTCAATTTCAGCAAGTTGAATAGAATGCGTCTTCTGTTTACATGATAACATGAGTGCCTATCCTAACTTCCTAACTGTAAGAAGAACTCAATGGTGTACCCTTTTTCAGCTTGCTTCTTTTGTGGATTTACTCTGGCTGTTTCTGTTTCTTTTTTTTTTTTTTTTTTTTGGGGGGGGGGGGGGGGAGACTGGAATTCATATTGAATAGAAGGTAAGAAAGGAGGCTTCCTCTTCAACCTAGACAGTTTAGCTCTTTCACAGGATTTCTTGAACTTGCTGATCTGATCTCTACACGAACATATGGAACCCCCTTTCACGTGGTCTATTTAACAAAGAGATCCAAGTTGAATTGAGGCTTGGCTGGATAGATTCCTTTTACAATGTGAGTTGGAGGAAGATGTTTTATGCTACGTTTGTTCATCATTATACAATGACTGCCTCAGATCTTATGGTTCTCATTCTCAACACTGAAGGTTTATGGTTACAACTTCATAACTTCATAAACCTTTTCGTTTTGAGGCCTTTTGGACTCTTGAGCCATCATTCCAACAGCTTATTGAATCTAAGTGGAAGCATCATATACGAGGATCCCCTTCGCATTTTTTTGTAAACTCAGAGCCTTGAAATCAGTCTCAAATTGTGGAACCGTGACGAAATTGGAAAACTCACTGTTAAAGAAAACACTATTCGAAGTAAAATGGCATAAAATATGAAGTCCCTGTTGGTAATAGGGAGGATACATGGTATGCTCAAGAAAATCTACTTAATGCTAATCTTAAGTTGGTGATTTCTCAAAGAGATGCTCTATGGAGATTGGAGACAGAAATCTAGAGCTAATTGGATATAACAAGGTGATTTAAACACTTGCTATTTCCACGTATTGACCATGAAGCGGTTGCTTGGAATTGCATACGTGGTATTCATAGTGATGGGATTTTCTACGCAGAACAAGGGGTAAGAAGGGAGCAAAGGAACTGGAAAATGGAAGAAAAAAAATTATGGGTAAGAAGGGAACAAAGGAACTGGAGAACAGAAAAGAACAAGAGGTAACAAGAGAACCAAAGAAGCTGGAAAAGGGAAAAGAACTATGGATGGGGAAACCAAGGAACTATTAAAATTGTTGAAGGAAAATAAATGGGAAGTCCTTTCTATCTTTTTCTTTTTCTTTTTTTTTTTAAAAGAAAAGTGACAAAGAAAGGAGAGAATGGCAACAAGAAGACTGCCTGACAGAAAAAGAAAGGGGTGGGGGACTTGTTTCACACAAGGAATAGAGAAGGAGAGAAGAAGAGACTTATTGTGAGAAGAAAAGAAAAGAGAAAGACGCCGTGAGAGAGATAGAAACATGGGAAGCTTTTCCATTCAATGATTCATTCATCTCATTCCTCCAATGATTCCCAATACATGCTTTTAATTAAAAAATAATAATTTAATTCATTCCAACCCTACAACCGAACTCCCAAGAAAAACCTAAATGACTCTACCCAAATCTAATATTTAGGGGCAAAGTTGGAAAGCCCAAAATATAATTACAAAAAATTTAACACATGGGCTAGATATACCCATGGATCAACCCAAACCCAAAATAACCCATAATTGGACCAACAATAATCCATGCCGAACCCACAAGGAGTCAAAACATATCAAATTGAATAAAAATTAATAGCAAACCATACCCAACCCACTAGGACTCAGGAAAAAGTGCATATGGCCAATGCTTCTTGTCAAATCATAGGACTCTAGCAATTTGATAGCCTCCGAACTCGCCATCGATCCACATAGATGCTATCATGGGATGATCCCTATGCTGGCATCGTTGGTAGACTCAAAATTGTCAACTGATATCCTCATCAAATGATTACATATACAAAAAGTCAACAAAATACAATGACCAACTAGCAGCTAGAATGTCCCAGACTTAAGTTATCCCTTATCTGTATTGTATTTTGAGTACTGAAAGCTGGCCATGAAATTTTGCCTCTGAAGTTATCCATGAACTGAGACACTGTGTTTCTATAGGTGAAATCATCCACATAATGTAGATATCCCATCGCGTGAACTTTTCCCCCAGTATTCAACAAATTTTCATTATTTTCCCCCAAATTTTGACAAATGAGTTATTGATTTAGGGTGAAATAGAGGTTAAAATCACAAAATCCAGCCACAAAATGGTTTGGCAGTCAAAATTCAAAGGGTGAAACCTTATGAAAGCTGCCAAAACTTGTGAAATCTCACAGGTTCTTTTGTAGGTTTGCAACCTGGTAATTTTTTGACTTCACACAGGTTTCCTCTCGTGTTCTTCAAAAACCGACAGATTTTGGTGGTTCTGAGTAAAACTTATACCATGCTTAATAGTCATGAAAATCTTCATAAATTGAAAGGCCATAAGAAAAGGAATGTAGGTCTCATGTTTGTTAAACTTGATATGAGCAAGGCATATGATGGATTAGAATGGGATTTTCTTGAGATGGCTTTACAGGAATATAGTTTTTCCACCAAGTGGATATCTCTAGTTAAGTTTTATGTTCGAACTACCAATTATGAATGTTACTCAATGGGTCCTGAATTGAAGCATTCTCTCCATCAAGAGGTTTATGGCAAGGTGATCCTTGTCATCATATTTGTTTGTCCTATATCTGAAGTTCTATCCTCCCACTGTCCCACATAGGACTGGCTAAGCAAAAATGACAGCGAAAGGGAATAAAATCTCAAGACAAGGGGAGAGTACTACACATTTGGCATTTGCTGATGATCTTATTCTTTTTGGCCAAGCTAATGCCACTGAAGCACGAGTCTTTCATAATAGTGTTCATCATTATTCTTAACTTTCGGGAAATTGTATCAATTATCAAAAGACCCGGGCCCATTACAGTCCAAGTACTCCTGACGCAATTGAGAGGGAAGTCTCCTCTCGTTTCCACATTACCCAAGTTCTAACATCAGAGCTGGATATTTATTTAGGCATCCCTCATATCAGCGATAAGCTAAGAAAGAACCACTGTTCCACTCTGATACTTAGGTTGAATCAAAAGCTAGAATCTTGGACAGTGAAGCTGTTAAGTTCAGATGGGAAACTTACACTGATAAATTCCACCCTGAGTACGTTACTAATGTATTATATGTCCTGCTTCAGACTTCCTAGGAGGCTAGGACTGTATTGCAATCACTTGACTCGGCCAGCTGCAAATTCTTCTGGAGCCAGGGTGAAAATTTTGTACTGCACACCACCAGGTGGAAAACCATATGTCAACCAAAGCGGTGTGAAGGGTTGAACATTAAGTGAGCTGAAAGTATGAATTTAGCTCCATTAGCCCGAACTGCATGGAATGGCTGGATCCTTCTAGCTCACTCTTAGGTAGGATAATGAAGAATAAGTATTCTAAACATACAGGTTTTCTTAAAGCTGCATCTACATCAAGTGCTTCTTGGGGTTGGAAATACTTGCTTCAAGATCCCTGTTAAAAAGAGGATTATTTGTACAAAGTGGAGATGAAGCCTCTACTAATCCATGGATGAAATTTTGGATCCTTAATCATCCTCCAAGTGCTGACATGATTCCTCTCTCAGGATGCACCTTTTCAGGTTAAAGATGTTATTGATGAACAGAACCATGCTTCAAAAATTGACTTGCTGAATCAGTGGTGGCCTCCACATTTGGTAAGGATAATTTGTAGTATTCGTCTTCCAGTCCAGCATCAAAAGGATAAGCTCATCTGGTTACGCAGGCTAATCGCGAGTTTTCTATAGCCTCTGCCAATTGGTTAGCAATAGAAAATGAAAGCAGCAGCCTTAGTACAACTTGGCTACAGCTAAGACAACTTCTTATAGCCCTGAAAATTCATTCATAACAAACTTCCATCTGCTGATCTAATTCAACAGAGAGGTATTCAGGTTCCCTTTCACTGTACCCTGCGTGGTTCAGATGTAGTAATTCCTGATCATATTTTCTTACTGTGAGACTGAATCCAAAGCATTCAGCAGCTTCATAATATATGGCCACTATAAATGACAGCATCAGTGCAATGGCAGCTCTTCTACATCATCATGGAGTGTACAAGGTCATCTATAAATCTTGAAAAAGCATCCTTCCTGTGCTCTCTCCTTTGACAAATTTGGATTAATTATGTGGGATGCATTCATGGGCGACAAGTTCAACAATCTAATCAAGTTATTCATCTTGCTCAACGCATACATTCGGACTACTACTCTCCCACAATTATTAGAAGGAACACAATCTCTCACAGGCTTATTAGATGGGAAGTTCCTGTGAGGTGATTAAACTCAAATGTCGATGGCTCTATTCTAGGTAACCGATATAGCGGGTTTCAGTGGAATAGCAAGGGATTATACTGGGAAACATATCTTCAGTTCTGCTGTACTATGTGGTCTCCAATATGCCTTGGTAGCTGAAGCATTAGCCATCAGATATGCCCTTTCAATCACCTCAAAACTAGGATACAAAAACATCTCTGTTGAGAGTGATCATTTGGCTGTAATATCTACTCTGATGGGTCTGAACAATTCAGTTCCATGGAGAATAGAGATGCTTATTCAGGACTGCAGAATCTTCTCAAAATTACACTTGTGTCGCACTCAAGCATGTCTTACGGGATTACAATATGATGGCTAATGGACTAGCATCTCATGTAGCAAAACTAGAAACTTCTTTTTTATGGATTAGTCAATGCCACCACCAATTTTATTTGTTCAGCTCTGCTGGTAGATGTTTCTGGTGTCTCTTTCCCTAGAGGATTCTCTATTCAATAAATTCATGGTATTCAAAAATAAAAAAACATGATTATGTTCAATAGAGGCCTTTGGATTTCTCAGGATTGGGTGCAATTTGATTGAGTTGACAGACTAAAAGAGGTAGGTGCAGACCTAGGATTAGCTTAGGAGAGGTGGTTAGGTAATGCATGCTTGGTTTATGCTTTGTACAAAATATGACCTCAAATAAAGTTTATTGAAGGGCAAGGATCCATCAAAGTTAGGCTTGATTTGAGCTTCACTGTGTTTGTGCATAGTTAGGGATGCAACATTTGACAATATCAGAATTTTCTCTATTCAGGAAGTTGCTGTTTTCCTCGTTCTTATTGATATCTTTGCTGTGGAGCATCTATTTATCTATCCATCTGTCTGTATTTTTTTTTTTGGTCTGTTTGTTCCCCATGGATAATCAGGAATGCAGAAATAGACAATATAAGAAATTGTGTCTGGTATAGATTCAGGAAGTTGCTTTTTGTCTCTCTCTGTGTCTGTGGATAATCAAGAATCAGGCCAACATTAGACTGTTAGAATTTTGTTCCGGAATAGAACCAGGAAGTTGCTTTTCCTTGTTCTTGCTGGTATCTTTGTTCTGGAACATTCGGTTGCTCTTTATCTGCTCCATCATATCAAGATTTCACTAAATTTCTTACCACTTTGTTTTCCAGTAGTACTAAAGCTTCCAACTTTAAATGACTCTTATTGCTTGTGCAATCTAGAAACAAAGTGTTTTCCTGATAATGAGAATGATCTAGTATTTAGTGTACACATTGACTCTAAAACCTCTCATTTTTTTTTGGTTTAACATTCCATCTCTTTCACATAAATCTTCCCTTTTTATATTTATTTGTAGGCAAAAATTATGTTACATTATTTTTTCTTTGAATGTAATACATTCAATCAGATAAGGTCAACGGAATCTGGACTCAGTTCTCTCATGCATTTTTATTGAATTGTTAAATTTCAGATGTCTATACTCTGTAGCCACCATCCACCACCGTCATGTTAGAATAAACTTCTTTTACCTTTGGGAAAATATACTAACAGCTTTCTCTTAGGCAGTTACTTTGGCCAATTCATTTATTCGTAAAGATATCCACTGAGTTTTGCATTAGATTCCTCTACAAATGTCAACTAGCCTTCATACTCTTCCTTGGAGACCTCTCATACATGAATCTTAATCAGATGGAATAGTTTGTACTTGGTAAGAGCAATGCTGACATGTCTCTACTATTGATTTCAAGGGATATCATGTTCTGTACTCCTGTTTCATCCAGCCTTAGTTTTTATTTTATAAATTTCTTTGTTCATCCTTTATGTCAAGATCTACAATATGAAACGGGGATGGGATTTCAGAAAAGTTTCCTTGCCGTTCGTGGTTGATGTAGCATTTCCTTTTCTGAGTTCGGACTTTAAAGTTAGTTTACGCTTATGCTTTGGCATTCATTTCTTCTATTTTTTTCCCATTGTTTTACTTTCTTGCCGGTGAGAACAATTAGATGCAATCTGTTATCTCCTATCTCCTAAACCAAATAATGCGACATGGGGGTTCTGAGAACCTTCTCTTTTTTTTTTTTTTTTTTTTTTTTGGGGGGGGGGGGGGGGGTCAACAAGTTTCTTAGTTCTTGTTAGCAGTTCTTCACACTTTTGTTTGGTCAATTATTTTTGCATTTCCTCAAAGATGCTTTTTTTTTTTTTTACCAATGTCCATAAATCCTATAAAACCATCAATTTATTTGGTGGTGGAAAATTTCTGTGCTGCCATATGGTGAGCTGCCTACATCAATCTATGTAGGAGAGATGAAGTCAAACAGTGCTGAGCCATGATTGGTGGCCTTATTCATTTTTTCCCTTTTAGAATAACACATTTCTTCTATCAGCGGGCATCAAATCTGGTCATTTTACATCTGTTTGTTTATATATATATTGTTTCTCATCTTTGATTGACTGAGTTGTTACAGACAGGACCTTATGAAGTAACAACAAGATGGACAATGGTAATGAAGTTCATGCTTTTACCTTGGAAACCAGAGTTGGTTTTCACAGGAACTTCCATCATGGGCATCAACCCAGAGACCCAAAAGTTTTGCAGCCATGTGGTAAGCATACTCTTATTGACACAATTAAGTTGCAAGAAAGGGCAAAGAGAAAGAAATACAAGACAATCACCACCCGGGGGGGGGTGTTCTGTCTTTTCTTACTTGGAGAGTTCTTTTTTCTTTTTGGTGAATTACCTCAAGATTTTACTAAGTACTGATTGTCAGAAATTATGTATTTTATCTGTAGGATATCTGGGACTCCATAGATAATAATGATTACTTTTCTTTAGAAGGCTTGTGGGATGTTATACAACAGGTAATTTTCTATTCGTGAAAACCATGGTAAATTGATTTCAGTGGCCACATGCCCATGCTTCTTATCTTTAGTTTGTACTTCTTTGCAGCTACGTATTTACAAGACTCCAGATTTGGAAACACCAAAGTATCAAATTCTCAAGAGAACTGCAAATTATGAGGTAGGTTGGTAAATTTTTTCTTTTTTATTCTGGAGAGAAGTGGCAAGTATTTATCAATTTGTATTCTATCAATCTGCATTAAAAAAGTTTTACATGAAGTTAATTCTTAAAATTTGGACCTCGATCACTGGAATTTTGATTAGAGATAATACTGAGATTAAGACCTCTAATTCACATAGACTTCTGAGTATCTGCAATCCTGATGCTTTCAAAGATATCCCAGACAGGTCAGCTAATTGCTTCACAGCATTCCGGTGGGGCATTCTATTTCTCACTAAAATTAGCCAACAATATCTGATCAACCTGATCTTGTCAAATCAGGTCCCATTAATCCCAGTTTTATATGAGTTGTCTGCATAAAAAATAAAAAATAATAATAAAAGGAAATCAGGATTTTGGCTTCCTTCCTTCCAAATTGGTTCCCAGTACTGAGTCTTCAGCCTTTTCTTATTGCCATTCCTTTATCATAATTCTTGTTTCCAACATCATGAAGGCTTGAAATATTT
The DNA here is from genome assembly GCF_041222555.1 of Hakea prostrata. Taxonomy (NCBI): domain Eukaryota; kingdom Viridiplantae; phylum Streptophyta; class Magnoliopsida; order Proteales; family Proteaceae; genus Hakea; species Hakea prostrata. The sequence continues at coordinate 11,373,239 of NC_142602.1, forward strand.
TGATACTAATGGGATCTGGCTGCTTGCTTCTTATGTTTTGCTTTCTGTCATTTTGGTTGCTTCATGTTTCTTCAACATGGGCATCTCTCCATCCATTATTTTCTTCCCCATGAAATAAAATTCTTGCTCTCTTGGAAAAAGAATTCCAATTTAACATCATATTAGCCTTTTTTTTTTTTTTTTGGGGGGGGGGGGGGGGGGTGTTTCTCTTAGAAATAATGCTTCTGGTTATGACATTTACTCTATTTTTAATAGTGGAGTTATGTTTAACTGACTAGTTTTTCGATGCAACTACAGATACGCAAATACTCTCCATTTGTCATTGTAGAGACAAAAGGAGACAAGCTCTCTGGGTCTGCTGGCTTTAGCAATGTTACTGGGTGAGCCCCTTTTAATCCCCCCCACCACACAACCATTATTAAAAAAAAAAAAAAAAAAAAAAAAGAAGAAAAAGAAAAATGAAGGAAACATAAGCATTAGCATTATACATATGGTCCATCCCCTCGACAGGCCACATCTGAAGTTTGTTTACCTTGATGGCATGGACTACATTGTATGGCTTACCCTCCATGAATTTAGCCATCTATAAAGATGATCTAGGCATAATTTGTTTCTCAATGTGGTGTATGATATTTTGTGGAAATTATGCCTACATTTGGAATCCTCTAGGCCATCCTACAAAGCTGCCATATAAAAAATTTCTCAGTTATCCTTAATTTCCTTGCCATGTAACTGGCAAAATGCCATCTTGTTTTTCTTTTCTCAGAAATGACTTTACAGTTAAATTGGCATTTCTTTAGGTATATGTTTGGCAAGAATTCCTCTACGGAGAAGATCCCAATGACAACTCCTGTTTTCACTCAGGCATATGATTCTGAGCTATCAAATATATCCATCCAAGTGGTTCTACCATTGGAGAGAGATTTGAACAGGTATGGTTCTAATATTTGCTGTGGTGCAAGACCAAAAATATTTACTAAGAATGTAGAGAAGAAATGATAGCAAGAAGTGATTCTTGATCAACACATAACCATTGACAGTAAATAGAAAAAAAAAAAGGTGTTGGAGGTTGTATACAGGTAGTACAATGAGAGAAATAGATTTTAAGACTGCTTTTTCAAGTTATATCTGTTATAGTTTTTAACTTTTTATTATGTTTTTTTTTAAATGACATACGTTGGAGATTGTATATAGGTAGCACAATGAGAAAAATAGATTTAAGACAGCTTTTTCAAGTTATATCTGTTACTTTTTCTTTACTGAGAATGATGTATTTATCAGCTTGCCGACCACTACTCAAGATGATGTTAGCTTGAGAAAGGTTGATGGAGGCATTGCTGCTGTATCAAAGTTTAATGGAAGAGCAACTGAGGACTTTGTTCAAGAGAAAGTAAATGCGCTGCGTGCTGCACTGCTTAGGGATGGTCTCAAACCTAAGATGGGGTGTTTACTTGCTCGTTACAATGATCCAGGGCGCACATGGAGCTTTATAATGGTACACAACAATCTTTCCCTTACAATTTCTTATAACTTTTTCCTTCATTTTGGTGGAGCTCTGAGTAAGTTCTATGTGGTCCTTCAAATGATAATCTCATCATTTGAAGGACCACATTTTGGTGCTTTTCCTTCATTTTGGTGTTTTTTTTACTGCTACTTTTCGGTTTTGAAACACTCACAGTTATATAGGTAATGGCGAACAAAATGAAACCCTTGATCTGCTTCTCTTTTAGTTTTCTCTGAAAATTTTCTTTTCTTGCTGTTTTATGGACGCTTTTCCTTGAAGAGGAATGAAGTGGTGATATGGCTCGAAGAGTACCAATTGAAGTAGTGCACATGTTGGCATAGCCATCATTGAAGATTGCCTCATACAGACCAGCTCTTACGTAGATGTTCTGATGGTTCATGATGAGAAGAACAGTTGAATGAGATATGGTGCCAGCCCCATCGGCCATGTTCCATTATTGGGTGCAGTCATGAGATCTAGGAGTTGTGGTTGATTGCACCATATATTTATTATGGCACTTGCATTTCGTGTTGCAAACTGCAAGCCTTCTAGAACTCCCAATATTGTTGCTTTAATTTATTGAGTCACCTCCATCAGCATCTCCAAAAGCAACACACTTAAGCGAATTCTGTATGTGTAGTTCCCACATTCATCCTGCTCTTTTCTTTGTTGTGTGATCGACTCCTGCACTTCTTTGAAGTTCCGACCTGCAAATGCAACTTTGGTTAGGCCTACTAAGTTGGTATGGTTTGTAGGGTCCAGCCACCTCATGGTGATTGGATATTGAGGTTTTTGATCCAGCAATTGATATAATTCATCGCTGTATTTGGGTCAGGATCTTTATTCGAAATCACAGCTGCATTTCTCAATAACCCGATAGCATAACATGTTAACATTGTAATTTTAATTAGCCATCTTAACATAGCTTTATCCAAATTACTATCAAAGAATAGAAAAAAGAGCTAGAGTCATTAGATTATTCTGATGTAGGTTCTCCACTCTCAATCCCAAAGGCACTGAGTTTCTACAAACAGGAACAACTGTCCATCCAGAAATGGGCTCTTTAACTGGGATTCTTGCATGTAACAACAGGCGCCAGAAAAATAGTTTAGATTTGGGATGTATATTGATCTTCCAAAAAAAAACCTTCCACCAATCTACATTCTGACATGGAAAAGTTTCAAACTTTCTGCCGATTGAATGTTTGTAAGCTAATTTTGTAGAAAAAGGACCTATTTGAAGCCAGCAAAGAAGACCAGGAATCTTGTTCCACATTTAGTGATATTAAGTATGTTGCCTTTGCACAAATGGAGGGGAAAGACAGGTCTATCTCTTCCCTCAATAGAGATCTCCTTTCCACCACATCAGCAAGACAAGAGTTCCTACCATTTCCCACCTTCTTGAGGACTATACCTGCAAGGTCCGGAAGAAATTTTACGTAAGTTCTCCCAAAGAGAAAAGCATGATTTCTGACCAGTCTTAGGATCAAAGATTGAGGCTGTAGGGAAATATTTGGCTTTCAAAGTTTTAGTCCACAAAGAATTTGGTTCATTAAATAACCACATTCATCCTGCTCTTCCATCCTCTTGAACTTAGGCCTTACCTATCTTTAGGTAAGCAACACTTGTCCCAAGCAATTGGAGTGAGGTGTTTACTTGTATCTATGTGCCCAAGCTAGAATCTTTGACATACTGAGTCCATCTTTCTGCAAATATGTTTGAAAAACATAGTGTCACATCCACCCAGCCGGTACCCTACCTGGCATACTCGAGTGTGTGATCCACAGCCCCGAAAAACAAGTGTTGAGAAAACCAACCTCCCATATACACAATAACATAATCATGAACAAGATATAATCAATGTAATGCTATATAAACATTGAGATCAAGATAAGAAGAGAGACAATATAATTAGAGTGCGGAAAGAATGATACCAATATATAAATAATCAAAATGTAGAGTGTGCGGAAAATCACTCCACAACTACAGCGTAAATGTAGCTCGAACAAAAAGAAAGATTACAACTGACTCCAAAAGAAAGGAAAGAAAGAAGTAATAAAACTAAACTAGAGTTTCTTTTACTTTATAAAGAACGTCTTCATAAACATAAACTTGAGAAATTAAGCACGGCCGCTTCCACTCCACGGTAGGGCTAATCATGGTACGTAGCATGATTACACGAGGGATCATCTCCGAAATCTTCGTAACTGCCGACACCTTGCATGAAGTATGCTTCATCAACTTGCGCCTCGTAGTACTGGCCTTCATATTCTTCAGTTCCTGTAGAATAGTCTAACAAAGATGTTTGCAAAAAGGAGTGAGTTCAAAAGAACTCAACAAGGCAAGTTATTCCACAACAACATAAATAACATGATAGAAAAACATAGCATGATGCAATATGATATGAATCATACAATGCATGTATGAATCTAACTCTATGTATGCTGGTCTCTATAGGCAGACATGCTTTTAAGTCATAGCACCATACTTCTTTGGGTAGGTCTCAAATCACTCATCATCGGTTGGTAATGGGTCCGGCATCCCTCGGGACATTCCATGGCTGGGGTTTAGGTCACCGCTCTCTCACATCACCGTTGATCTAAGTATTGGCGCATGTCAAGGTAAAGCCTAGCCAAATGCAAGTCATCTACTTGGTCATATCAACTCAGGTCCAGATAGGTCCATTCCTCGCCCCAGGCGATTCTTTCCGGTATCCTTTTCACTAGAGTTAGTGTAGTCTCGGACTACGGACTCATCAACCCTATTGGTCATCTAAAAATAATAGATGGGAAGCTCTCATGTCCTCTCATGGGTTGGTTACCGGTCTTGAGCGCCCATGAGCCCAAGTCTACTATTTGCAACCCTACCAATAAATGGCCCCCACAATGTGATTTATGTCCTCTCACGGGTTGGTTACCGATCTTGAGCGCCCATAAATCCCCATTGCTACCACAGGTCGTTCGATCTCAATACCCTTCCGAATTGGGTCTGATATAACAGGGACATCCTAGCCAAACACCGCTAGACAAGCCCTAGGTATGACAACCAATAATCCAGGAAAGTGTCAAAGGGCACCATCGGAAATATCCCATACTATTCCCACTGATGTCCAAGGACAGAAATGTCAAAATGACACTTCCTAATCCCAAATCATACCTATTCAATCACATTCCCAATTCAGTCATAACATACACAACTGATATCTCGTCATATAGAAAGATGCATATAAACACGATCAATTGCATATATAGATAACATGAATAAGTATTCATAATAACAAAAGAATACATGGATATGTACTACTGTACTTGAAGTACTATAACAACAATATAATATTAAGAAAATACAATAATGGAAATTCCCAAAATAGAAACTAAGATTCACACAATCTATGTAATTATGGAAACAACTATCGTTACCTTAAATAGATTCGAAGATATTCCGGAAATCAAAGAAATCAAGTCCAAAGTTAGCAAATCAACCCTAGACAAGCATATATATAACATTGGGAGAGAAACCTAGAAAATCGGAGGTCAAACGGATCAAATCGGACGAAAGCATTAATGTTGTCCACAGCTGGCTGACTGGCTGGTTGACTGATCCAGTCGACCAGGCAGTCGACCAAGTGAATAGTAACCGAAGCCAAAACTGAATTTTTTATCCGAAACCATACTTCCGAGACTCGAAACACTCCAAAATTCAAAAGGAATCTAAGGAACATTAAACTAAGACTATCTAGCAAAGATTAAGCATCAAACAAGGATCAAAACATGGACTTTCTATTTTGAAAACATACTTTCTATTTGATCAACATCATGGTATTCAATGAAAAACACCATGAATGCAAAGGAGAATGAAGGATCATGTCAAGAGGATCATAATCACAAGATCAGAGATGAATACTAACATATAATCATATCTAGTATACTAGAGAAATCATATTAGAAGAATGATCACGCTTTCATGAAGAAAATCATATAATCATGGCTAGAATCAAGTATGTGAATCATAGCATTCATAGAATGAATGGAGATTCATTCTAAGTTGAAGAAGATTGTAGAAGAGGTGTTTGCAAGGTTGCAATACCTACTTCACAATCACAGTAGCAAAGAACAAGATCAAACAAGAGTAATTCAAAGAGAAAACAAGAGATTACTAACCTTGAAGATGAACTTGAGGAAAGAAACTATAGATCTTCAAAGAGTCCTTCACAATCACCAAGGAGAGGCTTTGGAGGAGGTTTCCCACGTCCACAATAGGTTATGGCAGCAAGGGAGACTTTAGAATACGAAGTGTACTTAAATAGAATAGCAAAAGACCTAAAAGCAAGATTTTCTCTGATCTTATAATCAGCTGGCTGACTGGTTGGTTGACTGGCCAGTCGATTAGGCTGGGACAGCAAGCCAAGTCAGGGATTTGAAGGCCTAGATCAACTCAAAATCAAGCGGGCTTCTTCCTACATCTCAATTGACAAGTCTAGGATAGAGAAATACCTTCAAATCATGATCAAGAGTGCATTAGGTCCATCAACTAATCTCTCCTTCTTCAAGGTGCAGTTTCTTATCAAACACTGCCAAAGCTTCCAAGTATGGAGCACCATCATCAATGTCCATGGGTTCGGGTTCAAACACCAAGTCTTCTACTAAGAGGGCCCATAGTTGTCTTCTCCCTTCACTTCGGGTCTTTGGACCTACAAACAACAAGGTTTCCGGGTCAAGGTTAGGGCTGGAATTCACATATAGTATATGGCATGTGGTAAATGGGCAATCATTCAAAACAGACTGTATCAAGATACTTTTGCCAGGTGATATGGAACCTCTATGGTTAAAACGGGTATAACCCGAGTGGGGCTTTACATGTAGTCAGGACGCTTATGATATGGGACCTCTATGGTTAAAACGGGTATAACCCGAGTGGGGCTTTACATGTAGTCGGGACGTTACCGACTGCGATGAATGGGACGCACATCCCTAATAAGGTACTCTCCCAGTAAGGACAGTCAACTCCACTACCGACTGAGGTGGGGGCTAATAGCAGAAAGGCGAGATCTCCGGATAGGCAACGGCTCCTGTCGGGTCAACTTACCAAATACATAAAAGGTAACACCCACACTATAAATGCACAGATCTACCCCTCCGGTAAGCAATCCAATACACACTGAGTCTATTCTTGTGTAGCTTTTGCACGAGACCTCTCGCTCTTCGTTATCTGACTTCATCATCGGAGGCGGCTGCCCGGCACACAAGCCGGACCGCATCTAACCTTTTTTGCAAGACCCATCGTCCCGGATACGAGAGGAGGCTCAGTCGGATCCAGAAGCATAATTGATCCGCATCAGTTTGGTGCCGTCTGTGGGAACGACAAAGCTTGGAAGCCATGGTGCGACGAGCCAACGGACGTTCCCGACAAGAAAGTACCGGGGATGATCGAGTAATTCCCGAACAAATGGTTGATTCGTCAATCCACGAAGAACAAGAGGGACTTCCGGACAACTTGGTTCTGGAAGATCCCAATGAAGAAGGAATATCGCGAGGTCCTCGGGACCAGGCCATTATGGCAGATATGGACGAGATACGAAAAGGCATGCTCGAAATGCAGGGGGTATTGATAACTCTATGAAATAGAGTTAAGATTTATAACTTTTATACTTGAGATGGCTTGATTTAGGAGTATTTTGTCTTTGTTTTAGTGATAGTATTCATTAGGTGTTGTTTTATTTAGTCTCAACATGTTGCATTTTGTTTAGTTCATTTTTGTCACATTGCATGAATTTCCCTTCTTTTTATGGATGAATTTGACTGTTTCTCTTTCTCTTGAACATGTAGGTGAAGATTCATAATAGAAGAACATGTCCTCTAACTTTGTTGTAGAGTTGTTGCTGCATTGCTACAACAACGGAGCAGAATATTCTCAGATCCAATTCAAATGGAATTGACAAAAAGGGGCTAACTTAAGTGGACTAAATTCTTGTAAATACATGATGGTTTTCAGCCCTTGATCTCAGGAGGAAGGTTCTAATCCTATGGCCAGAATCTAACCTAATGATTGAAGACATTTATGGAAGAAAGAGAAGAGAGGCAAGGTGTCACATCCACCCAGCCGGTACCCCATTTGGAATACCCGGGATGTGATCCACAATCCAAGGATCAATGATCTGAGGTGCATGCCTCCCACATACACGGTAACACAATCATGAACAATAATAATCAATGGTAAAAACAACTAATATCAAGTATCATGAATAAGACAAGATTAACTAAATCAGAGTGTGGAATATAGATAATAGATAAGGTATGATCAAAATCATAAAGGGTGAGAAGGTATGGTAGTCACCCTCTCAGAGCAGCGGAAAAGTATTAAATCAAGTTAGTTACATATCCAAGTATCACTGGAATAATTCAAGACAAGTTAATTACAAAATCTAAGGTTCCACAAATACACCAGGGGAATGGGGCCCTATGCTAGGGTTTCTTCTATACTAATAGTAGTTTCCTCAAAAGTACGGATGAAGTAAACCCAGCGCTGCTGCTCCCGCACAACTGTAGGGCTAACCCTGGTGCGAATAATAATCCTCCTCGGCTCCAATATACGAATCCTCACCGACGCCACTACCCGGAGGGTAGTATGTGGAATCATAGTCCGTCTCATAGGAGGTGCCATCGTAATCTTCGGTACCTGGAATGTAATCTAAAACATTTGCACAAAAGGAATGAGTTCGAAGAACTCAGCAAGGAAGTTATTCCATAATTAGAAATCATACACATTTAGAACATATAATAATGCAATGTGATATGGAACATATGATGCAGATATGAGTCTAACTCTATGAATGCTGGTCTCTAAGGTAGACATGCTTTAAGTCATAGCACCGTACTTCTCTGGGTCGTCAGTCACTCTCCCATTTCCATATCTTGGGAATGCCCGGGGAAGATCGGTAAAGTCATCAAAACCATGGTAAGGGGAATCGGTCACCGCTCTCTCACATCACCATTTGGTCAAGATCTTGGCGCATGTCACAAGAAAGCCTAGCCCAATGCAAGTCATCTACTCAGTCGGTCAAGTCAGATTCAGATACGTCCATTCCTCGCCCTCGGCGATCCTTTACGGTATCCTTCACACTAGAGTCAGCGAAATCCCGGATTTCGGACTCATCAACCCTATTGGTTATCCACATATAGTAAACGGGAAGCTCTCACGTCCTCTCACGGATTGATTACCGGTCTTGAGCGCTCGTGAGCCCAAGTCTATCCATATGCAAGCCTACCAATAAATGGCCCCTTTCAGGTATCCGTAGCATGGTTTATGTCCCCTACCGGATTGTCTACCGGCCTAGAGCACCCATCCAACCATACACTACCACGGGTTGTTCGGTCTCAATGCCCTTCCGATTCGGGTCTGACACGACAAGGATGAACCTAGCCACACCACTAGACACTCCCATGTATGTCATCCAATAACTCGGGAAAGTGTCGATAGGAACCATCGGAGAATATCCCATACTATTCCCTCCGATGCCCAAGGACAGAAGTGTCAGTAGGACACCCTCCAATCCCAAGTCATACGTAAGCAATCACACATCAGATCTCATCATTTCTCATGCATCCAATGCATATTCATAATAGTACTCAAATCATGATATTGAAACGAATCATTATAAACATAAGCAAATCAAAATGATAGAGTAACACAACAATTGTACAAAGATTTAAATACTACTGTTCCAACACATATGTATCAGTATCATAATGATTGAAAGAATTTAGGGACTTCATTCTTTGAATAAAGCATAGTTCAATATTTGATGACTTATATGTTTATGGATATAACCATCCTTACCTTGGATGAGTTGATGATGAATTGAGAATACCAAGAATAGTCCAATAGAAGTGTTAAGGCCCTAAACAGACATCAATAATAAGTTAGAAAAGAAGTCGGGAAGATCGGATGTCATTCGAGTCAAAACTGACCAAGGTTGCTGTCAGCAACAACTTTGGTCGATGGTTTTGGTCGATGGTGTCACATCCTCCCAGCCGGTACCCTATCTGGCATGCCCGAGAGTGTGATCCACAGCCCGAAGATCAGGTATCGAGTAATCAACCTCCCACATAAACAATAACATAATCATGAACAATCATAATAAAAGTGCGGAAGATAAACCATAGATCCAATAAGGAAAGAATGAATCATAAATAAATCAGAATACTAGATATAATCAGAGTGTCAAACAGATAAGTAAAGTGAGGCAAAAATCCCACTCTACAACCAGCGGAAAAGTAGCTCTACATGAGAATAAACTAGACAAAATCTAATCCCAGTAGCAAGTACAATGGGTAACTAAATTATTCTCCACTTTATAGACAACATCCTTATAAGTGTAAATCTCATAAATGGCACAAGGACGCTTCCACTCGATGGTCGGACTAAGCATCGTACGGAGCATAACCACTCGCGGGATCTTCAGTGTAATTGTGGTAACCGCAATCACCTTCCTGGAGATATGCCTCTTCGCCTTGCGCTTCTTCATAGGGACCGTCATAATACTCAGTACCTGCAGGATAGTCTAACAAACATTGTACAATAAAGGAATGAGTTTCAAAGAAACTCGGTAAGGCGATTAAATCCATAATATCATAAATGGCGGGATTTGGGAACAAACATAAATGCAATATGATATGAGACAAGCAATGAATGAATGAATCTAACTCTATGTATGCAGGTCTCTATTGGCAGACATGCTTTAAGTCATAGCACCGTACTTCTTTAGGAAGGTCTCATTCACTCATCATCAGTTGGTAATGGGTCCGGCATCCCTTGGGACATTCCATGGCTGGGGGTTAAGTCACCACTCTCTCACATCACCATTGGTCTAAGTACCGGCGCATGTCAGGGTAAAACCTAGCCAAATGCAAGTCTTCTACTTAGTTACATCAAGTCAGATCCAGATATGTCCATTCCTCGTCCCTGACGATCCTTTCCGGTATCCTTCACACTAGAGTCCTCATAGTCCCTGACTACGGACTCATCAACCCTATTGATCATCCACATATGGTAAACGGGAAGCTCTCACGTCCTCTCACGGGTTGGTTACCGGTCTTGAGCGCCCGTGAGCCCAAGTCTAACCATATGCAACCCTACCAATAAATGGCCCCCACAATGTGATTCCTGTCCTCTCACGGGTTGGTTACCGGTCTTGAGCGCCCATGAATCCCCATTGCTACCACGGGTCGTTCGGTCTCAATACCCCTCGGATTAGGGTCTGACGTAACAGGACATCCTAGCCAAACACTACTAGACAATCCTAGATATGTCATCCAACAGTTTTAGGAAGGTGTCCAGAGGGCATCTCCGGAAACATCCCATAATATTCCCGTAGTAGTCCAAGGACAGAAGTGTCAAAAGGACACCTCTCCTTTCCAAACCATACTTAAGCATACACATGCATCAATTCAGATCATCACATATATGGTAACTTCATATATGGAAAGAAATCAATAATTACAATCACTTTGTATATAATTGGTAAGTAAATCATACATGAATCAATTTAAGCAATGCTACTGTAATCAAGGTTATGCAACAGTAGTATATCATTGTAAGAATCTAATTAAGGAAACATATCAATGATATTCAAATATAGAAACTAGATTCATGCTATCTATGTAATTAAGGAAATAACCATCCTTACCTTTTATAACTCGCAAAGGAATCCTAAGGAATCAAGTAAGATCTTGGCAAACTTGAGAAGAAGGTCCTAAACAAGTGTATACAACATATTAGGAAAGATCCCTAACAGAAAAGATACCAAAACATCCAACACGGACCAATTCCGGAGTTGCTTGTACTCATTGGTCGAGTGGATTGGTCGATTGGTCTAGTCGACCAATCGATCGACCAATGCGACGATAACCTAAAAAAACAGAGTTTTAAGGTATAAAATCCGAATTTGGTGGTTCAAAAGGGTACTAATCAAGGGGTAAACTACATCAGTAGTATCCTAACATAAAGGGGACCTCAAAACACTAATCCAATCAAGCCATCAAGATCCAAATTAGGAAACAAAAAGTTACCATAATTAGATCAACCATGGATCTTGATGAATTCGAAATTGAAATCAAAGACAATAACAATAGGAGGATGGATCATTGCTTCAGGTAAAGGTATCATGAAAACATACTTAGATCTTCAAGGAAATAGGCTTAAAAGCATAAATCTAAATAAGGAAACAAAACCTACCATATATGTAACTATCATGATTCATGAAGAACACATAGTATGGTAGAAGAGAACAACTAGAGATTGATAGATCATGGATCATGAAAAGAAAACACAGCAATTAGCTACTAGCATGATCAATATAGAAGATCCAAGGAGATCAGAATTCAAATCAGAAGTTTAACAAAGATTAGATCATGGTTTGATCATGATTCCTTCAAAAGCTTGCAATGATCATGGTTAAGATCATTGTTCTAGCCTCTAATCCTTAGGATGATCATGAGAGACAAGTCCAGAGATGTTTGCAACAGAGAATGCAGCATCTCCTCTACTGTCTCAACTCAAAAAGGAAAGAAAATAAGAGATAGTGGAGAAGAAGAGAGTGTAGACATACCTTTTGATGAAAAGGAAGAGTTTCGATGAAGATCCGTCAAGAAAATCACCAAGGATGCAAGGGAGATGACTTGCAGAGGTCTTTGGTTCGTTCCAAAGAGTTTGGAGGCAGCAAATACGAAGTAGACTCGAGATTGGACTTAAATAGAGCAAGCAAAACCTAATTGCCAAAGACAGCACTCATTGGTCGAGTGGATTGGTCGACTGGTCCAGTCGACCAATCGATCGACCAATCTTGCCGACAAATCCAAAACAGGGAATTGAAGGCCCGATCAAATCCAATCCTAAAGGGGTTTTGCACACATAACAAATGACTTACCTAATAAAGGGAAAAAAACCCCAAAAACCCGGAAAAGGCCCCCCCAAGTCCATCAACTAATCCGATCTTCATCAAGATTCAGTTTCCATAAATAGAACTTCATCATCAACTTTCATGGATTCAAAGCCAGACACCAAGTCCTCCACTGGGATGGCCCAAAGCTGACTTCTTACTTTACTTCGGGTCATCGGACCTACAAATAACAAGGTTTCCGGGTCAAGGTTAGGGCTGGGTTTTACAGATGGTATCGACCAAAATGATCGACCAAAATAGTCCTAGGGCAGAATACTGGATTTTGGGGATTTTTGGTCCGAAATGAGTCTTCCGGTGTTCGGATCAATATTGAATTTGGAGGCATACTTAACAACAGTAGTAGGACACTATAAATCAAGGAACTAACCCAATCCAATGGTCTAATTAAAAAGCCCCAATTTGAGCTATCAAGTTCAAGTGATAAACATCATAGTATGAGTTGGAATTGATTGCATTGATGAATAATAGCATGCAATAGTTAGAGGAACTAATAGAAATTCAATTGGAATCATATGGCAATGTTAAACATGAACATAATACACTTTATAGCTCAGTTTGATATCAAATGGTATGGTGTTAATAGGTAAATCATGGAATACATATGCTAGGCATGAGATATAAGCATTAGCATCAATGAATGGTTAAGGGAATCATGGATTGAGCATGAGTAGGCACTTGGAGTGGTGGTTGCAAGGTTGCAGCACCATTCCAAATGTCCCATCAGCAAGATGACAATAGAAAGGAGTAGAAAAATGGTAGGGTAGAGAGTGGAATGAAGAGCCTTACCTTAGTGTAGAAGATGAAGGCAAGAATCAATGATAAACTAAGTGTCTTTGATGAGATACCCTTCACACTAGCCAAGGAGCTGCTTTGGGAAGCTCTCCCCACGTTTCCAGGTGAGAAAAATGATTGCAAAAGGCTCAAGGCTCGAGGTCATATTAAATAGAAAAGGAATATTCCATGGAATCATTAACTTGGCAGATCGGGACATTTTGGTCGATGCTTTTGGTCGATGGTATCGACCAAGATGATTTCAGCAGAAAACTCAGGTTTAGAACAGCAACTTCAAGTAGGGATTTGAAAGGCTATACAAGGTCAAATTGAGTGAGGTTTTCTTCCACAATTCAATCAAGAAGTCTAGTTTCTAGGAATACCTTCGGATTGTGCACAGGAGGTCATTTGGTACATCAACCATGTTAATCTTCTCCGATGCGCAGACTTTCCTTAAACACTGACAATGCATTTAAGCAAGGGGTATCATTGTCAATGTCCATGGACTCGGTCTTCAAATCATGATCATCAATCAGGATGGTCCATAGATCTCTTCTTCCACTACTTCGGGTCCTCGGACCTGAATACAACAGTGGATCCGGGTCAGGGTCAAGGTTAGAATAGGGCTGGATATTACACAAGGAGGACAAAAGGAGAAATTCAACCAAGGTGTGGAGGAGAGACTCGGATGAGAGGAAGGAGGTAGAGAACGAATGATGGAGCTCTTGTGGAAGCAAGGAGCTGCTGGAGTTGCTGATTTGCTGAAGAAGAAAGCTGGAGCTCATGTGGAAGCATTGAAGCCTTAGTTTATTCTTGTTTTTATAACTCTATCTTCTTATTTTCTAGTCTCATGTCAATTATACTTGGTTTTATACATTTGAATTCTGTTATGGGCTAAATCTTAGCTGTGTTGGGATGATAGTAGTACCTAAACCTGAATTTTGATATGTAACTAATCATGTGTTCTTTAGTTTTATTGCAATCCACTTTATTGTTAATGAATTCAGCATGTTATATTGACTAATTTCAGTTCTTGAACCATCTTTCTTGAATGAATGTTATGATTTCATTAATTGGAAAATTAATGAAGTCTAGGTGTTTGTTGAATTGTGTGAGTTAGCATCATCTTTAATTAGGTTGTGTTAATTAGTAGGTTGGGTAGGAATACCCAATTACCTCACATTACCATTGATTGGATTGGGTTTAAATTGCATTCTTAATTCAATTCTTCATAGGAATATGCTGATGTTGATTTAGGATGCTAGCTTATGTGTATTGGAAAATACCATATTGCCATTCATTCCAAGTTCTTGATTTATCTTGGGGTTGTAGTATTGCTTTAGTATTTGTGTTTTAAAATTCAGGGGAAGGGAAACTTGATTCCTAACACACTTGTCACTCATTAAGTTTCTTAGTTTTCTTTACCTGTCATTTGGTTAATTAGTTAGACAAACACCAATCAACCTTGTTAATTTCATTTAAATCAATTTTATTTTTACATTGAAAGTTAAGGATATAATTCTCCGTGGGATCGATACTTTATCATTTATTACTTGATTGCGATACGTATACTTGCGTGATATCTTGAGATACAAGCAACAAGTTTTTGGCGCCGTTGCCGGGGAATTTTGTCTTTGATAATTAGTGTAGAAGTAAGTTTTTGTTTTATCTACTGAAATTTCTTTACTTTGATATTAGTTTCATTTTATTCTCAGGTGCTTTTACCCTTGTATGAACACGCTGCCTGATCAAGAGTTGGCACCCTTTGACATCGAAATAGAAAGGACATTTCGAGCTAGAAGAAGGGAGCAACGAGGCCTAGCAGCAGTTCCAACAATGGCTGAAGTAGTAAGAAATGGATTGAATAATAATGAGAATAATATGGCAGCTGAGGGTGATGATAGAGATAAAGCCATCAGAGCATATGATGTCCCCATGTTGCATGAGCTGAATCCAAGCATAGTACGGCCAGATATTCAAGCCTTACATTTTGAACTTAAGCCGGTGATGTTCCAAATGCTTCAAACTGTGGGACAATTCAGTGGGCTTCCAACAGAAGATCCTCATCTCCATCTTAGACTCTTCATGGAAGTAAGTGACTCTTTCAAGATACCTGGAGCAACTGAAGAGGCTTTGAGATTGAAGCTATTCCCTTATTCATTGCGGGATAGAGCAAGAGCGTGGTTGAACTCCTTACCTCCCCAATCAGTAGCTACATGGAATGACTTGGTAGAGAAGTTCTTGATGAAGTACTTTCCTCCAACAAAGAATGCCAAGCTCAGAAATGACATAACTGGTTTTCAACAGTTGGATAGTGAGTCTTTATATGAGGCATGGGAGAGGTTTAAGGAGCTCTTGCGTAAATGTCCTCATCATGGCATTCCTCATTGGATTTAGATGGAGACTTTCTACAATGGTTTAAGTGGACAAACTCGATCCATAGTGGATGCATCAGCCAATGGGGCTATATTGGCAAAGTCTTACAATGAGGCTTATGAAATTTTGGAAAGGATGGCCAACAACAACTACCAATGGCTAGCTGAAAGAGTTGCTGCAAGTAAGAGGGTGGCTGGAATTTATGAGTTGGATGCGATGGACAGCCTTAATCGCACAAGTTTCATCCCTCACTAGTGTGCTAAAATCAGAAACTTGGCTGCAACTGTACAACCACAACAAAATCCAGCAGTCTCTTGTACATATTGTGGTGGGGAGCATGTCTTTGATAGTTGTCCATCTAACCCAGAATCAGCCTACTATGTTGGTAATTTCAGCAAAGCTAATAACCCATATTCCAACACTTATAATCCTGGTTGGAGGCAGCACCCTAACTTCTCTTGGAATGGTCAAGGACGGAATGTAGGCCCATCATCTATCCCAACTAGACCTTATCAGCTTCCAAGTGCTCAACAGAAAGTGAAGATTCAGCTTATAGAACCTTCTTCATCAATTGAGCTCCTATTGAAAGAATACATGGCAAAGAATGATGCAATTATTCAGAGCCAAGCGACTTCATTGAGAAATTTGGAGAATCAAGTTGGGCAGCTAGCTAATGCTTTAAGCAACAGACCTCAAGGATCACTGCCAAGTGATACTGAAAATCCTAGGCGTGAAGGCAAAGAGCATTGCAAGGTTATTTCATTACGGAGTGGGAAACATCTAGAGCCACCTCATGTTAAGTCCAGTCAACTGAAGGAGCCTATTCCTGTCCAAGAAGAAAGGGAAAAGGAAGATCCAATGGCTGTTCAAAAGGACCAATCTGATTTTGAAAACCAAAGTGTTGAACCACCAGCTACAGTTCCATTGCAACAGGGTTCTCCAGAAAAAGTGCCTTATAAACCACCCCCCCCCTTTCCTCAAAGATTTCAAAGGCAGCAACAAAACCATCAGTTCAAGAAATTCTTGGATGTTTTGAAGGAGCTCCACATCAATATACCATTGGTAGAAGCACTTGAACAAATGCCAAATTATGTGAAATTCATGAAAGACATCCTTTCTAAAAAAAAGAGATTTGGAGAGTTTGAAACAGTAGCCATGACACAAGAGAGTAGTGCCTTCTTGCTGAACAAGCTTCCTCAAAAATTAAAGGATCCTGGGAGTTTCACCATTCCTTGTGCTATTGGAGAAAATTATATTGGGAGAGCCCTTTGTGACCTTGGAGCTAGCATTAACCTTATGCCAATGTCAATCTTCAAGAAGCTTGGTGTGGGAGAAGCAAGGCCAACTACGGTAACACTTCAGCTGGCTGATAGATCCTTAGCTCATCCTGAAGGAAAAATTGAAGATGTCTTGGTAAGAGTTGATAAGTTCATCTTCCCTGCTAATTTCATTATTCTTGATTTTGAAGCTGATAGAGATGTGCCCATCATTCTTGGAAGACCCTTCTTGGCCACTGGAAAGACTTTGATTGATGTGCATAAAGGAGAATTAACTATGAGGGTAAATGGAGAGCAAGTCACTTTCAATGTTCTCCAGGCAATGAAATCTCCAGATGAGATAGAGCAATGCTCAATGGTAGATATCATAGAGGAGCTGGTTTTAGAAGAAGTTGAGACAAAGGGTAGTAAAGATCCATTAGAGCTTTCATTAACATCTGAAATTTCACAAGTGGGTGATGAAGCAGGTAGCTACATTAAATGGTTAGATGCAAGACCAGCTGAGACATTAAGAAAGAGTGGATTTGATCCTCTTGTATTATCTGAGCATGCAATTCAATCTCCTAAGCCATCAATTGAAGAGCCTCCTGTGTTACAATTGAAGCCTCTTCCAGGACACCTTAGGTATGCCTATTTGGGTGAAGGAAAGACACTTCCAGTTATCATTTCAGCAGTGCTAATAGCAGAGCAAGAAGATATGTTAATTAAAGTGCTGAAGAAATACAGCAAAGCATTAGGATGGACCATATCAGACATCAAGGGAATTAGCCCATCAATTTGCATGCACAAAATTCTGCTGGAAGACTGCTGTAATAATTCTGTGGAGCATCAAAGGAGGTTGAATCCAATTATGAAGGAAGTGGTCAAAAAGGAAATCATTAAATGGTTAGATGTTTGGGGTGGTGTATCCAATTTCGGAGACAGACAAGTGGGTGAGTCCAGTACAATGTGTTCCCAAGAAAGGAGGAATGACAGGTTGTGGAGAATGATAATAAGGAGTTGATACCTACAAGGATAGTGAGTGGGTGGAGAATATGTATGGACTATAGGAAGCTCAACAAGGCTACAAGGAAAGATCATTTCCCTCTACCCTTCATTGATCAAATGCTTGATAGATTGGCTGGAAAAGAGTATTATTGCTTCTTAGATGGATACTCAGGGTACAATCAAATAGTCATTGCTCCTGAAGATCAACATAAGACCACTTTCACTTGCCCATATGGTACCTTTGCCTTTAGAAGAATGCCTTTTGGTCTTTGTAATGCCCCAGCCACTTTCCAAAGATGTATGATGGCCATTTTCACTGATATGGTGGAACAATTTGTAGAGGTGTTTATGGATGATTTTTCAGTTTTTGGAGAAACTTATGATGAATGTCTCACTCACTTGGCAAAAGTTCTACAGAGATGTGAAGAAACCAATTTAGTCCTCAACTGGGAAAAATGTCATTTTATGGTTAGAGAAGGGATTGTTCTTGGACACAAGGTTTCCAAACAGGGTCTAGAAGTGGATAAAGCCAAGGTTGCCATTATAGAAAAATTACCACCACCATCAAGTGTGAAAGGGATTAGAAGCTTTCTTGGACATGCTGGGTTTTATAGAAGGTTCATAAAAGATTTTTCACAAATATCTAAACCATTGTGTAGCCTTGCTTGAAAAAGAAAGCCGTTCAGCTTTAGTGAAGCATGTATGACAAGATTTTTAGAGTTGAAGAAGAAGCTAATCTCTACACCCATCATTGTGGCACCGGATTGGTCTATTCCCTTTGAGGTCATGTGTGATGCTAGTGATTGGGTTGTAGGAGCAGTTTTGGGACAGCGTAAGAATAAGGTATTCCATTCAATCTATTATGCTAGTCGGACCCTATCGGAGCACAACTGAATTACACTTGTCACCGAAAAAGAGCTCTTGGCAGTTGTGTTTGCATTTGACAAATTTAGAGCTTATCTAGTGGGGGCAAAGGTCATTGTGTTCACAGATCATTCAACCATCAAATATTTGATACACAAGAAGGATGCTAAACCAAGGCTGATTAGATGGATCTTATTGCTTCAAGAGTTCAATTTGGAGATAAAAGATAGGAAGGGGACTGAGAATCAAGTGGCTGACCATCTGTCTAGGTTGGAAAATCCAAACCAAGCAGCTGAATTTGAAATTAAAGAAGTCTTCCCTGATGAACAACTCTTTGCTGTTCCCTCTCAACACCTTGGTATGCTGATTTTGCTAATTATTTAGCCAGCGGACTTCTACCCCCTATGATGCCCACTCAACAAAGGAAGAAATTTTTACATGAGGTTAAAAGGTATTTCTGGGATGAACCATTCTTATTCAAGCTATGTGCAGATCAAATATTGAGGCGTTGTATCCCTGAGGTAGAAGTAGAGGATGTGTTGAGGCAATGCCATGACTCCCCATATGGTGGACATTATCAAGGAGATAGGACAGCAGCAAAGGTCTTGCAATCGGGGTTTTATTGGCCAAGTATGTTCAAGGATGCCTATCAATTCATTCAAAAATGTGATAGATGTCAAAGAGTGGGAAACATCTCAAAAAGGAATGAAATGCCCTTAACCAATATCTTGGAAGTAGAATTGTTTGATGTTTGGGGAATTGATTTCATGGGGCCTTTTATTCCTTCATATGGAAATCTTTACATTTTAGTAGTAGTGGACTATGTATCCAAGTGGGTGGAGGCTGCTGCTTGTTCAACTAATGATGCAAAGGTGGTTATTGACTTCATGAGAAAGAATATCTTCACTAGATTTGGTACTCCAAGAGCCATAATCAGTGATGAAGGTTCACATTTTTGCAACAAATATCTTGGAGCTCTATTGCCTAAATATGGAGTTCATCACAAAGTTGCCTCAAGCTATCACCCCCAAACAAATGGACAAGCTGAAGTTTCTAATAGACAAATCAAGTTGATTTTGGAGAAAACAGTATGCCCAATAAGGAAGGATTGGTCCATAAGGTTAGATGACTCCCTTTGGGCCCACTGGACTCGCCTACAAAACACCTTTTGGAATGTCACCATATCAACTTGTGTTTGGAAAGGCTTGCCATCTACCATTGGAACTAGAGCATAAGGCATACTGGGCAATTAAGAAATTCAATTTTGACTCTACTTTGGCTGATGAGAAGAGAATGCTACAACTCCATCAACTTGATGAATTCAGGCTCCAAGCATATGAGAATGCCAAACTCTACAAGGAGAAAGTGAAGAAATGGCATGACAAGAAAATCTTGCAAAGGGTATTTGAACCAGGTCAGCAAGTTCTGCTGTTCAACTCCAGACTCAAATTATTTCCAGGAAAGCTGAAATCAAGATGGTCAGGTCCTTTTACAATAATGACATTATTTCCACATGGAGCAGTGGAGTTGCAAGAGGGCATCTCTAACAGGAAATTTCTAGTCAATGGGCAGAGAATCAAGCATTATTGGGGAGCACCATTGGAGCGGGATAAATCTTCAATCAACCTTTAAGAGGCTTAAAAAGAAGGGAGGTCACTTAGATTTCATTATTTTTAGTTTAATTGTGTGCTATTAGTTCATTAGGTGTTGAATAAAAATAAAAAAAATAAAAAAAAATGAATGATAGATAATTTGCTAACATGTATATTTTGATGTGTAGGGAGTGTGGGGAACAAAAAGAGAGTGATTTGGTGTTTTGCCAAACTTATCATTAAATCAAACTGCTGAACAGAGCATGTTTCAATATCCAGCAAATTTCACTATCTTTGTTGTAGAGATGTGGCCACAATGCTACTACAAAGTTTTGATCCTCAGCTATGGGTCTTGCATGTTCTGTTAACACATTACATTCTCTGTTGAAACTTACATTCTGTGTTCGTTGCTATAGCAAAGTTGCAGCAAAGCTACAACAACTATTAAACCACTCACCCGACCCGGTTTCATCTCAAACCCAACCAACCCATCAAAAATACACTTCAAACTTCTATTAGACCATGCTGAACCCATACTGATTCGAACCAATTTCATTTTTTTTAAAACCCTTCTAAACCAATACCAACCCAAACCCATAAAACCTCTCATTTCAAACCAAAACAACGAAACACTCAGCTCACTTCGTCGACTCTCACGGCTCCATCGTCTCCTCCATTGCAACTCATCCTCCTCTTCTCTTCCATTTTCTGTTTTTCAAAGACTTTCACACCTCCATTTACCTACATTCACCCACCAAAGCAATCTTCTTCTTCACCGATAGCCCATCTTTCACAAAAACCCTAACTTTTTCCCCCATTCCATCCTCGAATCACTTCTCAGAGGACTACCGGTGCCGTACTGGGTTTCGGGCATGTTTTTGTGGTATTTCGACCTTCCATCTTCCCTACACCACATCAGCTAAGTGTTCTCCCCATTTCTTTTCTTTCATTCTATATTTTTGAACTTTCTGATTTGCTGTGTTTTTGTTGAATGTTCAATTTGTGGTTTGTGGGTTATGTGTTTGTTCTTATGTTGTCTTAGTGTATGTTTTCGTTAGGGTATATACAACTTTTCTTATTTGTTTAGGTGTTATTTTGGAGCTACAATCACTTGCACACACCAATACAGCATTTCTGGGTCATCGTTACCCTATGCTCATATCCTCTGTTTTTGTGCTTGCCATTTGCACCTAAAACAACATATAATTTGTTTGTTAGTGTTTGTTTTTGTTTGCTTAGTTATAGTTCATTGTTTGTTAATTGTTTGTTCTTGTTTTCTACTTTTATGGTGTCTCTGTTTTTGTTAGATAAGGTATGTTTTAGTGTTTGTTTGATTAGTTGTTGTAGTGTTTTTGTTAGCTAAGGTTTGTTTTAGTGTTTGTTTGACTTCAATAGTGGTTGTTAGGGGCCAACCTTGTGCACTCCATTCGAAATGGCCCCTAAGAAGAAGAGCAGAACAGACCCTAGTTCTAGTGCTTCAATGAGTCCCTCTTATTTTGCCTCTCCCATAGTTGAGAACCGCTTCACATCCATCTCCACCAAGAACTTTTTTCCGGAGAAGGGGTTCAAATTAAAACCCAATGAAGCACAAGTGTCACATCCTCCCAGCCGGTACCCTATCTGGCATACCCGAGAGTGTGATCCACTGCCCGAAGATCAGGTATCGAGTAATCAACCTCCCACATAAACAATAACATAATCATGAACAATAATAATAAAAATGCGGAAGATAAACCATAGATCCAAATAAGGAAAAAATGAATCATATATAAATCAGAGTACTAGATATAATCAGAGTGTCTAAAGCAGATAAGTAAAGTGAGGCAAAATCCCACTCTACAACCAGCGGAAAAGTAGTTCTAAAAGAGAATAAACAGGATAGGATCTAATCCCAGTAGCAAGTACAATGGGTAACTAAATTGTTCTCCACTTTATAGACAACATCCCTATAAGTATAAATCTCATAAACAGCACAAGGGCGCTTCCACTCAATGGTCGGACTAAGCATCGTACGGAGCATAACCACTCGCGGGATCTTCAGTGTAATTGTTGTAACCGCAATCACCTTCCCCGGAGATATGCCTCTTCTCCTTGCGCTTCTTCATAGGGGCCGTCATAATATTCAAGACTGCAAAATAGTCTAACAAACATTGTACAATAAAGGAATGAGTTTCAAAGAAACTCGGTAAAGGCAATTAAATCCATAATAACATAAATGGCGGGGGTTTCGTAACAAACATAAATGCAATATGGTATGAGACAAGCAATGAATGAATGAATCTAACTCTATATATGCTGGTCTCTATTGGCAGACATGCTTTAAGTCATAGCACCGTACTTCTTTAGGAAGGTCTCAATCACTCATCATCAGTTGGTAATGGGTCCGGCATCCCTCGGGACATTCCATGGCTGGGGGTATAGGTCACCACTCTCTCACATCACCATTGGTCTAAGTACCGGCGCATGTCAGGGTAAAGCCTAGCCAAATGCAAGTCTTCTACTTAGTTACATCAAGTCAGATCCAGATACGTCCATTCCTCGTCCCTGACGATCCTTTCCGGTATCCTTCACACTAGAGTCCTCATAGTCCCTGACTACGGACTCATCAACCCTATTGATCATCCACATATGGTAAACGGGAAGCTCTCACGTCCTCTCACGGGTTGGTTACCGGTCTTGAGCGCCCGTGAGCCCAAGTCTAACCATATGCAACCCTACCAATAAATGGCCCCCACAATGTGATTCCTGTCCTCTCACGGGTTGGTTACCGGTCTTGAGCGCCCATGAATCCCCATTGCTACCACGGGTCGTTCGGTCTCAATACCCCTCCGATTAGGGTCTGACATAACGGAACATCCTAGCCAAACACTACTAGACAGTACTAGATATGTCATCCAACAGTTTAGGAAGGTGTCCAGAGGGCATCTCCGGAAACATCCCATAATATTCCTGTAGTAGTCCAAGGACAGAAGTGTCAAAAGGACACCTCTCCTTTCCAAACCATACTTAAGCATACACATGCATCAATTCATATCATCACATATATGGTAACTTCATATATGGAGAGAAATCAATAATTACAATCAACTTGTATATAATTGGTAAGTAAATCATACATGAATCAATTAATCATAAACAAGTAATGCTACTGTAATCAAGGTTATGCAACAGTAGTATATCATTGTAAGAATCTGATTAAGGAAACAACTCAATGATATTCAAATATAGAAACTAGATTCATGCTATCTATGTAATTAAGGAAATAACCATCCTTACCTTTTATAACTCGCAAAGGAATCCTAAGAAATCAAGTAAGATCTTGGAAAACTTGAGAAGAAGGTCCTAAACAAGTGTATACAACATATTAGGAAAGATCCCTAACAGAAAAGATACCAAAACATCCAACACAGACCAATTCTGGAGTTGCTGTACTCATTGGTCGAGTGGATTGGTCGACTGGTCCAGTCGACCAATCAGTCGACCAATGCAGACAGTAGCCTAAAAAAAACAGAGTTTTAAGATATAAAATCCGAATTTGGTGGTTCAAAAGGGTACTAATCAAGGGGTAAACTACATCAGTAATATCCTAACATATAGGGGACCTCAAAACACTAATCGAATCAAGCCATCAAGATCCAAATTAGGAAACAAAAAGTTACCATAATTAGATCAACCATGGATCTTGAAGAATTCAAGATAGAAATCAAAGACAAGAACAATAGGAGAATGGATCATTGCTTCAAGTAAAGGTATCATGAAAAACATACTTAGATCTTCAAGGAAATAGGCTTAAAAGCATAAATCTAAATAAGGAAATAAAACCTACCATATATGTAACTATCATGATTCATGAAGAAAACATGGTATGGTAGAAGAGAAACAACTAGAGATTGATAGATCATGGATCATGAAAAGAAAACACAACAATTGACTACTAACATGATCAATATAGAAGATCCAAGGAGATCAGAATTCAAATCAGAAGTTAAACAAAGACTAGATCATGGTTTGATCATGATTCCTTCAAAAGCTTGCAATGATCATAGTTAAGATCATTGTTTTAGCCATTAATCCTTAGGATGATCATGAGAGACAAGTCCAGAGATGTTTGCAACAGAGAATGCAGCATCTCCTCTACTGTCTCAACTCAAAAAGGAAAGAAAAACAGAGATGGAGGAGAAGAAGAGAGTGTAGACATACCTTTGATGCAAAAGAAAGAGTTTTGACGAAGATCCGTCAAGAAAATCACCAAGGATGCAAGGGAGATGACTTGCAGAGGTCTTTGGTTCGTTCCAAAGAGTTTGGAGGCAGCAAATACGAAGTAGACTCGAGATTTGACTTAAATAGAGCAAGCAAGACCTAAATGCCAAAGACAGCACCCATTGGTCGAGTGGATTGGTCGAGTGGTCCAGTCGACCAATGCAGACAGCAATTCCAAAACAGGGAATTGAAGGCCCAGATCAAATCCAATCCTAAAGGAGTTTTGCACACATAACAAGTGACTTACCTAATAGGTAGAAATGCCTTCAAACCAAGATAGAGAGCACTCCAAGTCCATCAACTAATCCGATCTTCATCAAGATTCAATTTCCATAAATAGAACTTCATCATCAACTCTCATGGATTCAAAGCCAGACACCAAGTCCTCCACTGGGATGGCCCAAAGCTGACTTCTTACTTTACTTCGGGTCACTGGACCTACAAATAACAAGGTTTCCGGGTCAAGGTTAGGGCTGGGTTTTACAACAAGCCTTTCCATTCATCCCATCCATTATAGCTAGGCATCATTGGGAACAATTTTGCACCCATCCTGGTGCCTACATCCCTTCCCTAGTCTACGAATTTTATGCCAATCTCACTGCCCCATCTCAGGATCAAGTCTATGTTAGGGGGATGCACATACCTATAGATGGACCATCCATTAATGCCTATTATGCATTGGGCAATGTGGAGGATGAGCACAATGCCTATCTTGCTTCAACAGATCCAACTGCCATGCATAACATTATCCAGACTTTATGTTCTCATGGCACGGAGTGGTCCTCCTCCACCCAAGGTGCATTAACTATTGCCCGCCACACCTTGCAACCGGCAGCCAAAATTTGGTACCATTTTTTACAGACCCACTTGATGCACTCCACGCATAGTCAGACTGTTTCAGTGGATAGACCTTTGCTCCTCCACTCTATTTTGGAAGGGCGTCGGGTTAATGTGGGTCATCGCATTCATGAGGCCATTTGTGCTTGTCTTTGCTAGGCGGGGTGGTAGTTTAGCTTTTCCCCGTTTAATTACTCGCTTTATGTTTGGCTAACCATGTTGATGTGCAGGCTTCGATGTCCATACACTCAACAAATGTGCCATTACACACTTCAGTATCACTCGCATGCTTACACCTAGTTCAGCTCCCCCTTCCAGTGCACCACAACCTGCTACAGCATCAGCCATTCCTCCCACTTCTTCTACCTCTGGTGCTCCATCCTCTAGTTACACTCAATTGGAACAGTGCCTCAGTCAAGTAGAAGCCACCCAATTTCAAATGATGTTGGAACATCAAATCTCTCGTGACCTCTTCCTTGGTTATATGCGTTATGTGGCTGCCCGTGATCGCGCCCTTGAGTCTAACTTAAGGATGAATAGCAACCGGTTCCAATCTTTTCCAGCTTTTCCCAACTACCTCTTCGCTAATCCTTGGGGCCAAGATGGGAACTACATTCCTAATATAGATGAGGAGGATGAAGCTGAAGTGCTGCCAAGCTGCCGATGATGAGTTCCATTCATTCGATGATGATGATGAGGCCTAGCTTGTTCAGGGAAGTTCTGTTCTCTCTCTTCTTTTACTGTGTTTTCCTTTTATTACCTTACTTTTTTTTCCTTTCTTTCGCTGTGAGGACACTACTCATCTTTAGTTTGGGGGTAAGTTTTGCAATGTTCCAATAATTGCATATGTTATCTTCATGATATGGATGTCCCCGATGCTAATTCTTTTAATTTTCTTTTTTTTTTTTTTTTTTGTTGACTGTGTAGCTGTTTTGGGTAGATGTTTTGTGTAATTAATCTGGCTTTTCATGAAATTTGGATGATTGTTAAGTAATGTGAATGTCAGTGCCTCTTACTCTGGTTTTGTTGGAAATCTTAGCACAATTTTGCTATAATGATCTGATGTCTGCATTTACTCATGTTTGTGATGCCATACTATTGATGCACCAAGTGATGTTTCAAGCTCTAGAGAACCTGGGGAAAGCTGGATCAATGTGAGAGTTTTTAGGATTTTAGAATTGGTTAAATGAGAACCTCAAGACTTACACATTAGGGATCCCCATTTGGTTGTTTCCAAGAACTTTGTGCATTGTGAATATTGATTGAGGTTTGACCCCTTCCCTTCCCTAAAAGAATAATGCTCCGCTGATTTGGGTTGCCTAGTAACCAAGAATCTGCATGTAACCCATGTGTATTTTTGACGTCAACAGTGGCTCGAAATATGAGCATTAAAAAAAAAAAAAAAAAAAAAAAAAGAGAATAATGTTCCGCTGTTTTGGGCAGCTTAGTAACCAGGAATATGCATGTAACCCATGTGTATTTTTGACGTCAACAGTGGCCCGAAATATGAGCATGCAAGGCACTCTTGTTTGTGATCTTGTTGAGTAACCGGGTATCTTCATCACAAATGAGCGATATTTGCGTAGAAAGGCAAGATGACAACATAAAAAAAAAAAAAAAAAAAAAAAAAATTCATAAATAATAAGTTTGGGGGTCAAATGCTCAAAAGAGTATGAAACAAGTTCTTGGGGTTGTAAAAAGATATGGATTCCTAATTACTGGAGAGGTAATCATTTGGTCAACATATTAGATCAATGAACTAAACTTGATGACCATGATTCAGCTATACTAGGGTGATCCGGGGCAAGATCCTTAACTTTCACACACACACTTGAGAGCATCCCGATGAGTAAAGTATGACATCTAAGTGTTATTGGCCAGATGTGTTGGATCTGAAAATTTAGAAAAAGATTGAGAGGCAACTTCTGTCTAAGACTCATCCTATTGCATGCTTAAGCCAGGTTATTTGCTTTTCTTTTCTTTTGATTTCCTCATGCTTTCATTAGTAGTTAGTTGTTGTTTTCATTTGTCTTTATTGCTCGAGGTCAAGCAATGTCTTAAGTTTGGGGGTGTGATAACTCTATGAAATAGAGTTAAGATTTATAACTTTTATACTTGAGATGGCTTGATTTAGGAGTATTTTGTCTTTGTTTTAGTGATAGTATTCATTAGGTGTTGTTTTATTTAGTCTCAACATGTTGAATTTTGTTTAGTTCATTTTTGTCACATTGCATGAATTTCCCTTCTTTTTATGGATGAATTTGACTGTTTCTCTTTCTCTTGAACATGTAGGTGAAGATTCATAATAGAAGAACATGTCCTCTAACTTTGTTGTAGAGTTGTTGCTGCATTGCTACAACAACGGAGCAGAATATTCTCAGATCCAATTCAAATGGAATTGACCAAAAAGGGCTAACTTAAGTGGACTAAATTCTTGTAAATACATGATGGTTTTCAGCCCTTGATCTTAGGAGGAAGGTTCTAATCCTATGGCCAGAATCTAACCTAATGATTGAAGACATTTATGGAAGAAAGAGAAGAGAGGCAAGGAGGACAAAAGGATAAATTCGACCAAGGAGTGGAGGAGAGACTCGGCTGAGAGGAAGGAGGTAGAGAACGAATGCTAGAGCTCTTGTGGAAGCAAGGAACTGCTGGAGTTGCTGATTTGCTGAAGAAGAAAGCTGGAGCTGATGTGGAAGCATTGAAGCCTTAGTTTATTCTTGTTTTTATAACTCTATCTTCTTATTTTCTAGTCTCATGTCAATTATTATTGGTTTTATGCATTTGAATTCTGTTATGGGCTAAATCTTAGCTGTGTTGGGATGATAGTAGTACCTAAACCTGAATTTTGATATGTAACTAATCATGTGTTCTTTAGTTTTATTGCAATCCACTTTATTGTTAATGAATTCAGCATGTTATATTGACTAATTTCAGTTCTTGAACCATCTTTCTTGAATGAATGTTATGATTTCATTAATTGGAAAATTAATGAAGTCTAGGTGTTTGTTGAATTGTGTGAGTTAGCATCATCTTTAATTAGGTTGTGTTAATCAGTAGGTTGGGTAGGAATACCCAATTACCTCACATTACCATTGATTGGATTGGGTTTAAATTGCATTCTTAATTCAATTCTTCATAGGAATATGCTGATGTTGATTTAGGATGCTAGCTTATGTGTATTGGAAAATACCATATTGCCATTCATTCCAAGTTCTTGATTTATCTTGGGGTTGTAGTATTGCTTTAGTATTTGTGTTTTAAAATTCAGGGGAAGGGAAACTTGATTCCTAACACACTTGTCACTCATTAAGTTTCTTCCATTGCTCAAATCTACATTTTAGTTCCTTAGTTTTCTTTACCTGTCATTTGGTTAATTAGTTAGACAAACATCAATCAACCTTGTTAATTTCATTTAAATCAATTTTATTTTTACATTGAAAGTTAAGGATATAATTCTCCGTGGGATCGATACTTAACTTATCATTTATTACTTGATTGCGATACGTATACTTGCGTGATATCTTGAGATACAAGCAACAGGTATTACGCGGTTTGGTGCATCAAATCGGGGTCGAACAAGGACCAAGGCGTAATACCCAGTCGGGAAGGCTAATGAGAGGTTCCAGGACATTACGAGGAGCCCGACATCCAAGGCGTATCCCAAGAGTAAAAAATACTCGGGAACAAAGGGAAATACATCCCGATCGTAGCAAGCGCCAAACCACGCCCAATGGGACAAGGATCAGTGCTTTAGAGCGCATCTCGTTGCCGCCTAAAACAGCATCCTTGCCCCCTAGGAATCGTCGGGAGGGGGTCGAGGAGATCGTGGATAAAGAAGAGGAAGGGGAGAGCCAACCCCGACCTTCAAAGTCGAGAATTTCGACATCCCGGGCACCCTCCCAAAGGAAGGAGGCTACAACTCCTCGTTCGAGGGGGGAACATGTCGAATCTGATGAGGACGGTGCAAGGCAGAACCGGCTACGAAGGCAAGTAGCAGAGGTCGAACGAAAGTTGGAGGATTGGGATCGTGACGAAGATCTTGATGTGGTAGACCGGGAGCCGTTCTCGGATGAGATCATGAACATGCCTCTCCCTAGAAATTTTATCATGCCAACCTTCACCCATTTTGAAGGGAAAACAAATCCAAAGGAGCATATCAGTTACTTCAAGTCAGTAATGACCGTACTAGGCCGGGAGGATGAATTGCTTTGCAGAACGTTTCCAGCGTCACTCAAGGGCCTAGCCATTAAATGGTTCAGCAGTCTACGACTGGCATCAATAAATAATTTCCGGGAGTTGGCCCAGAAATTCATAGCCCGATTCCGCAGCGCGATCGGGAGTAAAAAGACATCCAATAGTCTCTTTGGCATACGACAAGGACGGAATGAGTCTATTCGGGATTATCTGAAAAGATTCGACGAGGTTGCCATCGAGATCGAGGAGCTTGATGATCAAGTTGCGTACAGTGCGCTTTGGAGTGGCATCACGCACCAAAGACTTCTGGAAGTCTTGTTAACGGACAAGCCAAGAACATACGGGATGCTGTTACGCAGGTGTCAGAAGCAAGCCAGTGTCTATGAAGTGATAAACGCCCGAGTCAAAGCAGATCGGGACAAAAGGTCAGATCGGGACGTAGACAAACCTTCCCCGGGTGACAAGAATCAGAGATCAAAAAGTAGATGGAAGCGTGACCAAGAAAGAATGAGCTATACTGTCAGAAATCTTGATGAACATTCGGGATAAAAACTCGTTGAAGTGGCCCGGAAAGATACGTGCACCACCAGAGGATCGGGATATGACAAAATACTGTCGATTCCACCAAGATTACAGCCACCACACGGATGGCTATCGGAATCTAAAGTTTGAAATAGAGAAACTAATTCAACAGGGAAAGCTGGGTCAGTATGTAAAGCAATCGGGAAAGAACAGAGCACACTCACTCGCGTCAAAAAAGAGAGGTTGATCCTCTAGTCCGAAAGAAGCTGTCAAAAGGGCAGATAAGGGGAAGGAAAAGGTGGATAGGGAAGAAACGCCCGTGTACATAATCATGGGAGGTCCGACAGTAGAATCAATCAGGAAGGCGAAACAAAAGGCTTGGTTCGTGGGGGTGGTACACCTGCCTAAAAAAAGACAGAATCCAACATGCCCCGAACCAATAACTTTTACGGATGCGGACCTAGATGGTGTTGTATCGCCACATGATGATGCAATCATCATAAAAGTCAAAATAGCCAATCGGGAGGTTCACCGAGTTTTGGTGGATACAGGGTCATCTGTTGACCTAATCTCGTACGACGCTTTCAAAAGGTTGAAATTGTCCGATGATTTGTTGACCCCTTCGTCAACACCATTGTATGGTTTCGCATGATCTTCCGCAGTGGCAGAAGGAACGATCCACTTGGATCTCAAAGTCGGGAAGTCACCCCGAGATACCTTGGTTCGGGTAAATTTCATGGTCGTAAAGGAGCTATCGGCATACAATGTCATTTTGGGACAACCAACATTGAATGCGCTTGAAGCAGTCGTATCTCCTAGGCATATGAAGTTAAAGTTCCCGATCGAAGCTAGAGTCGGGGAGTGTTGTTCAGATCAATCGGCTTCCCGCCAATGCTATACAAATTACTTGAAGGAAAAACGTAAACCAAAAAATTCGGGAGCAGCCATGAACGTCGAAGTTCGGGACGATCGTGATGAGGAAAGCATGCAGCGGGCAGAGCCCGTAGAAAAATTGGAAAGGATACAGCTAAGTCAATCTCTCCCCGACCAAGGGACGTTTATTGGCACAGAGCAACCAGAAGATTTCAAGAAGGAGCTTACTCGGTTCTTGTGTGATCATGCAGATATCTTTGCATGGTCGGCAAATGACATGCCCGGGATAGATAGGCGGGTAGCAGAGCACAAACTCTGGATACAGAAGGAAGCTACCCCGGTCATCCAAAGATGAAGGAATTTCGCGATAGAAAAACATGAAGCAATCAGGGTCGAGGTGGAAAAATTGGAAAGGTCGGGTTTCATAGAACCAATTGAATGCCCAACCTGGCTGGCCAATGTAGTTATGGTTAAGAAGGCGAACGGGAAATGGAAAATGTGTACCGACTACACGGATTTGAACAAAGCCTGCCCTAAAGATTGTTATCCCCTCCCAAGGATTGATCTTTTGATCGATGCCACTGCTGGCCACGAAGTCCTCAGTTTCATGGATGCGTACTCGGGATATAACCAGATTCTAATGAGTCGGGAGGATGAAAAACACACTTCCTTTATGACCGATCGGGAAAGTTATTATTACCGAGTGATGCCGTTCGGGTTGAAAAATGCAGGGGCAACTTATCAGAGAGCTGTCAATAAAATTTTTCAACGGCAGATTGGGCGGAACATGGAGGTTTACGTAGACGACATGCTCGTAAAGAGTTTGGCTCGGGCAAGGCATTTGACTGACTTAGAAGAGACGTTTGATGTACTTAGAACGTACCAAATGCGCCTGAACCCTGAAAAATGCGCTTTTGGGGTTTCCTCGGGTTCATGGTTTCTCAAAGAGGAATCGAGGCTAACCCAGAAAAGATCAAAGCACTAATCGAGATGGCACCACCCGTTACTATAAAAGAAATCCAGTGTTTGACCGGGAGGGTAGCCGCTTTAAACCATTTCATATCCCAAGCAGGAGAAAAGTGCAACACGTTCTTCAAAGCTTTGAAAACTACGTCAAGCTCGGGAACAATCATTTGGACACAGGAATGCCAACGGGCTTTTGATCATCTTATAACATATCTCGGGACAACACCTGTCTTGGCCCGACCCCTAGCCGGGGAAACTCTTACGGTTTATCTTGCAATTTCGCCAACGACAGTCAGTGCAGTGCTGGTCAGAGGAGACACCATTCAGAACCCGGTCTATTATGTGAGCCATGTGCTTATAGATGCTGAGACGCGGTACCCGGACGTGGATAAGCAGGCGTTGGCGCTTCTGGTGGCATCACGAAAACTAAGGCCCTACTTCCAATCACATCCGATAATAGTCCCGACTAATTTTCCACTGAAGAAAATACTTCAAAGGCCTGATGTGGCAGGAAGGATGGTCGAGTGGTCGGTGGAGCTTAGCGAGTACCAGATCGAGTTCAGACCGAGGACGGCCATAAAAGCTCAGGTACTGGCCGACTTTGTTGTCGAAAGCACTCTACCGCAGAGGAACGACCAAATGTCAACGGCTGGAGTATCCGACTTGTGGATTCTGCACGTTGATGGTTCGAGCAATATTTCAGGATCGGGAGCAGGCTTGACCCTCTGTAGTCCCGAGAACTTCACCATTAGCTATGCTATAAGGTTTAAATTCCCAGCCTCAAACAATGAAGCAGAATACGAAGCTGTCATAGCAGGCTTACGAGTGGCCCGAGCCCTCAGAGTTCGGGAGTTAGAAGTGAGAAGTGATTCTCAACTGATTGTCAATCAAATCAAGGGGGAATATGAATCAAAGGATGAAAGAATGGCTAAGTATTTGGTCAAGGTTGGACAGTTCCAAGCTTTCTTTGAGTGGGTAACATACCGACAAATACCTAGAAAAGAAAATGAAAACGCGGACGAACTCTCCCGATTGTCAATGGCAAACTACAAAAACCTGGACTCGGCGGTTTACATTGAAGAACTAAGCAGCCCGAGCATCCAGGAGGTAGAGACCTTTGAGATCAATAAGGAACCAGACTGGACTACACCTTTGATTACGTATATTCGGGACGACCTTCTCCCGACTGATCCTAAGGAAGCAAAAAGAGTCCGGAATAAGGCCGCTCGATTCACCATGGTTGGGGACCAGCTGTATAGGAGGTCGTTCACGAATCCTCTCTTGAGATGTGTTGGGCCATCCCGAGCAAGCTATGCCCTAGCTGAGATCCACGAGGGGATATGTGGTGCACATATGGGCGGGAAGGCGTTGGCACAAAAGGTATTAAGGTCGGGTATATTCTGGCCTACAGTACAAAAGGACGCGATTGAGTATGTCCGCAAATGCGAATGATGCCAGAAACACGCTAATATCCCGAAGTTACCAGCAGTCCCCATGATGTTTGTCTCAAACCCGACACCATTTGCGATGTGGGGAATGGAACTTGTTGGGAAACTACCAAAAGCTCCCAAGAATCGGGAGTATATGGTGGTTGCAATAAATTACTTCACAAAATGGGTTGAGGCTGAACCGTTATCTTCCATCACAGAGAAACAGATGGAAAAGTTTTTTGAAGAAAAGATAATATATAGATTCGGCATACCCCGGATCTTGGTGACAGACAATGGCAAACAATTTGAAGGCGCAGGGTTCAAATCCTTCTGTATGAGATACCATATAGAACATCGATTCGCCTCGGTTGCCTACCCTCAGAGCAATGGGCAAGTGGAAGTCACCAACAGGACACTTCTCGATGGGATCAAGAAAAGATTGGAGGATAATCGGGCAATGTGGGTCGAGGAACTCCCGAGTGTCCTCTGGTCATACAGAACTACGGTGCGAACCCCGATTGGCGAAACTCCTTTTTGTTTAGCCTATGGAACTGAAGCCTTAGCTCCCGTAGAAGTATTGGTTGGATCGTTGCGATATGATGTATTTGATGAGGGACAGAATGACCAGGGCCTAAGGGAGAATTTAGATCTTGTGCAAGAAGTCCGAACTAGAGCACAACAAAAAAATCTGTTGTATCAAAGGAGAGCAGCACAACACTACAATTCTCGGGTTAAGAACAGAAGATACCGGTCGGGAGATCTGGTTTTGAGACGTACTGGGGCTTCAGATTCGAGAAATCAAGGAAAGCTAGCTCCAACGTGGGAAGGACCTTACCTGGTAGAAAAAGAAACAAGGCTGGGATCATACCGACTGAAAGATGTGGAGAGTGGAAAACCCATCGATCGTTCATGGAATTCCACCAATTTAAGAAAGTTCTACCAATAACCCTTATCGGAATTGGGTCTGTCCCGTTTATGCCTACGTCTCTTACAAGGCCATATCTTTTGAGAAGATATAATAAATTCGGGTGCATCCCGTTTACATTTGCCCTTTTTAAATTCGGGTCCATCCCGTTTACATAATGCCTTTTTGAAGGAACTTACATCTTTTCTTAAAAAGATACAAGTCATACGGGTCACACCCGATTGGCTAATTACTCCTTTTTGAAGGAACTTACATCTTTTTCTTAAAAAGATACAAGTCATTCGGGTCACACCCGATTGTCTAATTACTCCTTTTTAAAGGACTTACATCTTTTCTTAAAAGATACAAGTCATTTGGGTCACACCCGATTGATTAATTACTCCTTTTTGAAGGAACTTACATCTTTTTCTTAAAAAGATACAAGTCATTCGGGTCACACCCGATTGACTAATTACCCTTTTTAAAGGAACTTACATCTTTTCTTAAAAAGATACAAGCCATTCGGGTTACACCCGATTGTCTAATTACTCCTTTTTAAAGGGACATCTCTTAAGAGATACAAGTCACTTGGGTCTATCTCGTTGATCCGCAGAGGGAAGCCGTTTGGTCACTTTTGTGCAACAAAAAATAGAGGAATACTTGATTCATTCATAAAAGGATTACAGTATTTAAGGTCGGAACAAAAAGGAAAATCAAAAGGATTACAGTATCTAAGTCTCAACAAGTCTTAGTCAATCTTCACAGAAGGACTCCCGGGAAGATCTTCTCCAGTAGCTGGTTCAATCGCGCCTTCAAGAGACTCCAGCATACCTGCGGTATCAGCAGGGGAACCTTGGCCCTCTTCCTCTCCCCGATCTGGTTCATCTTGTAGCTCACTAACCTCTTCTTGAGCTGTTGCTTCTTCGTTTTCACCCTCCCCTCCTACTTCATCCTCGGGAGAAGGTTGGGGAAGAGGATCAATATAATCCATCGCATCGGGAAAAGGGAAGACTTCAAGTTTGGGGAGACCTTCGGGACGGGGGCGATTGAGCTCATCGTAAACCTGAGGGTCCAAGAGCTTCTCCAACTCTAGGGGACGAGGAAGATCCGTATGCTCCAGAGCCTTTTTAAAAGCAATGCGCATACCTCTCTTGAAAGCGGGAGTAGCAACGGCCAAAGTGAGATTCTTGAATTCTGGAGTCTGGAAGTATTCCTCCAACACATCCCGTCTAGAGGCTTTAGGTCCCGAGGACTCCAACTCCTTTAACCTATCCCTCAGTTGGGCATTTTCATTCTTCTCCGCCACCAAGAGGGCCTCAGATGCCCTCAAGTTTTCAGAAACCTTCCCGACTCTCTCTTCCAGGTCATTGACTTTCCCTTTGTATTTACTTTTGCTTTTGGAAAGGACGTCCCTTTCCTTCTTCAACTTGGCCGCTTTCTCTTCGGCCTCTTTCAGTTTCTTTTCTGCCTCTTCCTTCTCGGTTATAGCAGTACGGGCCCGAACGTTCGACTCCCTGTGGAGCAGTTCGGCCAGCGCTAACTGCTCGGCTTGATCTCGAGCTCTGTGGAGAGACTCGGAAAATATGTGCACAGCACCGGCAACGTATCTGAAAAGGAAAAGCTTCCCGATTAAGACAAATGAAAATAAGGAGGCGGGAGGAAATGACAGATGAATTAAAAGTACCTGAATCCTTCTTTGAAAAACTCCCTATTCGGGAGGTTACGCAGATACATTTGGTCGGCATCATTTGTGGCCGCATTAAGCCACTGTTCGGTGTACCCGGAATCACCAAAAACAGTGTTAAGGCCAAGATCGCCAGCTGAAGAGGAGGGTGCGATCTCCCGGGCAGGTTCGTCGATACGAACCCTTTTTGGAAGGCGAGGAACGCCGTCCGCCTTACGTTTCTCAGCTCTCGAGGAAGGAGCTTTCTTCTTCAGACTTTTATCAGTCCCGAATTCTTTGTCAGAAGATGGTCGGCTAGAGGCGAGAACTGTCTTGGTAGACGTGGGAACTTGTGCTGGAGTCTTCGTTTTCAGCACTCCCGAAGCAGATGGTTTGCTGGATGGCATAGGTTTCCGCCTTCTTGCCTCGTCCATGTTGTGACTCACTGGAAAACAAAGAAGATATATCAGGTCAGCACAACATGGACAAGAGTAAAGCAATAAAAACAGAGACTTACTCGGGGAGAAACCCCATAGCCGAAGCACTGACTCATACTCCATGGAATACCCATGGACAGCGAGTTCATCATCGTCAACCATGTTAATTATGTCAACATATCTCTCCTCCTCGGGATATAGGTTGACCAGAATATTCAGACGATCAATCTTCCCCTTGGGTACTTCCTGGAATTGAGTACGAAAGGGCTCGGGAGAAGGTGGTTTGAAGAAAAGATAAAATTCCCGCCACTTCTTGGTGGTGGACGGGAGGGAGTCTTTCAAAGTGAAATTCCCTTGAGAAGGGGAAATTCTCTTGGATAGAAAAAACCAACCACGTTGGCTGTGAGGATGAAGGGAGTAATAATGGTGGAACAGGCCAAAAGTATGAAAAACTCCCAAGGCTTTACAGAAGCCGACGAACCCGATCATGATCCGCCAACTGTTGGGACTCAAGTTAGACGGGCTAAGCCCGTAGTGGTCAAGTACATCAACAAAAAGATAGTGCAAAGGAAGACGCAGCCCCCCGATGAAGGCATCGTAGTACAAGGGATAAAATCCCCTTGGGGGACTATTCACTCTCTGACTATCCGTCGGGAGAATGATCTGATACCCATCGGGAATACCGAAGCTAAGTTTAAATCTCTCTAAATCTTCAGGAAAAAGGGAACAGAGGTAGAACTCTGGTCCCGAGGTGTTTTGGACAAAATTGACATGCCAAGGACTCAAAGGCTCAGACTCGGCCAACGCTAGAGCGGCAGAGTCCAGCTTCTTACGATCGGGCTTACGAGGAATAGGCCCCTGGAAACCGCTCAGGCGTTGAAAAGGAGGGCGAGGAGGAGCTCTCGATCTAGACGATCGGGAGGTAGATGGAATATCTGTTTGCGAAAAAACTTGAGAGATGGGCGGGATCAGCTCTTGGTCGAGAGCGAAGCAAGCATTGTAAAAGGAAACGAAGAGGAGAACCCCTATTTATACAAACCGAATGAGGCGTTACACCTTTTGATCGAATAGTTATACCCATTGATGATCGACGGTTACGAAAGGAAGATGGTTCGACTCCCCAAAAACGCTCATGATGAGCCTACTCATAGCATTTGACGTGTCATCTGCAGACTGGGTGAGGAACTCGAGGGGAGCCGTTACAAAAAGGAAAAAACAGCCGGTCACTTCATGACGAGCATTTAATGCATCTTGAGTTAATGTTTTAAATACTTCCCGACTAACGTGGAGTAACAGCAAAAGCAGACGATACTCCGTTCAAGGATCGGGGAACTTCCCGAATAATCATCAGTTCAGACGCCAGTGGAACCTCATTACTATCCCGAACTTTGCACACAATGATCAGGATAGGGGGCTTATGATATGGAACCTCTATGGTTAAAACGGGTATAACCCGAGTGGGGCTTTACATGTAGTCGGGACGTTACCGACTGCGATGAACGGGACGCACATCCCAAATAAGGTACTCTCCCAGTAAGGACAGTCAACTCCGCTACCGACTGAGGTGGGGGCTAATAACAGAAAGGCGAGATCTCCGGATAGGCAACGGCTCCTGTCGGGTCAACTTACCAAATACATAAAAGGTAACACCCACACTATAAATGCACAGATCTACCCCTCCGGTAAGCAATCCAATACACACTGAGTCTATTCTTGTGTAGCTTTTGCACGAGACCTCTCGCTCTTCGTTATCTGACTTCATCATCGGAGGCGGCTGCCCGGCACACAAGCCGGACCGCATCTAACCTTTTTTGCAGGACCCATCGTCCCGGATACGAGAGGAGGCTCAGTCGGATCCAGAAGCATAATTGATCCGCATCACCAGGAAAGGAAAGGGTGTTGGATTTCCAATCAGACATCCTACGAGTCATTCAAGTTAGCAGGGGTTGAAGATTTTTTATCCTTGCTCTAGAATGAAACAGGTTGGAACCCAAGTAGGAGGCTTTAGGGTTAATAGCCTTAAAACCTAGAATATTGAGAGGCATGCTTTATCACTGTCTTGACATTTCTAGTGAAGATGACTTCACTTTTTTCTAAACTGACGATTTGGCCAATGGCATTAACAAAAATATTTAAAACAGTTAAGATAATATATACATCAGCAACTGCTACTCTACAGAGCATGAAAGAATCATCAACAAAGAATAGATGAGATATTTCAAGAGCATTTTTATTCCTTTAAAAGCGTCCTCATTCCTAAAGCCCCCCAGGAGTTTGGATAACACTTCCATGATCAATAAGATCAGATATGAGCTCAGATGGCAACCTTGTTTATGGCCACGAGACATAGTGAACCAAGAAAAAGGTGCCCCAGTTAAATTAATCGAGAAGGATGAGGTAGAGATCAAGCATTCGCAACGTCACAACATTTTGGGTCAAAACCTAGACATCGCAAGAGATAACAGAGTAGTCCATTCCACCCTATCATATAGGCTTTGGACATATCAAGTTTAAGAGCACAATACCCCACATTTGCTCTAGTTTTTGACATAAATGAAAGATCTTTTGTGCCAACATAATATTGTTAGTAATTTGCCTTTTTGGGACAAAGGCACCTTGGAGAGGAGATATGATCTCCGGAAGCATGGTTTGAATCTTAGAACAATGATTTTGGTTAATATCTTATAAGACACATTACAGAGACTGATGGATTTGAAATCTAACAAATGATGGGTCATCTTTCTTTGGGATGAAATAGAGAAGTGCAAGGTTAGCACCAAAAGGTAGCACAACATTCTTGAGAAAATGTTGAACAAAATCAACTAGCTCTCCTTTGAGAGTATCCCAACAATTTTGGAAGAAGCAGCTTGGAAGCCATCAAAACCTGGGATTTGTAAGCCCCGAGGGACAAAAGACTCATTACCCCCACTGTTCCAATAAGAACTCTGGGTGGCAGTGCCAAGCAACCTGATAATGAAAAAGTTTCCTACCACTCAACGTAAAGGGGTTAGAGTTGATAAGGAGGGGGTTATGATCAAAGCCAAGGGAAGATACTTTGGTGAGCTTTAGGGTTGGGGAATAATACCATGAGATGAGGTGAGATTAATACACGGTCTAGTTTCTCTTTTGTAAGGAGAGGACCTTTCTTATGATTGGACCATGTATAGGAAGATCCTTCACCATTCAGTTTAGAAAGGGAAAAAGAGTTCATAATGCCTAGGAGAAATTGACGAACATGGGAGGATTGAAAGCGTCCACCCCACTTATCCTTAGGGGACAGGAGCTCATTGAAATCACCACATAGTAGGAAAGGGCCAGAAAGGGTTTCAAGATGCTTTAGTAAAGATAACTAGCATTCTTTTCATTGCTGATACTGGGGAGGGGCATAAAGAAAAACAAGTACACACGGAACGTTGGTGACTGTTGTATTGATTGCAACATAGTGTGAGGAGGAGAAAAGTACATACATTGGATCAGTTGAGTTGGTGAGAACCCTCTGAGACTAGTACAAGGAACTTCCACAATTGAAGAGAAGAGTTTGAGAGACTTGCTAAATTTCGCTTTTACTTCACTAACATTTTTACAATTGGCTTCACACAAGAACAACATATCTAGCTTAACTTGGTTACATTAATTTTTCTAACCTTTGTATCATGAAACTCCCATGAATGACTCTTACATTCCAGCTTAAGATTTACTTTGCTGAGACAAGACAAAACACATAACACATCCTCATAAGCCACTCCATTTTTCCAAACAAAATCCACAAACGGAGAGAGCATAGGTGTAAAAGCCAACTATCTACTAGACCTAACAAGACTACATGTGTGAAACCCAGACCTAACCTTGACTCAGAAACCCTGTTGTTTGTAGGTTCGAAGACCCAAAGTAAAGGAAGAAGCCAACTATGGGTCATCTCAGTGGAAGACATGGTGTTTGACCCCGAACCCATGGAAGTTGATGATGGTGTTCCATACTTGGAAGCTTGTTCAAAATTGGAAAAGAAATTGCACCTTGTTGAAGATGAGACTAGTTGATGGACTCAAAGTGTAGTTGGACATGATTTAAAGTCATTTCTGTATATTAGGTAAGTCATATGTTGTGTCGGGAGAAGCTCATTGGGTTTGGACTTGATTTGGACCTTCAATTCATTTTTTTGGCCTTGCTGACTTGCTTGGTCGACTAGGTGGTTGATTGGGCCAATCGACCAACAGGGACAGAATTTGCCAAAGATCCTCTATTAGGTCTATTAGTGCTCTATATAATAGAATTACGTGTTTCTTAGCCTCCTTTGTTTCTAAAACCCTCAGAGAACATGGGAAGACTCTCTCACAGCCTCTCCTTGGTGTTTGTGAAGAACTTTGCAAGACTTCAAGCTTTTCATCTCCTATTCTTCAATCAAAGGTTAGTAATCTCTTTTTTATTGATCTACCCTTACTATGTTTTATTCTTTGTGTTGAGACTATGAGGAAGATGCTGCATCCTTGCAACCATCTCTTCTACAATCTCCTTTCATTCTTAAGGTTTTATGATCTTCATATCGATCTTAGCCATGATCTTTGTGAATTCTTCATTAAGCCATGATCGTTCTTTCGATTTGATTTCTCTAGCATGTTAGATTTGTTTTGAATGATAGTTTCATGTATGATCTTCTGATTATCTTCTACTAGAATGAGATCCTATCATCTCTAGTTTTTCCCTTGAGTTCATAGCATGTTTTCATCGAAAACTATGAATTTTACCAAATTAGAAAGTCATGTTTCCAAATTAGTAAATAGTGTTTTTGATCATTGTTAGTGTCCAATCTATGCTATTTTAGTGTTAGATTACTGTTCTAGAGGTTTCCTCCAAGTTTCGTAATGTTTCGGATCTTGTGGAATGAGTTTTGGATAAAAATCAGA
The DNA here is from genome assembly GCF_041222555.1 of Hakea prostrata. NCBI lineage: Eukaryota > Viridiplantae > Streptophyta > Magnoliopsida > Proteales > Proteaceae > Hakea > Hakea prostrata. Next base: position 11,414,556 of record NC_142602.1, read on the forward strand.
ATTTTGCTGCGTACTATTCAATGGTCGATTGCTTGGTCGACTGAGCCAAGCTACCACCCAATCAACCAAGCAAGACAATAGCTATGTTCTTCATCCAATTTGATTCATTTGATCTTCGATCTTTTAGGCCTCTTTCCTAATGATGTATCTATGCTTGTTTAGGGTTTATTTGCTAAGTTTGGAACCATTCACTTTGATCTTTGGATATTCATCGAAGCTATTTAAGGTAAGGATAGTTGTTTTGATAATTACATAGATTGCATGAATCTTAGTTTCTATTTTGGGAATTTCTTAGATTCACTACCATAATTGTATTTTCTTATTATTATATTATTGATGTAAGTACTCCAAGTATAGTTGTATCATGTTCATGTATTCTTTTGATTATGAATACTTATTCTTGTCATTAACATATGCGATTGATCATGTTTATATGCATCTTTCTATATGATGAGATATCAATTGTGTAGGTTATGACTGAATTGAGAATGTGATTGAATAGGTATGATTTGGGATTGGGAAGTGTCATTTTGACATTTTTGTCCTTGGACATCAGTGGGAATAGTATGGGATATTTCCGATGGTGCCCTTTGACACTTTCCTAGATTATTGGTTGTCATACCTAGGGCTTGTCTAGCGGTGTTTGGCTAGGAATACCCTGTTATATCAGACCCGAGTCAGAAGGGTATTGAGACCAAACAACCCATGTTAGCAATGGGGATTTGTGGGCGCTCAAGAGCTGTAACCAACTTGTGAGAGGACATGAATCACATTGTGGTTACTCGTGAGAGGCCATTTATTGGTAGGATTGCAAATAGTAGAGTTGGGCTCATGGGCATTCAAGACTAGTAACCAATCCGTGATAGGACATGAGAGCTTCCCGTCTATTATTTGTGGATGATCAATAGGATTGATGAGTTCGTAGTCCGAGACTATGCTGACTCTAGTGGAAAAGGATACCGGAAAGGATCGTCCGGGGCGAGGAATGGACGTATTTGGACTTGAGTTGATATAACTAAGTAGAAGACTTGCATTTGGCTAGGCTTTACCTTGACATGCGCCAATACTTTGACCAAACGATGATGTGAGAGAGCGGTGACCTAAACCCCAGTCATAGAATGTCTCGAGGGATGCCGGACCCATTACCAACCGAGGATAAGTGATTTGAGACCTACCCAAAGAAGTATGGTGCTATGACTGAAAGCATGGCTGCCTATAGAGACCAGCATACATAGAGTTAGATTCATACTTGCATTGTTTGTTTCATATCATATTGCATCATGCTATGTTTTGCAATTATGTTATTTATGTTGTTGTGGAATAACTTGCCTTGCTGAGTTGTTTTGAACTCACTCCTTTTTGTGCAAATATCTTTTGTTAGATTATTCTATAGGTGTTGAGTATTATGACGGCCAGTATGAGGAAGCGCAAGCTGAAGAATCATACTTCACGCAAGGTGTTGGCGGTTACGAAGATCTCGGTGAGGATCCCTTGTGTGATCATGCTACGTACCATGATTAGCCCAACCGTGGAGTGGAAGCGGCCATGCTTGATTTATGAAGTTTATACTTATAAAGATGTTCTTTATAAAGTAGAAGATAATTTAGTTTAGTTTGATTATTTATTTCCTTACTTTCCTTTGGAAACAGTTATAATTCTCTTCTTGACTTTTGAACTACATTCCGCTGTAACTGTGGAGTGAGATTCCACCTCACTCTACCCTTTTCGATTACATACATATTTGGTATCACTTTCCGCACTCTGATTATATTGTCATTCTCTTTTCTTATCTTTATCTCTTGTTTATATTATTACACATTGATTATATTCTGTTCATGATTATGTTATTGTACATGTGGGAGGATGATTTCCTCGATACTTGTTCTTCAGGGCTGTGGATCACACACTCGGGTATACTAGGTAGGATACCGGCTGGGTGGATGTGACAGAGTGGTATCAGAGCCTAAAGTTCATGGAAATCCTAACCACATAAAACAATGACGGAACATTCTTGAGTCATGGATCCAAAAATAACTCAATTATTCTTAGAAGTGAATAATAGAGCACTTGGATTAGAAACTTAATTAATGAAACATCACATAATGCAATAAAAGAAAAGTGCATAATACACAATAATAAGTGAAACAAAGTGAACTTCATTAATTTTAAGGAATTTTTTACGACGAGTACATCTGATAAAGCATGAAAGGAAAATCCTAAGTACAATCTATCTAGGTGATCGCCTCTGATCTCTAAGTACTCTGAAGTCCTTTGCAATATGAGTAAGCTGAGACTCTATCCGCCCTTGTCTCAACTCTATTTGCTCTTGCTTTGACTCCATAGTACTATACATCTGCTTCTGTCTGACCTCCATCCTCTCCAGCATGGAAGTCATGGATCTCATCTGTGCACTCAGATCCGAAGTCTCTGGAACTGTGTGTGAAGAGCCTCCGATCTCAAAATGCGATGATGTGGGGATCTCGTGATGCTCTGATCAGCCTCATGCATCTCTATATCATCTCCGGCCTGATCATCACTATCTGGACCGACATCCTCTCATCCACCATCGGACTCGTCATCCTCCTCCTCTGAGTCATCATCTTCCTCACCCTCGGATCTCTCAGTCTGGGTGAGCTGCATCTGTTGAATGGTCCTCGTCTCGATAACATATCCCAAAGCTCCAGTGACCACCTCTGTGTCCTCTAGCCCCAAAGTGTTGGAAGACCAATGTCAGTAATCTCCCAAAACAAAGGTTCCTCGTACTCGGATGCGCCACCAGATCTATCATGACGTTCTGGATGATGTAGGACAAGTCAATCTGAAATCCCATGTAGATGCGATATATGACTAGGGCCTCCATCACTGTGACCGTATGATGATGTCTGGCCTTCGGTATGATGTTTTGACCCACAATGCGACCGATAATCCTCGCCGAATCCATCATCTGTCCACTGTTCTGTGGAGCGTAGCACTCTCCAAAGAGTGGAACATATCTTGTGAAGCTCATATGGCAACAGGTAGCTGTCCACCTCAGCTCCTGTAGGTATCCACCTGCACTCGTGTGGATAATAAGTGTCCTCATGGAAAACTTAATCTGTGTCTCCCGGATCCGTCTCTCTATGATTAGTCGAAAAGGACGACCCCGACCTTTGGCCTCCTTAGTGGATGAGAGGTTGCTGAAGAACAACCTCACTTGCTCACGGTACACGAGCAAGTCTGCCGTGAAGAGATGATTCCACTCCATAGTGTCAAATCTCGGTCGGATCCTGAATACCAAAGTTGTGGTAGGTGAAGTAGTCGACCGAAATCGAAACAACAGTACTCAAAGTATGCCTCGTACAGGAACTCTGCCTGCGGCATGTCGAACCGGTCAAGTCGTAGAACCTCCGCAAGTGGCTGAGCTGGAACCTGACCTCTACCTCTCCTAGCACCCACTAGGCGACCTCGACCCCGACCTCGTGCTCGTCTTTGCATAGTGTGTATGTCTGTGGAAAAGACAAAGGATATCATTTATCATTGTTGTTTCGAAAAATTCAGCAAGAAGGGCATTTTCATAATTTTTTTGGAAATTTTCAATTTTGAGGAAAATGCAAATTGAAAATACTAGCCTATGCATAATACTTGGAATAACATGTTAAGATTTTTTATTTGAAGAAAATCCATCAAAATCTTGGTCTAAAGTCAGAAATTCAGCAAGAAGGAAAATTGGGGATTTTGCAAATTAAGTCAAAATTGGATTTTTGAAATTGTGAAATTAGTTGAATAAAACTACATGTACACATATACAATATTATTTCAAGCATGTAGCATTTGATTTCATGCAAAAACTCCTAGCGGTTTGTGAGAAATCAAAATTTTCCTAAAGTTTAGAACTTTCGGTTGCAATAGCGGTGAAAAAGTGGTAGATTGTGTTAGTACTTGTTGTCTAAGCATGGCATTGTGTTAAAAACTCATGGAACATGTTTCTAAGTGTTCCTAAACATGATTTCTAACAATAGACACAAGCATAACATGATTTTTGTTGAAGTGCTAGCATGATAAGATACATTTGAGAGAGAGAAAGAGTGTTTACCTTGTAAGATGATCTAAGTGTGATGAAGAGTTGTTGTTGAAGCACCAAACTAACTTAGAAACACTTGGAAAGACCTTAGAACCTCTTCTCCAGAGCTCCCTCTCAAGTTTGCAAGGTTAGAAATGAGTTTGGAATGAAGCTTGGTGACTTAAAACCTGATTTTTCTCGTGCTGCCAGGCTTGGTCGATTGGTTGGTCGACTGGGCCAATCGACCAAGCAATCGACCAATAGTCATAGTAACTCCAATTTCTGATGAATTTTGGAAAAATGTGATTTTTGCCCTATGATTGTTTATTTGATGACTAAATGGATGTATATAAGCCTGATTTAAGATTTCTAATCATTTGGACATGTGGTTTATGCTGAATCTTCGATTTTCGATATTTTTGATATTTTCGGTTTTGCAGAAAGGTTTTGTTGAGAAATCGTCGTGTTGAATCCAGCAACAACGGGAATGAAGAGATACCAAACGTGCTTCTGATCAGCAGACTCACACTGATGATCAAACTACTAATGACATACCTGATGCCCCGAACATAGGAAGTTTCCGTGATATTGCCAATATCATGTGCAATATGATATGGAACAAATGATGCAGATATGAGCCTAACTCTATGAATGCTAGTCTCTAGGGTAGACATGCTTTAAGTCATAGCACCGTACTTCTCTGGGTCGTCAGTCACTCTCCCATTTCCATATCTTGGGAATGCCCGGGGAAGATCGGTAAAGTCATCAAAAAGCCGTAGTAAGGGGATCGGTCACCACTCTCTCACATCACCATTTGGTCAAGTACTGGCGCATGTCACAGTAAAGCCTAGCCCAATGCAAGTCATCTACTCATTCGGTCAAGTCAGATTCAGATACGTCCATTCCTCGCCCCCGGCGATCCTTTCCGGTATCCTTCACACTAGAGTCAGCGAAATCCCGGATTTCGGACTCATCAACCCTATAGGTCATCCACATATAGTAAACGGGGAGCTCTCACGTCCTCTCACAGATTGGTTACCGGTCTTGAGCGCCCGTGAGCCCAAGTCTATCCATATGCAACTCTACCAATAAATGGCCCCTTTCAGGTATCCGCAGCATAGTTTATGTCCCCTACCGGATTGGTTACCGGCCTAGAGCGCCCATCCAACCATACACTACCACGGGTTGTTCGGTCTCAATGCCCTTCCGATTCGGATCTGACACGACAAGGATGAACCTAGCCACACAACTAGACAATCCTATGTATGTCATCCAATAACTCGGGAGAGTGTCGATAGGCACCATCGGAGAACATCCCATACTATTCCCTCCGATGCCCAAAGACAAAAGTGTCAGTAGGACACCCCCCAAATCCCAAGTCATACGTAAGCAATCACACATCAAATCTCATCATTTCTCATGCATGTAATGCATATTCACAATAGTAATCAAATCATGATATTGAAACGAATCATTATAATCATAAGCAAATCAAATGATAAAGTAACACAACAAAAGTATAAAGATTTCAATGCTACTGTTCTAACACATATGTAACAGTCTCATAATGATTGAAAGGAAATTTAGGGATTTCATTCTTTAAATAAAGCACAGTTCAATATTTGATGACTTATATGTTTATGGATATAACCATCCTTACCTTGGATGAATTGATGATGAATTGAGAATACCAAGAATAGTCCAATAGAATTGTTAAGGCCCTAAACAAACATCAATAATAAGTTAGAAAAGAAGTCAGGAAGATCGGATGTCATTTGGGTCAAAACTGACCAAGGTTGCTGTCAGCAACAACTTTGGTCGATGGTCTTGGTCGATGGTATCGACCAAAAGTATCGACCAAAATTGTCCTCGGGGCAGAATAGTGGATTTTGGGGATTTTGGTCCGAAATGAGTCTTCCGGTGTTCGGATCAATCTGAAACTTGGAGGCATACTTAACAACAGTAGTAGGACACTATAAATCAAGGAATTAACCCAATCCAATGGTCTAATTAAAAAGCCCCAAATTGAGCTATCAAGTTCAAGTGATAAACATCATGGCATGAGTTGGAATTGATTGCATTGATGAGGAATAGCATGCAATAGCTAGAGAAACTAATAGAAATTCGATTGGAATCATATGGCAATGTTAAACATAAACATAATACACTCTATAGCTCAGTTTGATATCAAATGGTATGATGTTAATAGGTAAATCATGGAATACATATGCTAGGCATGAGATATAAGCATTAGCATCAATGAATGGCTAAGGGAATCATGGATTGAGCATGAGTAGGCACTTGGAGTGGTGGTTGCAAGGTTGCAGCATCATTCCAAATGTCCCATCAGCAAGATGACAATAGAAAAGAGTAGAAAAGGGTAGGGTAGAGAGTGGAAGGAGGAGTCATACCTTAGTGTGGAAGATGAAGACAAGAATCAATGATAAACTAAGTGTCTTTGATGAGATACCCTTCACACTAACCAAGGAGCTGCTTTGGGAAGCTCTCCCCACGTTCCCAGGTGAGAAAATGATTGCAAAAGGCTCAAGACTCGAGGTCATATTAAATAGAAAAGGAATATTCCATGGAATCATTAACTTGGCAGACTGGGATATTTTGGTCGATGGTCCTTGGTCGATGGTATCGACCAAAATGATCGACCAAAATATTTTCAGAAGAAAACTCAGGTTTAGAACAGCAACTTCAAGTAGGGATTTGAAAGACTATACAAGGTCAAATTGAGTGAGGTTTTCTTCCACAATTCAATCAAGAAGTCTAGTTTCGGGGAATACCTTCGGATTGTGCACAGGAGGTCATTTGGTACATCAACAATATTAATCTTCTCCGATACGCAGACTTTCCTTAAACACTGACAATGCATTTAAGCAAGGGGTATCATTGTCAATGTCCATGGGCTCGGTCTCCGAATCATGATCATCAATCAGAATGGTCCATAAATCTCTTCTTCCACCGCTTCGGGTCCTCGGACCTGAATACAACAGTGGATCCGGGTCAGGGTCAAGGTTAGAATAGGGTTGGATATTACACTGGAAGCACCAAGATGTACAAGGACTTAAGAGAACATTTTGGGTGGATTGGTTTGAAGGTTGATATGGAAGATTTCGTGGCCAAGTGTGAGACTTGTCAGCGTGTAAAAGCTGTTCGTCAACCTCCATCTGGATTACTTCAACCCCTTCCTATTCCTAGTTGGATGTGGGAAGATATCTCTATGGACTTCGTGATTAGCTTGTCTCGGACAAGTAAAGGTAATGACACTGTATGGGTAATTGTTGATAGTTTGACCAAATCAGCCCATTTTATTCCTATGAAGATCACAAATACTTTGGATAAGCTAGCTAGACTTTATGTGGACAATGTAGTTCGTCTGCACGGAGTGCCAGTGAGTATTGTTTCTGATCGTGATCCTAGGTTCACCTCAAGGTTTTGGAATAGTTTGCAAAAGGCCTTGGGAACCCAGTTGAATTTGAGTACTGCTCATCATCCACAGTTTGATGGACAATTTGAGCGGACAATTCAGATTTTGGAAGATATGCTTAGATCTTGTGTTGTGGATATGGGTGGCAACTGGGATGAACACTTAGCTTTGGTTGACTTTGCCTATAACAATAGTTATCAAGCAATAATAGGCATGGCTCCATTCAAGGCTTTGTATGGTAACACTTGTAGGACACCCTTGTACTGGACAGAGACTGGTGAAAGAAAAGTCTTAGGTCCGGAAATGATTGAAGCTACAAGCGCGATGGTTGATATGATTAGAGAAAGGATTAAGTCTGCTCAGTCGAGACAGAAATCCTATGCTGATAAGAGAAGGACCGATTTGGAATTTCAAGTTGAGGAGAAAGTTTTCCTTAAGGTTTCACCTATAAAGGGTGTGATGAGATTCAATGTTAAGGGAAAGCTTAGCCCTCGTTTCATCAGACCTTTTGAGATTCTTGAAAAGGTTGGACCCGTCGCATATCGTTTGGCCTTGCCTCCATTTCTTGCAGGAGTTCATAATGTGTTTCATGTTTCGATGCTTTAGAAGTACATAGAGAATCTGAAACACATACTACAGCAAGCACCCGAAAGACTTAGTGTTGATCTTACCTATGATGAAGAGCCAGCCAAAATCCTAGATAAGAAGGACAAATAGTTGCGGAATCGTACCATTCCTTTGGTAAAGATTCGGTGGAAGAACCATACCCCTGAAGAAGCTTCTTGGGAGAAGGAAGAAGACTTGAAGGAGAAGTTTCCTCATCTTTTTGGAAGCCCTGGTACGCTTTCAATTTCAAGGATGAAATTTCTTTGAAGGGGGGGGGGAGAATGTGAAACCCAGCCCAAACCTTGACCCGAAAACCCTGTTGTTTGTAGGTCCGAAGACTCGACGTAAAGGAAGAAGCCAACTATGGGTCATCTCAGTGGAAGACATGGTGTTTGACCCCGAACCCATGGAAGTTGATGATGGTGTTCCATACTTGGAAGCTTGTTCAGAATTGGAAAATAAATTGCACCTTGTTGAAGATGAGACTAGTTGATGGACTCAAAGTGTAGTTGGACATGATTTAAAGGCATTTCTCTATATTAGGTAAGTCATATGTTGTGTTGGGAGAAGCTCATTGGGTTTGGACTTGATTTGGACCTTCAATTCATTGTTTTGGCCTTGCTGACTTGCTTGGTCGACTGGGTGGTCGATTGGGCCAATCGACCAACAGGGACAAAATCTGCCAAAGATCCTCTGTTAGGTCTGTTAGTACTCTATATAATAAAAGTACGTGTTTCTTAGCCTCCTTTGTTTCTAAAACCCTCAAAGAACGTGAGAAGAGTCTTTCAAAGCCTCTCCTTGGTGTTTGTGAAGAACTTTGCAAGACTTCAAGCTTTTCATCTCCTATTCTTCAATCAAAGGTTAGTAATCTCTCTTGTATTGATCTACTCTTACTATGTTTTATTCTTTGTGTTGAGACTATGAGGAAGATGCTGCATCCTTGCAACCATCTCTTCTACAATCTCCTTTCATTCTTAAAGTTTTATGATCTTCATATCGATCTTAGCCATGATCTTTGTGAATTCTTCATGAAGCCATGATCATTCTTTCGATTTGATTTCTCTAGAATGTTAGATCTGTTTTGAATGATAGTTTCATGTGTGATCTTTTGATTATCTTCTACTAGAATGAGATCCTATCATCTCTAGTTTTTCCCTTGAGTTCATAGCATGTTTTCATCGAAAACTATAAATTTTACCAAATTAGAAAGTCATGTTTCCAAATTAGTAAGTAGTGTTTTTGATCATTGTTAGTGTCCAATTTATGCTATTTTAGTGTTAGATTACTGTTCTAGAGGTTTCCTCCAAGTTTCATAGTGTTTTGGATCTTGTAGAATGAATTTCGGATAAAAAAATTAGAATTCTGCTGCGTACTGTTCAGGTGGTCGATTGCTTGGTCGATTGAGCCAAGCTACCACCCAATCGACCAAGCAAGACAGTAGTTGTGTTCTTTGTCCGTTTGATTTGTTTAATATTCAATCTTTTAGGCCTCTTTACTAATAATGTATCTATGCTTGTTTAGGGTTTATTTGCTAAGTTTGGAACCATTCACTTTGATCTTTGGATATTCATCGATGCTATTTAAGGTAAGGACAATTGTTTCCATAATTACATAGATTGCATGTGTCACATCCACCCAGCCAGTATCCTACCTAGTATACTGATAACTCTATGAAATAGAGTTAAGATTGGTAATTTTATACTTGAGATGGCTTGATTTAGGAGTATTTTATCTTTGTTTTAATGTTAGTATTCATTAGATGTTGTCTTATTGAGTCTTAACATGTTGCATCTTGTATAGGTCATTATTGTCACTCTTACATGAATTTCTCTTAAGATTAATGGATGAATTTGATTAATCCTCTTTCTCTTGAAAAATGTAGGTGAAGATCCATAATAGAAGAAGAATATGTCCTCTAACTTTGCTTTGGAGTTTGCAGTAGCAGTACGGAGCAGAATATTCTTAGATCCAATTCAAGTGGAAATGACCAGAAGGGGCTAACTTAAGAGGACGTTATTCTTGTAAATATATGATTGTTCTCAGCCCTTGATCTTAGGAGGAATGTTCTAATCCTATGGCCATATTCTACCGTAATGATTGAATACATTTATGGAAGAAAGAGAAGACAAGGCTAAAGAGAAAAAAAAGGAGGCATAATTGGAGACACGGCTAGGAGGGAGAGAACCAGAGTTGACTCGTGCGGAAGCAGGGAGAGCTGTTGGAGAAGACAATCTACTGGAGAAGAAGGCTGGAGCTCTTGTGGAAGCATTGAAGCTTTCAGTTTCTTTTCAATCTTATAACTCTATCTTCTTATCTTCTAGCTTAATGATAACTATAACTATTGCTGTGTATTTGATTTCTGTTATGGGCTAAACTTGTGTTGTGTTGGGATGATAGTACTACCTAAACCTGAATTTTGAGATGTAACTATCATGTGTTCTTTAGTTTTATTGCAATACAATTTATTGTCAATGAATTCAGCATGTTATATATTGATTAATTTTGATTCTTGATTGATCTTTCATGAACGATTGTTAAGATCTAGTTAACAGGAAAGTTAATGCAGTCTAGATTTTTGCTGAATTGTGTGAGTTAGCATAATCTTTAATTAGATTGTGTTTATTAGTAGGTTGGGTAGGAATACCTAATTACCTCACATTGCCATGATTGGGATTGGGTTTAAATTACATTCATATTTCAATTCTTCATAGGAATATGCAGATGTTGAATTAGGATGCTAAGCATATGTGTATTGGAAAATACCATTATGCCATTTCATTCCAGGTTCTTGATATATTTTGGGTTGTAGTATTACTTTAGTATTTGCATTATAAAATTCAAGGGAAGGGACTTGATTCCCAACACTCTTTTCACTAAGTTCCTTCTATTGCTCAATCTCCATTTTAGTTATTTAGTTTAATTACTAGTCATTTGGTTATTTAGTTAGTTAATCACAAATCAATTCTGTTAATCTTGTTTAAATCAATTTTACTTTTACATTGAAAGTTAAAGGATAGAATTCTCCGTGGGATCGATACTCTACTTATCATTTATTACTTGATTGCGATACGTACACTTGCATAATATCTTGAGATACAAGCAACACATACCCGGGTATGTGATCCACAGCCCCGGAGATCAAGTATCGACGAACCATGCCTCCCACATACACGATAACATAATCATGAAAAAATATAATCAATGTAATGACACATAAACAATGAGATCAAGACAAGATTAAAAGAGACAATATAATCAGAGTGCGGAAGTAAAAGATACCAAAGTATAAATATAATCAGAGCGTAGAGAGTGAGCGGAAATCACTCCTTGAATCGCAGCGGAAAGTAGTTCGAATCACAGTTAAGGGTTTACAAATCCAAGTCTCAAAAGAGAGAAATAAAAGATAAATCTCTAAACAAATGTTTCCTCAGTCTTATACAAAATATCCTCAAAGACATTAACTAAAGACACTAAACATGGCCGAATCCGCTCCCGGGAAGATCTAGTCTTGGTAGACAGTATAATCCAATGAGGGATCTTCACAGTAGTCTTCGTGATCGCCAACACCTTGATGGTAGTGTGACTCATCAAAGGGCGCTTCATAGAATTTCCATCCAGTTCTTCAGTACCTGTGGAATAGTCTAACAAAACATTTACACAAAAGGAGTGAGTTCAAAAGAACTCAGCAAGGCAAGTTATTCCATAATACATAATTGTTGGGAAATGCCATGTCAGCATTTGCCACATCAGCCTCTATTGGTTTTGATGATAATAAACCTGAATTACTAATGGCTATATTGAGTTATGATGTTTTAGTTCAAGATGAGAACAAGTGGACCAACTCCAAGTCAAAGCCAAGATCATGCCAAGATAGACATGAAGATGGACATGAAGTCTAAGTCAAGATGACCATGCCAAGATGGACATGAAGACCGTTGCACAAAATCAAGTCGAAGATCAAGTCAAAGATCAAAACTTAGGCTGAATTAGGGCTTAGGACACTTTCTCATACACATTCATGTAAATGCATCAATTATATGTAGTTCATATTACTAGAGTGACCTAGGACATGTTAGTGAGGTGTACAATGCTTAGGGTTGACCAAAAAGTTCAAAAACCCAAGCCATGTTCGAGCCCCAACTTAATTCAGCAAAACAGGGCTCAGACGGAAGAACGTCTGGGCAGACGGATGCCCTTCTGGTTTAGCATTTCTGTATTTTCAATCATAGAAGGCTAGACGGAATTCCTTCTGGGCCAGTCCAGGCCAGATGGATGACCGTCTGGGCAGACGGATGTCCGTCTGGTCCTGACTTAACCAGTAATGGCTAGTTTGCAACGGCTCTTTTCTGAGACGGATGACCGTCTGCCCAGACGGAATTCCGTCTGGTGTAAAAACAACCTATAACGGCTAGTTTAACGGCTCTTTTCAGACGGACGTCCGTCTGGGCTGAAAAACAGGACAAAAATGTGTCCATTTTCTATCCGTTGGGGATTGGGTTTTAGCACTCAAAGGTGCTCTATATAAACCCAATTCACCTCATTTGAGAGGAAGAACACTTACACTTAATCACCCACTCATCAAGTGATCCTAAGCTCTCAAGTTGCAAGAAAGCCTAGTGCTTTGCCTCTCACCCTCTCCCAACCTTGAAGAACAATACCAAGGTACAAAGTAAGCTTGTAAAAGTCAAGCTTGAAGTGATTGAAGGCGTAGGTGGTGCATACATCTCTATTTGAGCATACAACTCACATTGCATCACATTCGCACAAGAGGTAAAGTGTCACACCTCTTGTAAGGTAACATCCTTCCTTTGTAATTGTTTCAATTCTAGTCTAGGTAGATTAGAATTGGTCTTTGGGTGCTCTTGCCCGTGAACAAAGATTGCTTGGGTGCTCTTGCCCATAAACAAAGATTGTTAAGGGGTGCTCTTGCCCTACTTGCTAAACAAAGACTATTGTAAGGGTTTGATCTCTACCCATTGTATTGAAAGAGAATCAATAGTGGAATACTCTCTTAAGGCCAAGAGAGGAGTGGACGTAGACTTGCAAAGTCGAACCACTATAAAATACTTGTCTTGTGGTTGATTGTATTGTTTAATTTCATTTGAATTTTCAATTTACCTTGTATTTCCGCACAAACCGAAAAATTGGGACAATCCACTAGTTGCAACCTAATCACCCCCCCTCTAGGTTGCACCAACAATAATTAACATGATCCAAGGCATAACATGATGCAGATGATATAAAACAGATGATGCAAATATGATTTTAACTATATGTATGCTAGTCTCTATGGTAGACATGCTTTAAGTAATAGCACCATACTTTCTTGGGTAGGTTCGGTCACTCGACTCCGGTAGGCAATAAGTCCTGCATCCCTCGGGACAATCAATGGCTGGGGTTTAAGTCACCACTCTCTCACATCACCATTTGGTATAAGTATTGGCGCATGTCACAGTAAAGCCTAGCCCAATGCAAGTCATCAACTCAGTCATATCAAGTCAAATCCAGATACTTCCATTTTTCACCCATGGCGATCCTTTCCTGTATCCTTCACACTAGAGTCAGCATAGTCCCGGACTACGGACTCATCAACCCTATTGGTCATCCACAAAAAATATACGGGAAGCTCTCACGTCCTCTCACGGGTTGGTTACCGGTCTTGAGCCCCCGTGAGCCCAAGTTTAGCTATTTGCAACCCTACCAATAAATGGCCTCTAACGAGTATCCGCAATGTAACCTATGTCCTCTCACGGATTGGTTACTAGTCTTGAGCACCTACAAATTCACATTACTACCACGAGTCATTCGGTCTCTATACCCTTCCAATTCGGGTCTGATACAACAAGGACATCCTAGCCAACACCACTAGACAAGTCCTATATATGACATCCAATAATCCAAGAAAGCGTAAATGGGCATCATCGGAAACATCCCATACTATTCCCTCCGATGTCCAAGGACAAAAATGTCACAAGGACATTCTCCAATCCCAAATCATATCCAATCACATTCTCAATTCCATCATATCATATACAAATGATATTTCATCATAAAAAAAATATAATGTAACATGATCAATCACATATGTAATTAACAAGAATGAACAAACATGATAACCAAAAGAATATATAACATGGTACTACTGTCTTGAAGTACATACAGCAGTTATATGATGTTTATAATACAACAAAGAATGTAAATCTACTAAGCTTCCAACATAGCGGCAAGATTCACATAATCTATGTAATTATGATAATAACCGTCCTTACCTTAAATCGAATTGAAGATAATCCAAAGATCAATTAGAATGGTCCAAAGTTTAGTACTTGCACCCTAGACAATCATATGTTCAATATCAGAAGAAGAATTAAGCAAATCGGAGGTCAAACGGATCAAATCGAGCAAATACATCAATGTTGTGTTTAGCTAGTCAACTGGCTGGTTGATTGACTTAGTCGACCAAGCAGTCGACCAAGTGAACAGTGTCGGGGCTGAATATAGATTTTTTATCTGAAACCTATCTTCCGGAGCTCGGATCACTCCGAAATTTGGAAGGGATGTTAGGAATAGAATATGAAGACTATCTAGCAAAGATTTAACATCAATCAATGGTCTAATTAAGAATCCCCAATTTGAAACCCTAGTTTCTATATGCTAAACATCATGTTCTATAATGAAATTGATTGCAAATGCAAGGAACATTAGGGAATCAATTAAGGAAATGATAAGCAATAGATTAGAATCATTTACTAACAAGAAATCAGACTTAGCATACTATAGAATTCAATTTAGGATAAGAAATCATGTTGCTATGAAGAAAATCATGGTAATGCAAGGTTAAGAATCAAAATGGGAAGCATAGCATAGATAGATTGAGAGGGGTTTATGCATTTGCAACGAGAGAACACAAGAAGAGGTGGTTGCAAGGTTGCAGTACCATCTCTCAACAGCAAGACAGAGAAGAGGTGAGAGTAGATTAGAGAGAGAATGAGAGAATACATACATTGTAGGAGAGATTTGAGTAGAGAGACAATGATTCTTGAAGGAATGTTTCACTACTACCAAGGAGAGGTCTTAGGAGGCTCTCTCCATGTTCTCAGGAGGCTAAAGGAATAGAATAGGGTTCTAACTACGAGGTTCCCTTATGTAGGCAATAAAATAATCCAAAAATCACAATTTTCGTATTTAATAACCATCTGGTCAACTGGCCTAGTCGACCAAGCAGTGACAACAACTTAGATTAGGGAATTGGAAGGCCAGATCAACTCAAATTCACTTAGGCTTTCTCCCATAACTCAATCAACAAGTCTAGGTCAGAGTATTACCTTCGAATCAAGCCTGGAAGTGCATTAGGTACTTCTACCAAACACTAACAGTGCATCCAAGTAAGGGGCACCATCATCAATGTCCATGGGGCTTGGAATCAAACACCATGTCTTCTACTGAGAGGGCCCACAACTGTCTTCTTCCTCCACTTTGGGTCTTCGGACCTACAAACATCAAGGATTCCGGGTCAGAGTAAGGGTTAGGCTAGGGCTGGATTTCACAACGTGAATCTTAGTTTCTATTTTGGGAATTTCTTAGATTCACTACCATAATTGTACTTTCTTATTTATATTACTGATGTAAGTACTCCAAGTATAGTAGTATCATGTTCATGTTTCTTTTGATTATGAATACTTATTCTTGTCATTTACATATGCAATTGATCATGTTTATATGCATCTTTCTATATGATGAGATATCGGTTGTGTATGTTATGACTAAATTGAGAATGTGATTGAATAGGTATGATTTGGGATTAGGAAGTGTCCTTTTGACATTTCTGTCCTTGGACATCAGTGGGAATAATATGGGATATTTCCATTGGTGCCCTTCGACACTTTCCTGGATTATTAGTTGTCATACCTAGGGTTTGTCTAGCGGTGTTTGGCTAGGAATACCATGTTATATGAGAGCCGAATTGGAAGGGTATTGTGTCACATCCCCCCAGCTAGTACCCTAACTGGCATACCCGAGTGTGTGATCCACAACCCCGAAAATCAAGTATCGAGGAAATCATCCTCCCACATATGCAATAACATAATCATGAACCGATAAAATCAAGTATAATATTATAAACAAAAGATCTAATCAGGAAATGAATATAAGTATAATCAGAGTGCAAAAAATGATACTAGATGTAAGCACATCAAAAAGAAGTAGAGTGAGGCGGAAACTCATTCCACTGTTACAGCGGAATGTAGCACGTAAGTCTAAAAAGAATTACAATTGTTTTAAAGAAAAGCAAGGCAAGAAAATCAAACTAAACTACGAGTTTTCTATCCTATAGATAACATCTTCAAAGTAATGGACTTCATCAATCCAACAGAGATGTTCCAACTCTACGTTACGTCTAATCGTAGTACGCAACTTGATCGCTCGCGGGATCATCAGGGTTATCTTCATGGTTGCTAGCACCTTGCGTGTAGTACGCTTCTTCGGCTTGCGCTTCATCTTATTGTCCTTCATAATAGTCAATACCTGTAGAATAATCTAACAAAAGGATTGTACAAAAAGGAGTGAGTTCGAATGAACTCAGCAAGGCAAGTTAATTCATAACAACATAAATAACATAAAGCAGAACATAACAAGATGCAATGCAATGTGAAATAGATAATGTATGTATGCATCTAAACTCTATGTATGCTGGAATCTATTGGCAGACATGCTTTAAGTCATAGCACCATACTTCTTTGGGAAGGTCTCAATCACTTGGCCTCGGTTGGTAATGGGTCCGTCATCCCTCTCGGACAATCCATGGCTGGGGGTTAAGTCGCTCTCTCACATCATCATTGGTCTAAGTACTGGCACATGTTAGGGTTAAACCTAGCCCAATGCAAGTCATCTAGTCAGTTACATCAACTCAGTTCCAGATACGTCCATTCCTCCCCTCTCGGGATCCTTTCCGGTATCATTCACACTAGAGTCAGCGTATTCCCTCTCGGACTACGGACTCATCAACCCTATAGGTCATCCACATATAGTAAACGGGAAGCTCTCATGTCCTCTCACAGGTTGGTTACCGGTCTTGAGCACCCAGGAGCCCAAGTCTATCCATATGCAACCCTACCCATAAATCTCCCCCACAATGTGATTCCCGTCCTCGCACGGATATAACTCACCGGTCTCGAGTGCCCGTGAATCCCCATTACTGATCAGGTCGTTCGGTCTCAATACCCTTCCAAATCGGGTCTGATATAATGGGGACATCCTAGCCAAACACTGCTAGACAGCCCTAGGTATGACAACCAATGATTCAGGAAAGTGTCGATGGACATCTTTGGAGAACATCCCATACTATTCCCTCCAATGTCCAAGGACAGAAGTGTCAAAAGAACACCTCTCAATCCCAAACCATACCTAATCAAACACATTCTCAGATCAGTCATGACATACAAAATCAACAACTCATCATACAAAGTGAATGTAAAAGCATAATACAATCATTTAAACCATATGCAGTAATAAGCATTTCATATAATCTTGAATAATGAAAAAAAAAGACATAAGTGAAGTGCTATTGTACTTACAGTAGTACATAAGAAGTATAAAATACAAGAACAGTAAATAAACTCAGAGTTTCTTAAAGTAGAAACCAAAGAGTACACGATCTATGTTATTATGAAATAACTGTCCTTACCTTGATTATCATCGAAGATAATCCAAAGATCAAAGAGAGAGGCTCCAAACTTAGCAATTAAACTCCTAACAATCATCGATATAACATTAGGAAAGATGCCTAAAAGATCAGAGAGCAAATGAATCAAACTGAGCGAAAAACAAAGCTACTATCTTCATTGGTTGATTGATTGGTCTATTGACCCAGTCGACCAACAGAGTCAGTACGAAGCAAATACAGGAATTCTGATCCGAAACTCAATCTACAAGGTTCGAAAATTCACGAAACTTGGAGGAAAACTATATGATAGTATTCTAACAATAAGGGAGTAAAGATCAGGCACTAATAATGATTAAAAACATTACCTTTAATTTAAAATCATGGTTTCCCCAATTGGAAGAAAAACCCTAGAATTCGATGAAAAATACACTATGGAAATCATAGCAAAGAAAATGGATGATTTAGATCTCATCCAAGAAAGAGGTAATTAGAATCAATTACAAGTACGCCATGAAAATTAGATTCAAATGGTTACAAAATCAGATCCATAAGAAGAACTAGGGTTTAAAACAGATCTTACAAGAATTAGGGTTGAGATCTCTATGCTGATCATAAACCCTAAAAAAAGAATAAGATTATGGAAGAGATGGTTGCAAGAATGCAGCATCTTCTTCCCAATCTTAATCAAGAACAAGATCGAAGAAGGAATAGATTACAATACAAAAGAGATACTAACCTTAGACTGACAAATCGAAGATAAGAGACTTCAGATCTTGCAAAGGAATCTTTGAAATCACCGAAGAGAGTTTCAAACGAGTCTTCCCACATTCTCAAAGTGTTTAGGAGGCAGAGGACACTAAGAAACACTAAGTGTGTTTAAATAGAGAGTTCAAAACCCTAAAATTGGAGTTTCTCGGATTTAACACACCATTGGTCGATTGATTGGTCTACTGACCTAGTTGACCAATCAGGTCAGCAAGGTTCAAACAGGGAATTGAAGGATCAAATGGACACTAAACCTCAAGGGATTTTGCACACACAACAAGTGACATACCTAGTGTGTAGAAATGCCTTCAAACCAAGTCAGATAATACTCCAAGTCCTTCAACTAATCTCATCTTCAGACAGGTGTAGCTTTCTTTCTAGATCTGCATAGACTTCCAAGATTGGAACACCATCATCAAAATCCATGGGTTTAGAGTCAAACACCATATCTTTTATTGAGATGGCCCAAAGTTGGCTTCTTCCTTTACTCTGGGTCTTCGGACCTAAAAACAATCGGGTTTTCGGGTCAGGGTTAGGGTTAGGATAGGGCTGGATTTCACATATTGAGACCGAACGATCCGTGGTGGCAATGGGGATCTGTGGGTGCTCAAGAGTGGTAACCAACCCGTGAGAGGACATGAATCACATTGTGGTCACTCGTGAGAGGCCATTTATTGGTAAGGTTGCAAATAGTAGACTTGGGCTCATGGGCGTTCAAGACCGGTAACCAATCCGTGAGAGGACATGAGAGCTTCTCGTATATTATTTTTGGATGACCAATAGGGTTAATGAGTCCGTAGTCTAAGATTATGTTGACTCTAGTGAAAAGGATACTGAAAAGGATTGTCCGGGGCGAGGAATGGATGTATCTGGACCTGAGTTGATATAACTAAGTAGAAGACTTGCATTTGGCTAGACTTTACCTTGACATGCGCCAATACTTAGAGAAAACGGTGATGTGAGAGAGAGGTAACCTAAACCCCAGCCATGGAATGTCCCGAGGGATGCCGGACCCATTACCAACCGAGGATAAGTGATTTGAGACCTACCCAAAGAAGTATAGTGCTATGACTTAAAGCATGTCTGCCTATAAAGACCAGCATACATAGAGTTAGATTCATACTTGCATTGTCTGTTTCATATCATATTGCATCATGCTATGTTTTGCAATCATGTTATTTATGTTGTTGTGGAATAACTTGCCTTGCTGAGTTCTTTTGAACTCACTCTTTTCTGTGCAAATATCTTTTGTTAGATTATTCTGCAGGTGTTGAGTATTATGACGGCTAGTATGAGGAAGCGCAAGTTGAAGAAGCATACTTCATGCAAGGTGTTGGCGGTTACGAAGATCTCGGTGACGATCCCTCGTGTGATCATGCTACGTACCATGATTAGCCCAATCGTGGAGTGGAAGTGGTCGTGCTTGATTTATGAAGTTTATACTTATAAAGATGTTCTTTATAAAGTAGAAGATACTTTAGTTTAGTTTGATTATTTCTTTCCTTACTTTCCTTTGGAAACAGTTGTAATTCTCTTCTTGACTTTTGAACTACATTCCGTTGTAACTGTGGAGTGAGATTTCGCCTCACTCTACCCTTTTTGATTACATACATATTTGGTATCATTTTCCGCACTCTAATTATATTGTCATTCTCTTTTCTTATCTTGATCTCTTGTTTATATTATTACACATTGATTATATTATGTTCATGATTATGTTATTGTACATGTGGGAGGATGATTTCCTTGATACTTGTTCTTCGAGGCTGTGGATCACACACTCAGGTATACCAGGTAGGGTGTCATATCCCACCTTAAATCCACCCAGGGGGTACCCTATCTGGGTTACTCGGGAGTGATCCACAGCCCAACAGATCCAGTTTAGAAACGATCGTATCCACTTAGCACAATAATATAATCAAAAGCAAGAACAAATTATGGTATTCAAGTAATCTAATAATAAAAGTTAAGAAATGATCATAGAAGGATCACAAAAAACATCAGAGTGCAAAATAACAAATACCAAATCAAAAGACAACCATAGAGTATAGGGGAAATATACTCTACAAACTTGTGCGGAAGGTAGATCGAAATAAGGTAAAGATTACAACCAGATCTCCAAAGAAGGGAAATTAAAAGGTAAGCAACTAAGTTACAGTTTCTTCTAACTTATAGAATGTCTCCTCAATAACATAATCATAAGAAACTAAGCCAGGCCGGATCTACTCCTGACAAATATGAGTCTTGAACTGATAGCCTTCACAGATGTAGTCACCGTAGCCAAAGTGGTATGAGTCACCAACTTAGTCCTCAAAGTGTTGACCGTCATAGTCAACAGTAGTAGTACCTGCAAGAAAGTCTAACAAAATATGTTGCAAAAATGAGTGAGTTCAAAAGAACTCAGCAAAGAAAGTTATTCCATAATAACATAAATCATATGATGCACAGCATAGCATGATGCAATATGATATGAGACATATGATGCAAACATGAATCTAAATCTAAGTATGCTGGTCATCTAGGGTAGACATGCTTTAAGTCATAGCACCATACTTCTTTAGGTCGTCTGTCACTCCCCCTCAATCATACAAGATATCTTGGGTCTGCCAGGGTAATTAGGTAAAGTCCTCTCAAACCATGGTAGGGGATTTGGTCACCGCTCTCTCACATCACCATTTGGTATAAGTATTGGCGCATGTCACGGTAAAGCCTAGCCCAATGCAAGTCATCTACTCAGTCGTATCAACTCAGATCTAGATACGTCCATTCCTCGCCTCGGGCGATCTTTTCCAGTATCCTTCACACTAGAGTCAGCGTAATCCCGGATTACGGACTCATCAACCCTATTGGTCATCCACACATAGTAAACGGGAAGCTCTCACGTCCTCTCATGGGTTGGTTACTGGTCTTGAGCGCC
Source organism: Hakea prostrata (assembly GCF_041222555.1). Lineage (NCBI taxonomy): Eukaryota > Viridiplantae > Streptophyta > Magnoliopsida > Proteales > Proteaceae > Hakea > Hakea prostrata. The sequence continues at coordinate 11,435,980 of NC_142602.1, forward strand.
CGTGAGCTCAAGTCTAGCCATTTGCAACCCTACCAATAAATGGCCCCTTTCGGGTATCCGCAATGCGATTTCTGTCCTCTCACGGGATGGTTACCGGTCTTGAGCGCCCACAAATCCACACTACTACCACGGGTCGTTCGGTCTTAATACCCTTCCGATTCGAGTTTGATACAACAGGGACATCTTAGCCAAACACCACTAGACAAGTCCTATGTATGTCATCCAATGATCCAGGAAAGCGTCGATGGGCATCTTCGGAGAACATCCCATACTATTCCCTCCGATGTCCAATGATAGAAGTACCAATAGGGCACTCCCCAATCCCAAATCATACCTAAGCAATCACATGCTTATTTCCATCCATTACATTATCACATTGAAAACATGTCATAACATCTCATAATACAGTGTATAAATAAATGACAAAAATAAGTAAACATGATAAACCAAGTAATTAAGCATGGTGCTACTGTCATAAGGTAACTACAGTAGTCATATGATGTCTAAAATCAACTAATAAGTTAAGTCTACTAAGTTACCAACAACAGTGTAAAAGTCATACAGTCTATGTTATATGGGAATAACCGTCCTTACCTCAAATTGTGAAGAAGATGATCCGAAGTCACAAAAGAATGGTCTGAATTATAGTCTTAAAGCCTTAAACAAACATACATGAAGGATTAGAGAAGAAATCGTAACAATCGGAGATCGAATGGATCAAAATTGGGCAAAAGTTGCTGACAACAACTCTGTTGGTCGATACATTGGGTTGATGGTATCGACCAATAGTATCAACCCAAAGAGTCTCGGACAGCAAGTTGGATTTTTGGGTTTTGGCTCAAAATTGGTTTTTCGGGTCTCGGATCGATACGAAACTTGGGGAACAGCTCAAACACAATATAGAGACACTAATTATCAAGGAATTAACATGATCCAATGGTCAATTTAAAAAACCCTAAATTGACATATCAAGTTCAAGAGTTGGAATTCATGGTCTTCAATGGAATCAATTACAAATGCAAGAGAGCTTAGGAATTTAACCAATAGAATGATGAGCAGTAAAATATAGACAATTACTAACATATAATCAGACCTCATTGCTAAAGAAAATCAGATTAAGAAAATGAACTCATGTTGCCATGAAAAGGAATCAAAGTAAGAGAGCAAGAACATTAAGTTTCATAATGAAATCAATGCAATTGCAAGGGAGATCAGGGATTCAATCAAGAGAATGATAAGCAATAGATTAGGAATGATTATTAACATATAATCAGACTTAACACACTATAGGAATCAGTTTAGGAGATGAAATCATGTTGCTATGGAGGAATTTCATAAGAAAGACAAGGTTAAGAATCGATATGAGATACATAGCATTGATAGAATGAATGGGGGTTTATAGGAATCACAAGAGACATTAAAAGAGGTGGTTGCAAGGTTGCAACACCTCCTTCATAGCCCCAATAGCAAGAATAAGGTGAGGTAGAAGTAGATTAGAGAGAGAGGAGAGATTACATACCTTGTAGAAGAGATTAGAGAAGAGAGACAAAGGATTCTTGAAGAAGATCAACACCCAAGCCAAGGAGGAGGCTTAGAGGAGCTTTCCCACGTTCTCAGATGTTGAAATGAGTAAAATAAAATTTTAGGTTCGAGGTTTCACTTAAAAGGAGGAAGGAATATCCAAAAAGCACATTTTTATTCGAATCTGGGCTTGTTGGGTCGATGCTCTTGGTTGATGGTATCGACCAACAGTATCGACCCAAGGTAATTTCAACAAAATTTTCAAAAATAGTTCAACAACTTCGGATGTGGATTCGAAGGGCTATAGAGAGTGAGAGTGATGAATCATACCTTGTAATTGTTGATGGAGACAAGGAACAATGATTGACAATGATTTGGGTGGAATCTTCTTCAACAATACCAAAGAGGTGCTTTGGGAAGCTCTCCCCACGTTCTTAGGAGTGATAATGATTAGAATATGGCTCAAAACACGAGGCTAGCATAAATAGGATAGGGAATATTCCAAAGAATCATTAATTTCGAGTCTGGGACACTTTGGTTGATGGTCTTGGTCGATGGCATCGACCAAGGAGGATCGACCAAAACAGGTTTCAGCAAAAAATCCAAAAATAGTTCAGCAACTTCGGATAGGGATTCGGCAGGCTATACAGAGTCAAATTGAGTGGGGTTTTCTCCTACAAGTCAATCAAGAAGTCTAGTTTCGGGAAATACCTTCGGATTGTGCACGGGAGTTTATTAGGTACTTCAACTGATTCACTCTTCTTCGATGCATAGATTTTCACTAAACACCGACAATGTACTCAAGTAAGGGGTATCATCGTCAATGTCCATGGGCTAGGACTCCGACTCAAAATTATCAATCAAAAGGGTCCACAAGTCTCTTCTAACACCGCTTTGGGTCTTCGGACCTATAAACAACAATGGATCCGGATCAGGGTCAGGATAGGGCTGGATTTTACAGCTGTGGGCCCTCTCAGTAGAAGACATGGTGTTTGATTCCGAGCCCATGGATATTGATGGTGGTGGCCCCTTACTTGGATGCACTGTTAGTGTTTGATAAGAAGCTGCACCTAGAAGAGGGGGAGATTAGTTGAAGTACCTAATGCACTTCCGGACTTGATTCAAAGGTAGTTCTCTGACCTAGACTAGTTGATTGAGTTGTAGGCGAAAGCCCAATTGAATTTGAGTTGATCTGGCCTTTCATTTCCCTAATCTAAGTTGTTGTCACTGCTTAGTCGACTGGGCCAGTCGACCAGTTGGTTATTGAATACGAAAATTGTGATTTTTGGATTATTTTATTGCCTACATAAGGGAACCTCGTAGTTAGAACCCTATTCTATTCCTTTAGCCTCCTGAGAACGTGGACCTCTCCTTGGTAGTGGTGAAGTATTCTATCAAAAATCATTGTCTCTCTTCTCAAATTTCTTCTACGAGGTATGTATTCTCTCATTCCCTCTGTAATATACTCTCACCTCTTCTCTTTCTTGCTGTTGAGACTATGAAGATGGTGTTGTAACCTTGCAACCACCTCTTCATGTGTTTCCCCCTTTCATTTGCATAAACCCCTCTCACCCCATCAATGCTATGCTCTCTATATCGATTCTTATCATTGCATTCTCAAGATTTACTTCATAGCAACATGATTTCATCTCCTAAACTAATTTCTATACTATGCTAAGTCTAATTTCTTATTAGTATATGATTCTAATCTTTTGCTTATCATTCCCTCAATTGATTCCCTAATGTTCCTTACATTTTCAAGTGATTTCATTAAAGAGCATGATGTTTAGCATATAGAAGCTAGGGTTTCAAATTGGGGATTCTTAATTAGACCATTCATTGATGTTAATTCTTTGCTAGATAGTCTTCATTTACTATTCCTAACATTCCTTTCAAATTTCGGAGTGATCCAAGCCCCAAAAGATAGGTTTCGGACCAAAAACCTCAATTCAACCCCGACACTGTTCACTTGGTCAACTGAGTCAGTCAACCAACCAGTCGACCAGCTGAACACAGCATGAATGTATTTGCTTGATTTGATCCGTTTGACCTCCGATTTGCTTGATTCTTCTTTTGATATTGCACATATGATTGTATAGGGTGCAAGTACTAAACTTAGGACCATTCTAATTGATCTTTGGATTATCTTCAATTCGACTTAAGGTAATGACGGTTATTATCATAATTACACGGATTATGTGAATCTTGCCGCTATGTTGGAAGCTTAGTAGATTTACATTCTTTGTTGTATTTTAAACATCATATGACTGTTGTATGTACTTCAAGACAATATTACCATGTTTATATACTCTTTTGTTATCATGATTATTCATTCTTGTTAATTACATATGTAATGGATCATGTTATGATATATCTTTCTATATGATGGAATATCATTAATGTATGATATGATGGAATTGAAAATGTGATTGGATAAGTATGATTTGGGATTGGGGAATGTCCTTTCGACATTTCTGCCCTTAGACATCAAAGGGAATAGTATGGGATGTTTCCGATGATGCCCATTGAAGCTTTCCCGGATTATTGGATGTCATATATAGGACTTGTCTAGTGGTGTTGGCTAGGATGTCCTTGTTGTATCAGACCCGAATAGGAATGGTATTGAGACCGAACGACCCGTGATAGTAACGTAAACCAATCCGTGAGAGGACATAGATCACATTGCGGACCAATACGTGAGAGGACATAGATCACATTTTGAATATTCGTTAGAGGTCATTTATTGGTAGGGTTGCAAATAACTAGACTTGGGCTCACGGGTGCTCGAGACCGGTGAAATGATCTATGAGAGGACATGAGAGTTTCCCGTCTATTATTAGTGGATGACCAATAGGGTTGATGAGTCCGTAGTCCAAGTTGGTTGTAGCAATATGATACGTGACTCTAGTGTGAAGGATACCGGAAAGGATCACCCGGGGCGAGGAATGGAAGTATCTGGATTTGACCTGATACAACTGAGTAGATGACTTGCGTTGGGTTAGGGCTTTACCCTGACATGCGCCAATATTTATACCAAATGGTGATATGAGAGAGTGGTGACTTAAACCCCATCCATGGATTGTCCCGAGGGATGCATGACCCATTGCCCATTGGAGCCGAGTGACCAGACCTACCCAAGAAAGTATGGTGTTATGACTTAAAGCATGTCTACCATAAAGACTAGCATACATAGAGTTAGAATCATATTTGCATCATCTGTTTAATATCATCTTGCATCATGTTATGTTTTGTATCATGTATCTATGTTATTGTGGAATAACTTGCCTTGCTGAGTTCTTTTTAACTCACTCCTTTTGTGCAAATGTTTTGTTAGACTATTCCACAGGTACCGAAGAACTGGATGGCCAATTCTATGAAGCGCCCTTTGATGAGTCACACTACCATTAGGGTGCTGGCGATCACGAAGACTATAGTGAAAATCCCTCAATTGATTATGCTGTCTACCAGGACTAGATCTTCTCGGGAGCGGATTCGACCATGTCTAGTGTCCCTTGTTTATGTCTTTGAGGATATTTTGTATAAGACTGAGGAAACATTTGTTTAGATATTCATCCCTTATTTCTCTTTTTGAGACTTGGATTGTAACCCCTTAACTATTATTCAAGCTACTTTCCGCTACAATTTAGGGAGTGATTTCCGCTCACTCTCTACACTCTGATTATGTTTATACTTTGGTATCTTTTACTTCCATACTCTAATTATATTTTCTCTCTTAATCTTGTCTTGATCTTATTGTTTATGTGTCATTACATTGATTATATTTGTTCATGATTATGTTATCGTGTATGTGGGAGGCATGGTTCATCAATACTTGATCCTCAGGGCTGTGGATATCACACCAGGGTATGCCAGGTAGGGTACCGGCTGGATGGATGTGACACATAGAGGAACCAACCTCCCACATATACAATAACATAATCATGAACAAGATAAAATCAATATAATATCATGTAAACAATGAGATCAAGATATGAATAAGAGAGACAATATAATCGAGGGCCGGAATTTAAATGATACCAGTTATGAAAATCAAAAGTGAGGAGTATGTGGAGAAAATCATTCCCCAAATCGTAGCTGAAAAGTAGTTCGAATATCATTAAGATTACAATCCAAATTCTCAAAAGAGGGAAATAAAGGGATAGACATCTAAACTAGTGTTTCTTCAGTCTTATACAAAATATCCTCATAAACATAAACCAATGAAACTAGACATGGCCGACTCCGCTCCAGGGTGGGACTAATCCTAGTATGCAGCATAATCCATCGAGGAATCTTCAGAGTAATCTTTGTGATTGCCAGCACCTTGATAGTAGTATGCTTCATCATCGAGCGTCTCATAGTAGGAGCCATCAAGTTCTTCTGTTCCTGCAGGACAATCTAACAAACATTTGCACAAAAGGAGTGAGTTCAAAAGAACTCAACAAGTGATTAAATGGAAGGAGTAAATCTCGAACTTCTTTTTCATTGCACCATATGTCTTGTAATTGAAGGTTGTATAGCAATGCTTGATCAATCCCGTCCTTTAATCCAATCAGTAGTGCCTCCACAATGTTTCCCTTCACTAATCCTCCTGTGCTGAGATACTTTAGTTGTCCTTCACATAATATTCCCATACTCCATCATGTACTGTCTAGCTCTGCAATATGTACCCTTGCACACAACAAAATTGGACCATGTCTTAAGTTATTAAATTTTTTATAGAAGCAAATATTTGGTTTGGTTGGCTGTGTTTGAATTTGGTTATGTAAGATTTCAACAATTTCTTGTGTTTTGAGATTTAAATCATGGACCCAATGTACTATGTTATTTAATACTCTTATGGTGTTGGGGGTAACTTTATTAAAAATTTGGTTGTTCTGTTCTTTCCAGATAAAGTAACAGGTGATCATAAAAATGGACACCATCCATCTTTTTGATGCCTTATCCAACCCAAAGTCATGGACGAAATAGATGCAAAGATCAAAACACAGAGTAGTAGGTCATGCCATCGAGCTAATATAGGAGGAAAGGAGGCTTCTTCTAGTCAAACAACAAGTGTTAACGCACTAGTTTCCTAAATCCTTAACAAAGAATATATCTATGCATTTGAATATATGATGGTTTATTTATTTATTTTTCTATTTCTATTAGGGAAATAAGAGAGCTAAGAGTAATGACGGAATCACTCCATCTTAGGTGCAGTAGGTCATGCCATAGAGCTGATATAGATGGAGATCACCCTAAAAAAATTCTGTATTTGTAAATGCAGAGTGTATTTGATTGAAGGAAATCAAGAGTGAGGGAAGTGTTTGTGAATGTAAAACAACAACCAAAGAAAAGGGCATTGGATGGGGGTGTTTGAAAATTAGGGAAAAAGAAAAAAGAGTCAAATTATAAAATCAGAGCTTTTCTAGTTCACCTAATCTATTCCTATAGACCCAAAAAATTCTTATCTAAGCTAATCCAACACATAACACCAAAGATAAAATAAAACAATGATGACACAAGATACATGATTCACATACCAATACAATAACTCATGGATTAGCTAGAAAATGATGAAATAATCTACCAGAAAAATCCAGATGGCACTAAGTTGTGTAGTAATTATTGCTAATTGAAATTATAATGGTCAATGGTTCAATTTCCCTCCATTATTAGCCATTTAAGAATTCAGTTTCTTGTCATGATATGGCTGTCATGAGAATGCAGAATCTGCCCTTGCAAAACCCTATACACTCCCAAAACTGAAAAGGCTTCTCAGCTCTTCATATTGATGACTATCTGATGTTAGAGAAAGCTCATGGAAAAGAGTTCCCTGAAAGTTTCGAAGAGAGGAAGAGCAAACCCCTTACTAATATGAGGTGAATGTACATTCAGCATCAAATTTTCATTCATAATCATCTTAAGTAATGCAAACTGTAAGGGTGATCAAGGGTCCATTAAAGTACCTAAATTGAATTATAAGAAAGCCATAATAAATGTTGTGAACAGATTAGAAACATTCAACGTAGATGCCAAGCAAAATCTAACCAACATGCAAATCAAGATCTAACCAACATGCAAATCAGAAAAATAAGAACAAAAACAAAAACCAGAGAAAGAGATGGAAGAAGAACCCCATACGCACCTCTCTCTTTCTTCCTCAAAGATCTGAAATCTGGAAAAAAGGAGAAGATCCAGACAAACTTGCCCAAACAAGTACAAAGACAGAAGCTTTCGATTTGCAGACCTTAATTTGCAGGTGAAACCTGATTTGCAAATCTCAAATCGTTCAATTTGCAGGTGAAACTCTATTAGGGCTTTGAGAACTTTTCAAGCTTTGGTCCCGTGAGTTGCAGATCTTCTCAGAACTCCATGGACAAAGCAAATCTTCAAAACCCTAAGGCTTTCGTTCTCCTTCGAGTTGCAGATCTTCTCAGAACTCGAGCACGACAATGGCTTTTCATTCGACTTTTTCCGACTGTTGTGAGTGTGAAAAACCTTTGAATGGAGTTATGTTGTGTTTTATGTTCGCAATTACTTCGAAGCCCCTCAGTTCTGTCAAGCCCACGAGCGTGCCCCTCACTTTTGAGAGAATTGCTTCTGCTTCTTGTTGGCATAGAAATTGTGTGCCAAACACTAGGTTCAACACACTTTTGCTGAACCAGCACACTAATTTTAGATCGGTTTACCATACAAAATTTTGGTGACTTCTGTGCCAAAATAGGAAAATAGCACAGAATAAGTGTGCCAGAATATTGCCATACAACCCCTAAGTTAGCAAATTATAAAATCAGGTAGAAGATGTCAACCAATGCAGCAAGGGTTAAAGCATTAATGCAAGCTAAGAAGGATCCAGAAGATAGGATCCATTATGTGCAATTCAAGATGGTCTTCTTTCTCTCTCTCTCTCTCTCTCTCTCTCTCTCTCTCTCTCTCTTTTTTTTGAAGTTGGTGTTTAGGGTACCAGCGTTTTTGCCAAGGAACTCTGTTTTTTAACGAAAACATCAAGGAGTTGAGATTATTTCACCCATTTGTTAAATATTTTGATTAGCTTATACCCGTGGGACTTTGTTCTTGAATGAAAACTTCATGGAGATATTTGTCCTGGTTGTGGTTATATAGAGAAGTCGTTGAAGTATTTGAAACCCTACTAGAACTTCCATTGCTGGTTGACTCACTTCAAGTCGCTAGGAACCTCATTTAGCAGTGAAGATGTTGGCTGTGTCTATAATACTTCTTATTTACCTTACATGGTTCTAGTTGAAGCTGCTGGAATATCATCTGGGCACAGGATAACATGCTTGTAAATACCAGAATCACAAAACTTCAAAAGGTGTTTTTTGGTAGTATGATTTGAAATGTTATTATCAACCGAACAAATTTGAAGAAAGAGAATTTATGTGATGAAAAGATTTCTTGCTAGGTTGATTTCCTCTTGATGACCTTATTTTCTGAGAAAGTAATACAAATATCTGGTTCATTTGCTAAAGTGAAGCCCTCGGAGTGAGTTCGCTCTTACCAGCCTTAATTATGCATTTCACCATGTCATAATCCCTGATGTAGTAAGAGATTTTATTTAGACAAGAGAGAGACATTAAAAAAGTGGATGAACATGAAGGTATGAAAACAAAAATGTATTGAACAACCTATTGCTTTGGACTTGCTCGTATTCTGTAATTCTGCTTGTTCAGGATCCTCCATTTACATAGTGCCTCCTAGACTATCTTCTTTAACAAAACCTAAACATTGTTTGATCTTAACATCAGATCTCCAAGCAATCATGTTGATTGATCGTTATAATCTGGATAATGGGGATTGTGTGATCGGTAATTCCGTGTGTCGTTGTCCATAGTTGGAACTTGGAAGTTGGAACACTTAATACTCCTCCTAAGTGTGCACCTTAGACATTGCATAAGAGAGATCCCCACCTTGCAGTGTTGATGGTTTATTCTTTGTACAGGGTCGTCAATGCCTTGATGAACAAGCACAGATATTCTGTTTCTAACACTGCTTGGAATTATTAAATGTTAGTCTAATGTTCGTCGACAGCACTGGTTGTGAAGTGTTTTGGACAGAACAAAGGGAGTGCAACAAATTTGAATTTTTATTTTTTGGTTGTTTTAGTTATGGGAGCAAAGCATGTGCAAATGGTATGTGGCTTCGTACATGTTGCATCTAGACCTTCTTCAAATCAGCCGGATAGTTGGACGACCTATTGAAGGCTTCTTCAACTCGATATGAGTAGGTGTGATGCTTGCAATTTACAAAGGAAATTAGAGCAGCCCGACCTAGTGTTGGTCGGGGGACCGCCTTTGACGCCCAAGTTAGTCTAGGCAACAATAGAAGACACTGAGAGGGTTCTTAAAGCAAAGAGAATGATAGTGAGTAAAAATCTCATACCTTGCCCATCTTAAGATGTAGGTTATATAGTGATTACCTTACCCTCCATCAATTTCACCCACTTAGTTGAAGAGTGGGGCGAGTTGCCTTAGGAAGCACGTTCCTTTTCTTAATGGGGTTAATGGAGTAGTTACTCCATCAACTACTTCCCCACGTTTCAGAGTGGGTATGCTGGGTGGTTATCTCTAACTGACCCTTTTGACTTGGTCGTCTTCAATGTTCCTCTTCAGACTTAGCACTGGGCGTTCTCTCATTGCTTTAGCCTATCTTCAGTGAATCTCAAGAGATCCTATTGGGAAAGGCTCTTCAACTCCCCGAGGGGGTGTTTGTGATTCTTCACAAGGGGTTCTCCAACTCCCCAAAGGGGGTGTAAAGGATTCTTCCCAAAGGGTTCTCCAACTCCCCGAGGGGGGGTGTGTGGTTCTCCACAAGGGGGTGTAAAGATTCTTCCCAAAGGGTTCTCCAACTCCTGGAGGGGGTGTAATGAATTCTTCCCAAACGGTTCTTCAACTCCCCGAGGGGGTGTAATGGATTCTTCCCAAAGGGTTCTCCAATTCCCCCAGGGGGAGTGTGGTTCTTCACGAGGGGCTCTCAGGTTGCCTACCCTCCACAAATCGTTGTTTGTACACCCTCTTGAGTGATTAACAAAAAACATTCTCACTATCTGCTTGCCCAATAAATGGAACCTGGTTCTAGTTGAAGCTGCAGAAACATTATCTGAGCACAGGATAATATGCTTGTGAAGACCAAAATCACAGAACTTCAAAAAGTACTCTTTGGTGGTTTGCTTTGAAATGTCATTATCACCTGAACAGAAAGAGATACATGTGTCTAATAGCTTCCTGTTTCTGTAATTTATTTTCCTTCATCCCCTTTACTTGTTTTAACGCCTTTTTTTTTCTCTCCAGCTATTGATAATTTATGGATCAAGTAAAGCTCGTTCAGATTTGGGGTCTTTATAAAATGATAATCAATTAATGGTCACTTCATCTAGAATGAGATTAGTTAGAATCTCATCATGTCAAAGATGCAGATGAAGAGGCGAATTCTAAATTGGCTGCTCCAAAGATCGATCATCTTGAAATTAATTATTGGCTTAGTCGAAATCGAAGCAGTGTCAAAAGAAGTTGAAAGTAACTTTCGGATTATCAGATCTAGTTTAAGGTTTTCCACACTTAAACATGATATCTTGAATCCTTGATCTAGAAAATTATTCTTTGGTAAGGAAAGTCTTAAAACCAGCCTGCCATTTGGTCTTGTTCTTCCCATCTATGCCAAGAGAAATTGAATCTACTTCCTCCCCCCCCCCCCCCCCCGGGGGGTAAACATCGAACTTACTCTTGGTAGAATCAACTATAGATAGTCTTTTTTCAGTATATTTGCATCAGGTTTAGCCCCTAGTATAAGCAATTTCCTAAGGCCTCCTAAAAAGAAGCATATTCACCTTAAAAATTGACCGACTTTTATGCATATTTTTTTCTTTTTAAAACTTAGATTAAGATTCACTAGGGGAAAATTTGTCTTTTTATGTTTAAAACTAACAGGTGTTGGGCACAAAGGGACATTTGTAATAGAATAAATTCCAGGCGGTGGAAATGTAATTTGCTCTATGTTATATTCAGGTATCCAACAGTTCATACACATCATCAATGTGTAGCCAGATCAAAATCTGGTTCTCCAAAGAATTCCATATCTCTCCTAGGATACATGCTTCTGTGGTGTCTTATTTGGTTTTTATCAGATGATCTTGTTGGTCATGACTTCTGAACACCAACCTAAAAATTATTAATTTCTAATATCTTTTATGTAATACAACTGGATGAAAAAGAAACAGCCATACTTACCACAACCTTTTCATGAGTCATCAAACAAAAAAGAAAGTCCATGCAAAATTGGATCCAAAAAAAGCCAATAGAAACAACGAAAACTTGAAGACTGACACGTAAGATCAATGCCAAGAGATATTTGAATGCTAACTCCAATCTTCAACTCTATCAACCAATAAACACCAAAAAGTGAGGACCTACTTCTTATGTTTTATCATGAACTAATATCTGAAGTTCTAAACAACAGCTACAAATGAGAGTCCATCAAATATGTTGTTCAAAAACAGCCAAACAAACAACTGAAACATGAGATCAATGCCAAGAGATTTTCAAAGGCCGACTCCAAACTTCACTCCATCAATCAACAATGAGCACAAAACGGGACCTAGTTCTTATGCTTGATCATGAACTAGTATTTCAAGAGCAGCATAAGATGCCACACCCCGGCAACAGAGAGCCTTCAGAAACCATAAACCAAAAAAGGTAATGATTGAATGACATCAACTAAAAGACTAACAAAAAAAGGTAGATGCAATCATAGTTGTCAAAGCATCCTCCTAGGCGCGCCTAAGCGGCCGCCTAGGCGGCAAAGCAGTTTTTCAACTGCTTTGTTTTGAACCGCTTAATTGACGCCCAATCTGCAAAGGAACTCCAAGACCCAAAGTGACATAGAACCTATTTTTTGCTTTGGGACGGCCTCCCTAGACCCCCGCCCGCTCACTGAGGAGCAGCACCCATGTGCCTGTCGGCAATAGAATGTGAAGCATAAGTCATACTCAACATAAAAAATCAAAGAATCAGTAAATGCCTAGGCGAACTCTTTGACAACCATGGTTTGATGAGATGAACTTATGTTTGTGTTCTTTTTTTGAATAACTTTCATAATTATGATTCTTGAATGCTTGTTTTTTGGGGATGAATGTGACTATTGAATATTTGTTTAGCTTATTATAGAAAGTAGTTGTATTGAAAAGTAGTTTAAAAAAAATTATATTGAAAAAATTTGACCCAATTGCTTTGGTCGCCTTATTGCCGCCTAGGTGCTGCTTTGTCGCCTAATTGCCTAGCTTTGGTCGCCTTGCTGCTTTGACACTATGGATGCAATTCTAGGATAAGAGAAAGTACATAAAAATCCTGCACTCATACCATGTAAATAATAATGAAAAATGAGGAGTGAAAGAATAGAGAGAAGAAGAGAGAACGGAGAGAGACGTACTAGTGCAACTATAGGGAGTCTCAGCCATAAGGTTGCATACCCCACTTTCTGGAAAATAAATGACACAATAAGCTCTCAAGGGGTATTAGGATTAGTGCCTGACACACTAGAGGAATTTTATCCACAGCAGCCACTGCTGGCTGCTGCTAACGGTGGTGATCACGCCACGTAATCAAAATAAGATCAAATGGTTAAGAATCAAATGGCGGGGGTTTACTTGTAAATACTATTTTTTATTTTTACATTTTAAGGGTTTAATACTAATTTACAAAATCAGACCCCTCATTCACCAGACTCCAAAATCCCTATTTCTTTCTTTTAGTTGAATTCTCCATACCACATGAGATCCTTGTCCAAGCTTTCTCTGAGATCTGGAATGGTGTCTTCTCTATTTGGACACCAACCGATTCATCAAGTTCATCTCAGACACTACTCCATTGAAACAGCTGCAAAATCACATCAGTATGATGTGTATGTATTGTGCAGAAACAAATCTAACTTGAGGGCTAAGTCAAAATTAAAGGGTTTGATTTAATCCTCCTCTTTGAGTCTATGTGGATGGATGAAGCACCTAACCTTCTGTACCGTCTTTCTTTTTCTTTCCTCTCTATGTACATATATGATTTATAGGAGATGCCAAAAGTCAATTGCGGGTTCTAAGATGCAAGTGGTGGGGAAGTGTGCACTACATGGGAGGTGGGTAGGGAAAACAAGCAAAAAAAATATAAATAGAGAATAAGTTTACGGTGTGGAGTGTTGGAGTCCCTGGAGAGCGATGTGATCGCGATTAGTGGGTTTGAGCTTTAAATGAGTTTCGGTCAATGGAGAGAATGATTTGCTCTGTGATTTTTTTGTATATTTGCTAACAAACCACTTCTCTGTTTCATACATATATGGCTCTTTAATGGTGGCTTCTCAAGATTACTAAACTTGTCTATCTGGAGATACCCAATGAGGGGTAAATGAGAAAGAAATAGGGATTTGGGAGTTGGGTAAATGAGGGGTCTAATTTTGTAAATTAATAAAATTTAAACCCTTAAAATGTAAAAATAAAAAATAATATTTACAAGTAAACCCCCGTCATTTGATTCCCAACCGTTCGATCTTATTTTGATTGTGTGGCGTGATCACCACCATTGGCAGCTGCAAATAAAAATCCCACACTAGACTCCTACAAAGACATTAAACTCTTTAGCGAGTTGCTGCTCATTAGAAGTTGCGAAGCCTCAACAGAATCCACAAAAATATTACTCATTATGGGCAGCTGTTAAAAAAGACCAAGCCATCAGCAAGACTTCAAGAATGGGTATGAGTAATTTGGGCTACTAGCATTACCATTAGAGGCAGTTAATTTAATTTGCTACTTATTAGAGGCAGTTAATTTAATTTGCTACTTTTCTTTTAATTTTTCAAAAAGCTCATTTCAAGATTATAACATGTTTAAGGAGCACCATTTGAAGAATGGCTTCACCAAACAATAAGCAATTGACTCATTATGTGTAACAGATGGAAGAAAATATGTCACCTAATACAAAGTAGTTTATGCCAATGAACAAAGTTGAGAAAAGCTCAACTCTAAAAAGACAAAGCTATATAAGCAAGCATGCAACAGACTTCATTTCCCTCTGTTCAGTAACTAGCAAACAAAGAATACATTCCAGTAATGAATGGGACAATGGTTACATTTTCAATCAGAATGTTTACCAATAGACATATCTGTTGAGAAATGACCCTTTAGGCCTCCTTTAAATTTTGATGATCACAAACACATGAGTGACATTGTATGTGATAGCCAAATAAAGAAGATTTGATATGCTTGGACTTAGGAGGAAAGTCAACTCAAGGATCTTTCATCATGTATGGAATTTAATCCAAAGGCCGACTCAGGAAGCTTGCAACAAATGGAAAGATCCTCTCAAAGATCTCGTTGCACAAGTCATTGACATTATAATCTTGAATATGGTGTACATTGAAAGAATAAGATTGAATATCGTTCATCAAAGAGTCAAGACCTTGCACCTAGTCTAGGACGCCTGACATAATTAATTTACATGAAATTTGCACTTCCACTTTTGTACAATATGAACATTCATGCATGAGCATTGAGGGCCTCAGACCTCATAACAAAAATCCATCTGGTCAAATTGGTTCAAAAAAAGCCTTAAAAAGGTACTAGTCAATTTTTTTCTTTAGAATTCTCAACTGTCAAAAGCATACAGGTTGTGACTGATACACAACTGGTGAACTAGTAGTAGGCTAGTAGCCTATTGACTATCATATCGGTTAACCGGTATGCAACCAGTTAAAGAGCCTACAACTGCTATATTCTTAATAGCAGGTAGTTGTATTGGTTGACCACTGAACAAAATATATGACTCTTTTCTATCCGAGGGAATTAAAATTAATCCCACATTTTAGCTATAAATTTAGGTCTTAACGACCCCTTAATCACAATTAAGAATACAGTTATTTGAGTAATACTTATGCTTTTTTTTTTCGCAAATCTTTTCTCCCTATAAGTCCAAATTCTCTAGTGGCATTGCTCATGATGAAGAGCTAATCGTGTCTAACATAAAGCATCATTCTTCTTTCCCTAAAAGCACCATCAATTGTACCAAATTAAAAAAATAAAAGCACCATCAAGATGAAAGAATCACTTGAGCAGACCATTGATGCCCTAGACCTTCATTCATGTCATTATGCATCATTAGGGTATTGTGTACCCTTTTTGTACTTAAGACTCTACATTGGACTTAAAATAAGTACAAGACAAAGGAAACATCATGCGTCCACCCATCACTCGTTACCACTAGAGACAAAGACAACGGAACCTTTCGGCTTGGTTTGACGAGGCATACAGAGAGATCAACATCTGGACCCTTAGGCCCGTCGTTCATACCACACATTTTTGTCTTTTGTTACATTAGTATATTTTGGGTGTTATTAGATTTTATTCAGTTGCATATTTTTTTTCCTTTTATTTGTTAAGGTTACTTTAGGGAAGTTTTTTTTTCTTTTTTTTTTCTTTTTAATTTTACTAACCAGCAGCCAAGTATCGATGGAGAAAGAAAAAAATAACAAAGAAATCTTGAACTTGACTGCAGCCCTCTCTCTCCAGCAAAACTTCTTGCTCTCTCTCGCTGGTAAATCCCATTCTTCCTTTTCTTGATCACCTTTGTTGTTTATTCTTAGTTGGAAGATTCCCTAAGATTCCTACTCCTTCTAACTAGTCCTAATTTTTTTTTTTTTTCCTAAAAAAAAACCCCTGCTCTCTTCTTCAAAAAAAAAAACTTCCAATCTCCATATCCTTACAGCAAGATTATCCTTTTTTTTCCTGCCAATAGCCTTCCTTTACCTTCTTGGTCTTATTTTCTCTTCTTCTCAACCATATCCCTACAGCAGTACCCTCTCTGCCAGAGTTTGGCTTTTCTTTTCTTTTTTTCTTTCTTTTTCTTCCTGTCTTCTTACCTGCTGCAAGACAGTCTTGGCTCCAATTGGCCTTTTTCTTCTCCATATTGCAACCCTGCTGATCTCTTTCTTTCTTCAGTTCCTTTATTATTCTCTAATCTTATTTTCTGCAGGGGTACATCTCTGACCTCTACAGTTAGCCTTTGCCTTCATCCTCCCCTTTCCTTTACTGCAAACTCTCTTGCTGAAGTTAGCCTCTTAAGCTGCTGGATATTATTTTCTGCTTTTAATCCTACTTGGTGCTTTGGTTGTGTTAGTTTAGGGTTGGCATCGAGATTGAACATTGCTGATGTGCTTTCCTTCATATTGGATGGATTAGTAAAGCATATGAAATGTTGCTGCATTTTTTTTAAATTGTCTTGAATGCAATGCTCTACTCCCCCCTTCTCTAGTTACTTGGAGTGACTGAGTCAAATCTGATTTCCTCTTCTTCAACCTTTGGATTAGATTTTGCATGTTATTTATGTTTCTTTATTGCTGAATTTATATCCGTAGTGAATCTCTATTGTTGGTCTTAGTATGTGTTGTGCAAATCTTCCCCTAACCCCTCCTAGTGTTCTAGTTAGCTTTGGACCCTGTTTCTTTGTAGAATGCCCTTGTCCTAGGGCTGTCCTACATCAATCTGGCATCAAAGCATGGTTAGTATATTCTGAATTTTTTTATTTTTTATTTTGCATCTTAGAGTGTCTAGGAACCCTTGCACCAAGTTTGTTAATATTTTAGGAACTTGGGTTTGCTGTCCACTTCATGTCGTGTCGCACTAGGTCCATCCTTGGGCTTGGGCATAACTTGTCAGTAGTAGAGCAGGAATTACAGGAGTGTTACAACCTTCTTGAAGACACTGAATTCTTTCTTAGGATTTGTGGTCCTAATATATTGGAACTAGTCAGTACAGAAGATACGCATTGAGAGAGAGATCCATAGAAAGGCCGAGAAAGCGAGTTACCTTGTCCAATTAGAGGTTTTGAGCAGAATCTAGGTTGTCCTTTGTCGTAATTTCTCCCACGTGTTACATTGACCAGTCGCACTGGAGTTCATATCATGGCATGGACCCTACTTTGGACTTAGCGACCATACTTACAGAGGACAGAGCCCAAGTTGCGAGACAGTAGAGAAACTGGAGCAGCACAGTCCAACAACCTCTGTTAGGACCCTAGGATGAGCCATGTGGAGGGGAGAGAGAGAACTAGGGTTACTTGGGGGTAATAAATAGAGGGACAATGGAGTGGGAGAGGGATTGAATATTATGGGAGTGATTTTGGGCAGCCGTAGACTGAGGGGCACCTCTGGGAGTGGGGGTGACTGGCACCATCAAAACCAGTTTATCAGTGTTATTTCTTGCATTTTTATATTGATTTTGTGAGGAATTAGAAGGGACTTATCAATTGGCATCAGAGCAGCTTGATTCTAGGGAAGCGATGGTATTGCCATTGTTTTCAGGCGAAGAGGAAGAGGATGTGCAAAGATGGATTCTTGAGATCATGTTGTTTTGCTGGGAACGCCACATTGAGGATGACCAACGGTTGGACATAGCTCTCCAACACTTAGAAGGAGACACATTGGATTGGGTATACGAAAGGTCTTGGCTGGAGTTTACCTGGACGAACTTCAAGAAGGCGCTAGCTACTGATTTCGGTGATGGGAAGAATGAAAAGATTCCCCATGTTGAATCTGCGTCAGTTTTCGATGGAAAAGATTTGCAAAACCACCCTGTAAAGTCGATTGATGGGGCAGTGAAAGTTGCAGCAGGTGGGGATGAGTCTCGCGAGCATGGAGAAGAGAGAAGCAGAGAGGGAGAGTTTCAGGTATCAATACCTACCGGATTAAAATAGCAACAACAATAAATCATCCCGCTAGATCAAAGGTCGACGAAAAGAAGAGGAATCAAGGCAAGACAAGAGCGCACGGTGGAAGACTTCAGGCAGCGACGGGGTTTGCTTGCAGAAAATGGGGAAGAAGACGATTGGGTTTTAGGGTTTTTGGGGTTGGTTAGGCTCAACTCAAACCGTTTCATGGGTTTGGTTCACATATTAAGAGCCAAAATTCTTATCAATTCGGCCCAACCTAGGTATGCAAAGTATCAAGCTTAGGCCCAAAGAAAACCAACTTCAAAGATTGGGCAGTCAGATTTCCCAAGAAACCCCCTTGGGCCCAACCCATACCATTAGTCCTCAGCCCATTTTATTTCATTAACCCAATGTCCAACCCATATTTCTTAATCCACACTTTTAAGTGCTTAGGCCTAACCCATTTAAATGACCCACCTTGGGCCCAACCTATCTCATTAATCCCAAGCCCAGCCCATTTTATTTATTCAATACCCAGCCAAACTCTTTCAACCCATGGGTTTAAATATTTGGACCCCACCCATTTCAAACATCTATTATGGGCCTGGCCCAATTTGTTACACCAAAACCATTGCCTCTCATTACCATTAAAATCAACAAACCACACCCAAACCAGCCTGAACCAAGCACTTACCGAACCGAACCACGAATTCATCGTCTTCAACCTCAGGAAATCAAAACGAAAAGGGAGGCGGCTTCAACCCCTGAAAATCACAACGGAGTGGGAGACGGCGACATCGGGGCTGCAGCGATGGAGGTACGACCTAACCAACAGGGGAAAACATCAACTTCTACCTCCCTTTCAAGAAAGCCTTCGCATCTGATGCAAAACCCCAAGGCAGAGACGCGGCAGTGGACACCGGTGAAGAAACCCACCTCCTCTGCAACAACATTTTTACTTGAACTAGAAATTTTGCCAGTGAAAATTAAGTGGAGAGAACATCGTTCCCTTGGTTTTTCGCTGAAATTCTTTCGCGATGTGCTTGGTGACCTCCGCTCCGTACTGCTTGTGCCATGAAATCATCGACCGACGTCGCTTACCTCTACGTTGGATTTCAGGCGGATATACACTCTGAAGCATCGCTTCTTGGTCTTCGCTGGAACCACATCTTAGTAATGGCAACGTTGCACCTCCTCAGCTCCCATCTACGCGTCTATGGTGTTTGGTATAGTGCTCGAGAGGGACCTGGTGTAAGAGGCTGCTCAGATGACGACACCATGTTCTTCATTTCCATTGAAAGATGGTTTGTCTTACGCCATTCACTTCCACCTGGCTCCTTAAGCAACGCCCTTCATTTCCAATGATTTTTTGTGCACTTTTGGGTAGGGACGACCCATTTACACGGGCCCTACTTGGATGACTGGCACACATGTGAAGACTTAACCTCAAATTTTCCATCACCTTGAGGACAAGGTGATTTTCGAGGGGCCGGTAGTTGTTAGGACCCAAGGATGAGGCCATATGGAGGAGAGAGAGAGAGAGATTAGGGTTAGTTGGGGGTAATAAATAGAGGGACAATGGAGTGGGAGAGGGATCGAATATTATGGGAGTGATTTTGGGCAGCTGTAGGCTGAGGAGCACCTTTGGGTGTGGGGGTGACTGGCACCTCCAGGTCATTGAACAAATGCTCCTAACCCTCTCCAAAACTCAGACAAGCTTACCATTGTGGAGACGACTCTTCCACAAAACACTAGGCAGTCTACCCACACTAAATGCCCTCACACCAACCCAAATTTCAAGGATCACCAATCTGTAGGTGGCGGTGCAATAAGAAACCCTTTCTTTGGGAATAGTCGAGATAAGGGTAGAGGTAGAGGTAATGAACCCCGTTGGCAGTGAGCCACTTAGAATCATCCTCTATACAAGGGTGATGAGGACTTTGAGCCTATGATCGAGGATTCAATTCCAGGAGACTAGTTAAGTAGAGGTACCATCCTATGATGGTTAGAACAATGCCAAAATCCTACTTGATTGAATTAGGCAGATGGATAGGTTCTTTGACTTCTATGATATGCCAGAAGAGGTCCGCTTCAAGTTTGATAAGATGAAGTTAACTAGAGCAGCACAAGACTTCTGGACTGATCTAGAATCTCAAACATATGACTTATGGCAAGAACCGGTGTCTACCTAGGTTGGAATGCAAGAAAAGGTTAAGGAAGAGTTCTTAGTTACCTATAAGTTGTGACTTTTGAATGAAATGAATGCCCTGAAATGAGGCTATCAATCATTGAGCATATGGCTAAGTTCAATGAATTGAAGATATGGTGTTGTGCTTATGAGGATCCGCAATAGAGTTTGTCCAGGTTCTAACAGGACTCCACATTGAGATCCAATTACACATAACACCCCATATGGTCCCTAAGCCTTTAGGATAGCCCTGGAGGTTGAGAAGGCCTTGAAACCCTTTTTCCAAAGAAGGAACACCTCAACAAGGGATGCTAGCTTCAGGAGACCTTACCCTCCCACAAGCACCAACCAACCACCTAGTAACCCGCCAAAGCAACTTAACAATAAGGGTAAGGGTATCTTATGATCTGGCCTAGTGAGAGATGTTTCAAGTGTCAAGGCACTGGACACATTGCTAGAGAGTGCCCTAACAGAAATCTTTACATGGGGGACCCCAAACACAGGAGAGACCTCTGTTTCAGTGTAAGGTATTATTTGAAGGTGGAAAGGGTGAGGAAGAAGAATAGGTAAAATAAAGAGAAGACCTTTTCCTTGATGATTATTTTTCTACTCCAAACCCTGTTTTAGACTTTCAGCTTTGTTTTGCTTTTCCCAACGATTGAAAGTCTCAAGCAGAGACATAAGTTACTTTGTGCTCCTGCGTTACTTCTTATCCTTTTCTCTTTTTTTTTTCTTTTTTTTTTTTCTCTTTTCTTTTTAATTTATATTTGTTTAAGCATATCCGGGTTCTTCAACTGTTACATTCAGCTTCTCTCATTGTTTCTTTTTCCCCATTTTGCTGCATCTGGTTGCAATTGAATTTAGTAAAGAACAGTTGGAGCTTCCTTTTTGGGTTCCCAGCTTCATTATTTTTTTTTCCTTTTGGTTAGTCAAAGGGGATTTTTTTTTTTCTTTCTTTCTCAGTTGTGTTCTACTTGCTTGGTTCCATTTCTGATCACCAATTAAGACTCTTTCAATTGATAGCTCTCCCTAATACTCAATCATTATATTGGGTTTTTTCCAACTATTGTGGTGTTACACTTTCTCTTTCTGGGTATTTTTATATAGGATGAGTTAGTAACCAGAGGTGGAAGAAGAAGAAAGCATGGTTTTTCAGGTTAACTCCTTTGCCTTGCAGTTACGAACCCATTAAGAGGATAAGATTTTTTTATTACAAGGGTGGATTGATCATTTGATTTTGCCTCGCAGAACGTGAATGAAGGATAAAATGATTGAGTTGGGATCGAATGAGGAAGAAGAAGCAGTGTCTGTTCAGGTGATGAAGATGGGTTTATACATATATCTTTAGAGAGAAGAGAAGAAGGGTTGGAGCTTTTGATGATGGGCTTAAGATTTAATGGCATAATTGACTGTGAACTTACGTTTGAGAAAGAAAAGATTGAGGACGAGAAAGCATCAATTTTTTTCATACTAATTCAAGATTAATAGAACCCATGAAGCTTATGGGAAATGGGAAGAGGAATTTAGTGAGAAGGGAGAGAAATGGTGGTGTTACTTGAAACTTGGAAGAGAGAGGAGGTGGATTGGCCATGGTAGATATTAAACATTAATGACTAACAAGGGGGGCGTTCGCCAGCCATTCGGGCATGATCTAGTCGTGCCTTTTAGGATACAATGATGTAGCAACTCCAGGTTAGGAAATTTCTTCAAAGTTGCACCTTGGCATGATTTTTTGCCCATCAACTGTTCAATGTTGGACTTCAGAGAGTTACTAAAAAAGCATTTACATCTAAAAATAAAGAATGTTGACCAACTCAACAAGAAGAGAATTGATAGCATTACTCAGATAATGCAGCGAAAACTAGTGGCAACCAAACAGAAGAACAGTTTGATGATGGGCGCTATAGCTCTACAATGGTCTTTAACCGAAGAAGAAAAAAAAAGAGCTCTACAATGGTCTCAGAAAGAAGACAACCAACGAGGAGGGATCGATCGAAAGCAAAAGAGTTTATGCAAAACAGATCCTGCAGAAATAATTTTTCATTTGATGCACCCAAACTTATTTTTCATTCCATAATTTATTCTTGACAAAAGTCTCCAAATCATTTTTCATTATTGTAAAAAAAAATGAATTCTTGTACTTATTTCTTTTAAATAAGCATTACAGAGAATGAGAATTGATACCAAAAAGAGCCTTAAGTAGTTGGATCCTTTAAGGAATTCCAAGTCTAGTTCTGTTTTGAAGGCTATAAATAGCCTTAAGAGTCGATGTGGTTTGGTAGCTTGTTTGATGAATAAAATTTGAGTTTGAAGAATTCGCTTTGAGAGAAAGTCGTGGGATCTCAAGTGGGTGACCTGCGTCTGGGTAACAGTGTTTCACTGATTTAACTCATGTTCTTCTTCTTCAAGCATTCCAGCAACAGTCCAGAAAGCCTCTTCAGTTTACAAGTAGTACAAAGGCTTCCTACCCCTTTCCCAGCTCCCCTAGGCCATCACACCCTTACCCAGCCTTCCCCCTGGCTGTGCAACCCTTCCCCACCCGCTGTCCTTGCTGCCGCACTTGTGTAGCAACATTTCCAGGCCCTGCAACTCCCCTGATCACTTCCTAAGTCCCACAACCCTCCCAGCCCTTCAATTAATTTCTGAATTAGGCCTTGTTTCCCAGTTCCCAAATTCTGCATTTGACTTTGAGAAATTCTGCAGAATTTTACTTCCTCAAACCCTATGTTCTGAAATTCAGATCTGAACCACCTTCTACAGCAGAGTTTTAGAGCTTCAAGGGTATCCTAAAACCCTAAGACATCCCCCTTTGCTGGAATCCTAGGCAACCCTAAGAATCCAGGATAGTACCAAACCACCCTTATCCCTGGATTCAAGTTTTCATCATGGCGTTCCTAGGTCAACCAATCTGGAAAAATTCCAGGTGGGACTTGTCACTGCCACATTGCAGGTCTAAAGGGGCTATACTTTGTGGGTATACAGAAAATGGGTCTCCTGATCACTAGTCAAGTTTCTACCCTTATCCCTGGATTCAGGTTTTCATCATGGCATTTCTAGGTCAACCAATATGGAAAAATTCCAGGTGGGACTTGTCACTGCCACATTGCAGGTCTAAAGGGGCTATATTTTGTGGATATACAGAAAATGGGTCTCCTGATCACTAGTCAAGTTTCATCCCATTAAGGGGTAGAGAAAATTAAGGACTGTAGAAGGGTGCAAGCAGAAAATGGACAGCTGACAGTTATATGGATGTACGTACATAGTAGCTGAATTTGATGGAATTTGAGTCCAAAAATATATAGATGGCCAAACAAGATCATTCCCTTAATAACCAACCATCAGAATTGCAAATCATAAAAAAATTGGTGGCTTGCTAAGAAAACCTCCCTAAAAGCAGGCCAGCCTAGAAAACTTTTGTTTATTGATATTATCATGTTCATAATACTCCCTGTCCTAAAAATGACAGCATGCATTAAAACCTCCCATGTTTCCAATATTACTTTTTCCATTACAAACAATAAAACAGTGTTTAAAAATGCAATGTATAATATAAAGCTTTTCAATAAAATCCACTTCTTATTATACAAAATCAACATACAATTTGGGAAAGCCATAATGGGGAGGCGAACAGTTACTTTGGGAAAGGGGGAGTACCTACTATAGGAAGACTGCATGTCTTTCTTTGTCAATGTGCTCCCTTCTAGTATACCTATTACATGTTTCTTACCTTCAGTAGTCATTAGAAAAGAATGTTCATAACACCTTAATATATAAACATGATCATATGGATGCTGCATGGCCAAAACACCAGAAAAAGACTTGAAAAGAAAAAAGTTGGCATGATAGCCTATGTTCATGTAACATGGAGCAGAATACCTGCTCTGTGATAAAGGCCAAAGCTTCAATAGCAAGAGCCACCACATCCGAATGATGAATAAAATGAAATGCTCTGTTGACCAGTAAGGCCTCTGTTGTACTTCCTGATGAAGCTACAGCTGCCATACTTTGATTCCAGCAGTATCGATTAGCCAGAACTTCTGAGAAGCAAAAGGAAAAATTATATAATCAGGATTAATAAAGGTATCCAGTCCACAAGGCTCACATGTTCAGCAGGAGATGAGACATTATTTAAAAAGTAGTAAACATGTTAGATGACAAAAAAATTTCAAGTTGTATCCTATAATTCAAAAGCAGATCCCATCTATATTTATGGTGAAATCCTCAGGTCCTTCAACTGGTCCCTCAGAGCTCCAAAGGTCATCAGCATATTGTGTATCTTTTGACTTAACAAAATATCAAATAATGGTGTTAAAGACAAATTTGCCATAACCTATTCTGGTGCGTGTCTTTTTATCTCACCCACCCAACCCTCTTTATTCTCCTATAAGCAACAAGCTTTTCATTCATTTAAGTATTAATAGATTATAAGGACATATTCTTCTTTGGAAAGAAGTCCCAAAACGAAATAGGCCAAAAAATCTACATTGTCCCCAAGGAAACCCATTTGGTAGCAAAGAGTTCCATTAAAACACCTATAAGCGAGGTGGATCTCATTATCTTCTCCATCTTGTTAAATTCTTCTACTCCTATTCCAGATCCTTCCTTCTACCATATTCTATCAACTTCCAAATATCTGTTTCTATAGTTTCAGTGCAAAAATTCCTAATTTCTTCTTTGTCTTGTTCTGCTTACAAAACATGGATAGAAGTTCTTTACTTTTGAAGAATGAAAGAGGTTACTCTTAAGAATATGAAGGACCCGTTCAACATTCCAAAGATTTTCATGAAAAACTAGAATTCCTTCAGGAATGGGGGGTCTCTAACTGTAGGCAGCTTATTCAGCTGGTTTTTTTTTTTTAAATATAATTATGGTATTTAGATCTTCTGCAGTTACCAGGCCCTATATGGTATTAAAAGGCTTTCCTGTATTCATCTTTTCCTCTTTGGCTCTCCTGCCCTCACTAAGTTTCTAGACTAACCAGGGAAAAAATATTTTATGGGACAAATATGAAAGATTCATATTGTTTCCTGGATTAAATTTTGGATAACCTAGATTAAAAAAAATAAAAAAGCAAATAGGAATTCATGATCGATAATAGTCTGCTACTAGATGTTAGGGTACATAAAAAGATGTCTATCCAGTATACCCACGAGGTTCCCACCATTGTGGAGGTTTTGAAAGGGCCATAATGAACACATCTTTACTCTTACCCCCTACTTTACACAAAAGTTGTTTCTTGACTCGAACCCGAAATCACTTGGTCATAATGGAGCAACCTTAATGTTGTGCCAGGTACAAGTGTATGAAAAAGAGTATATAACATGCTTCCCCACAACATGATGTGGGGCGTCAACCCTACTTTCCCTTTTTCTTCTAGGGGTTTAGCTGGATATATCTTAAGAAGTGATTCTTCAATTTCAATCATGATGGGAGATCTCGCGAGATCTCGGGAAAATATCTCACTATCTTGGGATAGCAAGACAAGAGGACAGATGAGATGGGAGAGATGGGAGATCTAGCCATATCTCGGTGAGGTCTCGCCAAAGGTGGTCCAACCACCTGGTTTAGGCGATTTTAAAACCCCCTATCTTGCTCAAGAGAGGCATATCTCACCTCTCTCTCGCCTCTCTCTCGCTGCAACCCTCAAAATTTGCTGGAAACTTGATATTTTGCCGGAATTTGATGGGGATTCAACTTCTAAACATCCTTAACACATCTACAACATCAGATTATCATCATTCAAGCCTATTTCAACTAGATCTTCAACAAAGGTAAGATTTTCCCCAAAGTTTGAAAATTTTCAAATAGAATGTTCTACAATGGGTGTGAGTGTAGTATAAATATACGTTGATCTACTAGCTTTGATCTACACTTTCATGGAAACAAATTTAATTTTCTGTTATTAATTTATTTTTTGAATTTTCGTATTTAAAGATATATTATCTAAAAAATTAAGATTAAAAAATATAAAAAAATAATTATGATATGAATGTGATTACCACTTATGTTAAACTACATTAAGAGGGTTACAACCCCATGTATTCATATTTTGATTATCATGCCTGCTGTACTTATTTATTTTTTAAATAATTAAATAAAATAAATTATGAAAAATAATATTTTATTAAAAATTATCTTTTTTTTTTAAATGATGCTCATATTATGTAGTTTATTTTAAAAATACAGACATGTCTGTTTGAGCACCATATATATGTTATCTTAGAACAAAGTGTGTTTTCTTGTTTTATAAATTATTATTACATGAAATAATTATAAAAAATAATATTTTATTAAAAAATTATCTTTTTTTTTTTTTAATGATGCTCATATTATGTGGTTTATTTTAAAAATACAAACATGTCTGTTTGAGCATTGTATATATGTTATCTTAGAACAAAATGTGTGTTTTGTTGTTTTATAAATTGTTTTTACATGTTTTTATTTATCTAAAAATTATTCTAATGATTTTTTGGGAACATTCATGTACGTATTTCAATGTTGTAGACTTGTATCTTAAATGGCAACTAGTGGGAGTGGTGGCACTGGTAATGGGACTCAGGACATTGCTTGGCAACATAGGGATCCACCGACTGCCGACAAGAAAAAAATCTCAATGCAAGTATTGCTTCAAGACCTTGAATTCTGGTGGTTCAACCAAATCAAAGCAACAGTTGGCTGGTGGCTACAAAGATGTTTCCAAGTGTCTCAAGGTTCCTTATGAAATGCAAAAAACAATTGCAACAACTTTAAAGGGAGGGAGACAGAAAAAGGAGGAGATGGCACAAAAGCAAAGGAAATTTGAGGATACAGTGCTGGCTAGACCTTTTGTTGATGTTGATGAAAAGTCAGACGACGATGAGGACAGGAGAGGGTTATGGGTATTAAGTCACAAGTTGAGTGGAGACAAATGAAGGCTGCAATGGAAGTTAGTAGACAGTCCTTACATTTTGAGAATGTGAGGCAATATGAACAGACAAGAGAAGCAGGTGATTCAAGGTCAGGGGCATCCATGCCACCCAAACATAGTCTTCACGGAAGTAAGAGAATTGAGAGGAGGAAGACTACACATTATGATGCATATTTGACCAAGGCCCCTCCCTCTTCAAGCATCAAGACACCTATCAAATAAGCATTCCATATATGTTTACTACAGGTAGAGAAGGCAGTAGGGAGGAGGAAGCTAGGTTGGCAATCAGCAAATTCATACTCTATAACATTGCATCCAATGTAGCCAAAACACTACACTATCAGGGGATGAACAATGCAGTTGCTAGGGCAAGTGTAGGGGTTAAAGGCCCAACAGCTTGGGAAGTGATGAATAAATATTTACCAAAGGTGAAGCAGGAGGTGGAGGAATACATTGGTTCATTGAAGGAAAGATGGACTACATCTGGTGTTACTGTGATGGCTGATGGATGGACTGGTCCTACTAGATAGTCCATTATTAATTTCATGCTGAGCTGCAATGGAAAGACATCCTTCCTTCATTCAGTGGATGCCTCAGATAAAATCAAAGATGTTGACTACCTTTACAAGCTTCTTAGGCAAGTGGTCCTCGAGGTAGGGCCAAACAATGTTGTCCAAATTATCATAGATAACAGTGCTAACTTCAAAAAAGCCGGTGAAATGTTGATGAAGAAGAAGAGTGCCAAGATCCACCTCTTTTGGACACCATGTGTAGCACACTCGATTGATCTTATGTTGAAGGACTTGGGAAAGAGAAAGTCAATCAATGTTGTGGTTGACAGAGCTAGAAGGGTAAGTAATTTTATTTATAACCATGGTTATATGCTGAAGATGATGAGGAACCACTGTAAGGGTGATCTAGTCAAACTTGGATTGACTAGATTCGCCACTAACTATGTAGCTCTAAAAAGCTTCCAGAAGAAAGTGGTGGGTCTACAGCACATGTTTGCAAATGAGGAGTGGTTTAATTGGCGTGGACCTAGCCATCCTAATGCAGTAGTAGTCCAACAAACCATTGCTAATGATTCCTTTTGGAGGCAGCTGAATAGGAGGTGGGCAATTTAGAGCCTATTGTGTTTGTTTTTAAGGATGGTGGATTCGAAGAAAAAGCCCACAATGCCCCACATATATGCTGCCCTCCAGCAAATGAAAGAGTTGGTTAGAGCTGCTGCACCTGGCTCCTTCAAATCCTACGAGAGGATCATCAATGATAGATGGGAGACGCACTTGATGCATCCTTTGCACTTGGCAGGTGAGTCACTTTTATGTCTTTAAGTTTTTGCAGTATATTTTAATTTACATTGTTAATTTGTTATAAGCTATAGCTTATGATATACCAATCACTAACCAAATTTTTTATTTCCACAATACAAGCTTACTACCTCAACCCAAAGTACCATTATAAGAATGATCTGAGGCTTAATGTAATGTTGATGAATGCAGTGCAAGACGTGGTGGAGAAACTTGTGCCAAATCCCGTCATGCAAGGGACAATTAATGGAGAGGTGAGAACTTATTCAATTGTTTCTTCAACTTCTTGCATTAGTACATATACAGTAGTAAAAGTACAATAATTGAACAATTGGTGTACAGATCAGAGAGTTCAGGGATGCCTCTGGGAGTTTTGGAAAGCCTTTTGCGGTTGCAACTAGGCAAAAAAATGATCCTGGTAAATAGTCCATTACTATAACTCTGTAAGTGATAACTGATAAGTTATATAAGTATTAAGATTTACTTGCCTAATGCATTTTTATATTTGGTTATGCAGCTGACTGGTGGGTGCTATATGGAACTAGTTCACCATGTCTCAGGGACATAGCAATTAAAATACTCTAACAGACTTGCTCATCCTCTGGTTGCGAGAGGAACTAGAGCACCTTCTCGCTCATCCATAGTACGGTACGGAATAGATTGGGGAGTAAGAGGCTCGAGGACTTAGTGTATGTGGATTACAACATGAGACTGAGAGTAGGCACATACAAGATGATATAAATGACGAAAATCAGGAACCGATTGAGTTGACTAATATATTCCACGAGCCCCCCGCAGAGGATGAGGAAGATGATGTCATATATCAGTGGGTTAGGGATCTAGGTGGCCCAATGATGGATGGGCCAGGAGGGCAGCCTGATCCTACCATTGCTGCTACAATGGGCCCAAATGTTGTGGCTAACCACATGTCTTCTGATGAGGGTCAGGCTGTTGAAGCAGCATTAGCAGGACCAAGTGTACCATTTGTGGAGCCACCTAGTCGACTTGAAACAACTGCTGTGATGTCTAGTAGTGGGAGTTCTGATGATGTCGATGATACCAGAGGGCCAAGTGGCCCAAGTCAGCCATCAAGTCATAGAGGCAGTCAGGCTGGTGGTATTGCTGGTGGAAGTTAGGGTCAACAAAGGGAGTCACCTCCACCAGGTCCGAGTCATCCAACACATGCGAGCCACAATTCCCAACTCCCGGACTTATACTAGGAGTAGGAAGAGCATATCAAACCAGGGGCAAACGAATGATGATGCAAGCATGCAGGATCTTGAATTGAAAATAGGAAGCATGAGCCTAGATTATGATCACAGTGGTTCACAACAGAAAATTTTGGCCAGTTGGCAGTCATCGGGGTACCTACACGGGGATCACAACACCGGGTTAGATTACACTGGGTATTCTTCTTATGGAGATCATGTTATTCCTTAAGACTATACACCTGGAGAGTACACATATGGGAGTGAAGATGGGTTGTTAACTGACTAGTTTAGAAACCCCTACCCATATATTCAACAACAACATGAACAGCAAGAGCAACAATTGCTCTTTCACCCACCCAGGATTGACGGTTACCCCAGAGTGCTATTCCTCTAGTATTCTGACATGAAGACATATCAGTTCCATATAAACCAATATGTGACATACTATAGTGATGAGTTGACTTGGGAGGCATATGTGGCCACCATTCAGAATCAGTTGATGCAGAATGCTAAGTGACTCTTGCTGTCTTTTAGTCTTGTAACTTTGTAAGTTGTAAAAGTAATCTTGTTACTCTTGTACTCTTGTGATTGTGAACTTATGGATTATGATTTATGACTTACTAAAAGTCTAAAACTTCTTATGGTTGTAAAATTTTGAAGACATTTAAGTTATTTGATACTTTGATGTATAATGTTAATGAATTTGATACTTGATAGTTGATAACTTGAATTACAAGATATCTCTACATTACATTTTGTCTAACCTTACATTTCATAGTATTTTGGTTTTGCACATAGGTCAACTTGGAAGACATACTTAGGGTTATTTTCTCACAAATCTAAGGCCACCAATGTGTTCAAAAGCCCTTAAATAGGTTAAATACCAAGTTTCAGCCCAACCAGGACCCTAAAACCCACTAAGATGGGCCATCGAGTAACGCCAAAAAAATGGCATATCTCGGTATTTTGAAGTGGCAAGATCTCACACCATGCTTTCAATCCCAAAGTTCGAAGGTAGAAGAATTTGGGAGAATTGGCCCATTCACTTTAGCATGGGGCTCCAGAATGCAATGGTTAATTAGTGCTTTCATAACAAAAACATCAACCCTAACCTTAGGAAGAACTTTTGAGGCATTGAATTTAACAGTTGACTTAGGGGTCCGGACAATGGTTTGTGGAAAGCTATAAAATAGTAGGCAACAAGCAAGTGGGAAAGAAAGGGGAGGTGAGGATGACCAATTTTTAGAAGCAAACAAACCTAACCATATCCTGTAATAAATTCAGTATCAATAGCAATTGAGTAAACCCACTGATAGGGCTAATTATTGTCCTATCCTCTCCAACCAATGCCTTCAAAATGCTACTTTTTCCAACATTTGGCCAGTCAACAATAGCAATAGCGAGAAATAATGTTCTTCTTCATTGAGATGTTATATACCCTGTAAATGAAAGCAAAAGATATATCAAAATTTTAAAGGAGGAACCAAGATAATGTTTACTTTGACAGATGAGACATTGAAATGCTTACATATCTTAAAACAACAATTGGGAGATGATGAGCACATTTATGTGTGAAATCTTATGGTATAAAGCATGCATTTTACACACTTAGAGTGGAGCTACCTTGGTTTTTTGTTATTTTTGCAGATTTTAGGATTGTTTTGGGCACTACGCGAATATTTGGAGTTTATGGGTACGATACATGTTATTTTACATGTAAAGAAGTCCGGTTTAATTTATCAAATGCGAAGAGGGCCTGATTCTAAGCATGATGGGCCAAAAATAGATCAAGATGCTATTTTAAGATATGTATGGGCCCCACCAATAGTCAAAGATTAGGTAGGATCTACTTCCAATTTTTCCAATGTTCCATAGATTTTATATAATATTTTATTTATTAGATTTTATTTCCTTCATAAATTATTTTTCTCTCTCCCACTTTCTATTTCTTTTACCTTGTTTTCCCCTTATTTTACCCTCACTAACCCACTTTTTTTTTTCCTTTTCTAATTCACCTTCTCTCTCTTTATCTCTCTTCTCTCTTCTCTCTTCTCTCTTCTCTCTTCACTTTCTGCCAATTTTCCCACATATCTCTCTTGCCTCATGCGATCCATATTTTTATTTTTTATTTTCTTTTCACATTCTCTCTCCCCTTCCTTAACCCTCCCTCCCTTCCTATGAAATCTTTGTTTTATTTATTTTCTTTTTCTTTTTCTTTCTTTCCCCTATTTTCTCTCTTCATTCAATTATTATTATTAATTTTCTCTTTCCTTATTTGAACCACTTGACCAGCCCATATAAATATTGCTCTCCTCTTAGACATAGGTTAAATTATTTTTTCTTTAATTTTCTTAGGCTCTCTTATTCTTTGCATGCTTGGTGGGTTTCATATTTTAGCTTCATTGTTTAGGTTTCAATTTCTTATATAATGCAATAGTTCTTCTAGTTGTTTAGTTTTTTTTCTTCTTTTTATGCAAGTGTACTCCTTATATTTCAATTAATGCAATTTCAAGTTCAAGTTTCAAGTTCAAAGGCATTTGTTTTTCTCTGGGTCTAGCAATTTCCAATTTGAATTACTCCAGATTTGGCATTCTTCTGTCTTCTTCTTTTTTTTTTTTTTTTTTGTTATTCAAGATTCCAAGAATGCAAGTACCCTTCGTCAATAGGCTTTCCCCCCCCCACCCCCCCCCAAAAAATTCCATTCCCACTTCTGTCTACCCCTCTCTATTCTTGACTTTCAACACTTATTACTGTTTCCTTTTACCCCAGGTTCCTTAATCAAAGATGCTTACAGTTGTGTCTCTCTTTAGTTAAGGTTTCCCTTTGATTTATTGCTTTGTCATTTATCATTATGTTATTTACTTTCCACAATTTTTTTTTTTTATATTCCTTCCCCCAATCAGTGGACTGTAAGCTACGACAAAGGGTCCACGATCGAAGTCATGTTAGTTGCACTCCCCTTCCCTCGATCTTGAGCTGCCACTCGGATCACCTCCCTTTTATTTTTTTCTATTTATTGTGACCAGTTTTTTTATTCTCATCTTTGATTATTTATGCATTGTTTTTAATAGATGATGAATGGTTAGGTTATGTCTATCTTTATTTTTCTCAATTCAATTTTATTAGATGCATGTGTTTGGACTATTAATTTAGTTTAAGTAAATAATTAAAAATTAAAGTCTTCTCAGTCTCACATTACCAATAAGAGGAATAAAATCTAAGTGGTGTACCTCCCTGAGATCAACCAATTAGTTACACGATACCGTGCGCTTGCAGTTCACTTTATTTCACAAATGGGAGACTTCAAGTAGGAGAACTGCTGAAAGAATTTGCAAATAATGCCACATGAGGAAGTTTCCATACTTCAATGATGTTAAATATTGGTGATGGGAAAATTTTGGGTGCCAAATGTGGACCCATTTGAGTAAATATTGAAGAATTCTACAGAAGGAAACATGCCCTTATCATTAGGAACATCCAACCGTATTTTATAAGGTGATACATCAAGTACAAAAAATAATCGAACTCATTGTAGGACCACAATCAGGATTCACATTGTTAAGATTCAAGGGTTCTTAACAATGCTGGTAGTGAGGCAGAAGCTGATGAACCAACCCTCCTTATTAGGCTTCATATTTAGACACTGATAAAATTATTATAAGATGCCAACCAATCAAGTCATCTGGAACAGTTAACTTGGACAGGCACACAATGATATACAGAAAAGTATAGAATTATCAAAGGAAACTACATAATTTGCCCAACTGCTAAGTATTCCTCAATCTTGAATTTCTGACCTTCTCCAAGTTCCAATGCAAAATATGTGATGTAACCAGGGGGACTCCCCCCTCCAGAGAAGCCCCAAGAGCAAAGAGGAAAGACGGAACAGCAACCCAAATGCGGCCTATAGGGGGCTAAACCTCATGGAGGGAAATTTGGTTACCATTCCCCTTGAGTCCATTTGGATCTTGTTAGTTTCATCTTAACTTTAGGAGCCAAATCTACTTTTCATTTTGGGTTTTGAGTCCTTGTTTGTCAAGATATGATAAAGTCCCTATCACAGTAGGAGTCCCAGTTGGAATCCTATTTTCAAGTCAGGTTCCTTCTTTAGGTAGGAAATTTAAATTTATAGCTTTTATTTGTTTTGGAGTTCTCATATAGGATTCCTTTTCTAGTTGTTTGAGTTGAGGCATAGTTTGAGAAGGAATTCTAGTCCAAATAGAATTCCTTGTTGAGTCCTAGTCTAGTTAGACTTCTTTATTTTGTTGAGTCCTATAATAATTTCCTGCATTGTAAAAGGTTATAAATATAGTCTTACACGCATGTAACAATTACTTTATGATGAATTGAATGAAAACAAAGTTGAAGGAAGGAATGGAGTCGTGGGTCCCAAGAAGGAATCCCCATGGCTGTAGTGCTCTCTCTAAATTCTGCAAATTCCAGATCCCTCTCCCTCTCAAGCTTGCGGCAGCCCAGGAATCTTCAAGTTTCCTGCAGTTTTCAAGTTACCCTTGTTCCCAACCAAGTTAGTACACCCTCATCCCCCTTCCCACCCCCTTTCACCTTCCCAAACCCTTGCACAACATCTAAAACCCCTCCATTCTCTTGCAGCAATTCCAGCCCCCATCCTCAACCTCAAAACCCTTAATCCCCCTACTCCTCAACCCTCTTCCTTTCCTCTTTGAGTCGCACATCTCCCCTCCTTTCCTCTAACCTTCAGACCCTAGAAACCCTGAAACACTCAAACACCTACAACGCTTCAATCACTCATCCAAACTCAAATCACCTTTGGACTCAAGACCCTAAAATCCCCATAACCTCAAACCTAACCCTAACCCAAACCCTATTCCTACCCTAGAAACCCTAGACATCATAAAATCTTAAATTACCATAAACCCTAGCTTGAGGAATAATTCTGCAATTGAAAATCTGTTAAAACAGAATTATTTTCCACAATTTCCAGCCCTAATACAGCTTAGCTGAACCCCACTTCTCCCTATGATTCCTAAATCAACCCTAGACCCCCCCCCCTTAACCCTAGCTGCATGTAATAATTGAACTTATACAGCTTCTGTTCACTGTGAAATATTCTAAGAAACCCTAATTTCAGAACCCTAGGAACCCTACTTGGTCCTGTTGATTCACTTATTGATCCTGTAATTCGACCCTCAATTTGGGGGTCAAATCAATATGGCATTCTTGTCTTTTCTTAATTAATATCAGTCTACTCACTTTCAAGGAAAAAATTTCGGTCAAAACCTGGATTATAACCCAAGAGAAGTGCGAGATTTCCACGTTTCGACCGAAATTTGGTCAAAACCAATGATCTTTTTCTGAAGTTTCAACCTTCAGTGTTTCTATGGACTCGAAATGATCTAGATTCTTGCATCCTACCTATTTCATGCATAATAAACACAATGGAACTACTAGTTTACCCAAAAAAAACCATTGAAAAAGTAACATTCAAGTATATAGTATATATGAGAAGAAACCGAGAATATTACCAAGTACAAGTCTGCCTAATACTCCATCTTCCCTCTACACCCGATACAAATAACAATACATGTCCCATGATGTTTGCTCCATACAGTACTACAGCTTCATATGTGGTCTCATCCACATGCCTAAGATGTCCTAATGGTGGGAAGTTGGGTCCGGATAAGGAACTGGCTCAACTACTGATGGAAGGACAAGTGGTAGTTGTGGTATAGAGTGGAAGATTTGCTCAACAAACGAAGAAACACCCTGGTCGTCAGCAAGGGCTGGGACACCATAAGCTCCATAATGATAATAAGGTTTCAGTGGCCGACTCCGATAAGTGACAATGGGAGGGGCACCATAAGTTCCATGACCATAAGGCTCCACTGGTGGCTTACCCTTAGTCTGAGCCAAGAGGGACTCCACAAGGTCCATAACCATAAGCTCCATAAGTCAACCAGTAGAACCAACACTCTCCACAACTGTATCATATGAGGACTCTGCAAGCGTATGCCATCCGGATCCTCTAGAGGTGGAGTCTCTAGAATCATCTATGCCCGTCGATCTCATAGAGCCCACCAAGCTCTCCGCATCAGCTAAATGGTAAGACCCATATGATGGCGTGTCCTCCACGCCATATCCATGTTCTCTCCCCTTCCCCTTCCTCGAATGTCAATGAAACATTTTTGCCTCGAGATGCAGCTCCACTATGGTTTGATTGGACCATCTGATTTGACTCCAACCCTGAAATCAACTATAACAGGGCATCCAACAGATTTGTGTCCAATCCCAAATGTTCACTATATTGATATCTAGGGTTTAGAAAATAGGCTGCACAATTAAAAAAGCTTACAATTAGAAGTTAGAAGTTAGAGTTAGGATTGAATGAATTACCAATACCTACAACTACAAGTCAACAACCCACAATATTTACTTACCAGCCCTACACAGGGGATGCATCAAATGAGCAGTCCATCATGTATACACAATATCCAAGAAAGCCCAGTGACCTCTAGGGTTTGCTGCCTCTAAGCAACCTTCATACGCTTAAGGTCTGCATACAAGTGGGGCATGGGTCCCCTCAAGGAAGAGTCCACAATACACAAGACCTTTATAATAGGCTCTAAGGTCTGCAACACCACAATAACATTTCTTCAGAACTCATCAAATGACATTGTACTATGTGCCTCACACCCGTTGGTCGTACTGAATTATCACAAACTCATTAAGTCAATAGATAGTAGATAACTAGATATACAAGATAATCATGGACTCATAATATAATAATTTGTAAGATGAAATAGTAGATAGTTATCTTACTTGGATCCAACCCAATCAAACCACTATTGGGATGCAAACATGGATCGAAGGCCCAACTTCTTCTCCTGCATACTACTCAAGAAGACGAAATTCGTCGCAAATCTTATCGGACCAGGTCGCACTAACTCACCTCCACATAATCTCCTCATTATGGCCCAAGCAGTGTTATAATTGTAGATGTAAGTTAGTTACCTGTCTAGTCCTCTCAACTATGTTATGGACAATGGTAATTTTTCCAACGTCCTTCAACATTAGGTCGACAGAATGAACTGCACAAGGTGTCCAAAAAAGATGATAGTCTAGTGAACTCATCAACACTTCACTAGCCTTGTTGAATTTTGAGCCATTGCCAGTGACAATTTGCACCACATTCTTCCTCCCAACCACATCTATCACATCCTGTAGGACACTAAGGATATATATGTGGTCCTTTGTATAACCAACAGCATCCACTAATTTCAAGAAAATGGTTATCTTGTCACAGTACACCATAAAGTTAATGGTGGACTTTCTTGTCGGACCGGTCCATCCATCAGACATGATGGTGCATCCATATGTATCCCAGAAGGGTTTCATATTGTATATATATTGCTGCAACTCTTCCTTCTCCTTTTGAAGGAGGGTGGTCATCAACTCTGTAGGGGTGGGACCCTCATATCCAAGGCCTACATCTGCAATACTATCAATCATCTGCCTGTAGTATGAACCTTACGTTGTATTTGCTAGAATGGAATTGTAATATATCCACTTTGATATTGCCGTTTTAACCTTCTTGGCCATACCTTTCTATACACCAGAAATCTTGGGCTGTTTGGCCTCCTTCCTGAAAACTTCAAGATCCTGCTCCAAGATCGGGTCCCCACGGCGTGGATAATCAAATGGTGTTGGTTCTGCTAGATTTGATGTACAAGGGACCCTCTGACTTTATCATCTGCTAAACATGCCAAATACACCACCGCTCCCCCTCAAATTACTATGCAGCCCTACAGGAACCAGCTCAGCTCATAAAGCTCTAGCTCTAACCCTATCCTGCTCTTAATTGTGCAATCGACTGCTCTCTGCCATGGCCTGCCACATGTCCCTCTTCTCCTGATCTCTTGCCACATCAACAAGATCAACATCATGATCATCATCTCTATATGATGACGGTCCCCGCACCGCATCATCTAGTGCTTTGTTCACTCTCCTCTTATCATCTTTCTTCTTCCCCTTCGCTTTCTGTAAATCCCTAAGTGCCTTCACTACATCTGGATGGGCCTCTGTGCATGTGGTCACATCCTTCGAACTCCCGATGATATAACCGTTAAACCGGCTGATGCCACCAAAGTAGATTTTCTTCCCACAAAAATTACATTGTGTTTTATTCTTATCTCCATCAATAGCCACACAATATTGCCATGCTAGGTCAGTCTTCCCTCCTATTGTTGGTCTCTCACGCTCTCCTTGTGGTTCTAGTTGTCCCCGTCCACTCTGTGGCCGTGGTTGTCCCCATCCACCCCATAAAGAACCATCTCCCCTTTGACTCCCACTATCAGACATGATGACTGTTGCATTCAAAATGATTGCATAAGTCACTGAACAACACCAAAATAATTTTCCATTTTATTTTAAAATATAAAATAAATTTTTACAATTTTTTCGACAAAAAAATAGGCTGCCCATATCAAAACTGACAATGAAGCCACATAGGCAAACACTTGAAAAATACTTACATAATTATTCAATAATTTTCAAAAACTTTTTTCTCCATTTTCCCCTATTTTCTCCATTTTTTTTCCCAATTATTGATATTTTTATTAATTTTTTAATTTTTTTTAAATAAAATAATTATTTTATTGGGTGGAAAAATATTTTAACTCCGTGAGTCCGTAGATCGGCTCATAAAGTTCCACATAGTTTTTTCTATCATCATACAACAAATATATCACTTAAAAAGTAAGCATTTTCAGTGTAAAAAATACAAATTTTTACTCCTAAAAATAAAAATAAAAAATTACTTGGTGAAAAAAATCCCAACTCCATAAGCTTGTAGATCAACTCACGGTATTCAACATACTTTAATTATATAACCATCCAACAACATTATGGCATGCATTTTGTCAAAAATTAGTTGGAGAAGAATGGTTACCTGTGAGACAAAAAACTCGTAGATCTGTACAAAATCCCTTTTGATAATTAGAAACAACGTGATATCCAGTAATAACGAAGCAAGATGTACTCGTGATGTTTAAATATGGTGAAAAGTGCAAGAAATAGGAGAGAAAGGCTCGGAGAAGTTTGAAGAGGAGAGAGAAAATATAAAAAAATAAAATTGAAATTCGACCGAAATTTCAATATATTGCTGAATTCTGAAGAGGCGATATATCGACAACGGTTGAAAAATCGACTGTGGATGATATATCGTCGACTTAAGGAATAAGTCATTTCGTTGGGGGGAGTAGTGTCGCCCCCCAGCGACATGGTGATATATCGCCTTGTGTCGGCAATATATCGCCTTGTGTCACGATATATCACCGACACATTAAACCTTAGTTCTAGTTTGCTTCTTGTTAGGAATCCATATCTACTTTTGGATTCCAAATTGGATCCTTCTAGTGAAATATGATAGAATCCTGATTTGAATTAGTTTCTTATTCAAGTGAGAGTCATACTCAAAATTAGAGTGTTAGTTTGAAACCAAGTTGATTTCCTAAGTTGAGTCCTAGTTTTTTTTTCATTTTAAAGGCTATAATATTCCTCCATCCTCTAATTGCAAGTTGATTTGATTAATACAATTGACAATTATGTTTGGAGGCAAGAGAGGAAGTCATGGGCTCCTAGAGGGAGCTTGCAGCACTTCTAGTGTGATCAAATTCTGCAGCTTCTTCCATCTACAGCAAGCATCTTCAACTCCAGCAGCTTTCCGCCATTCCGAAGTACAGCACAACCCTCCCCCAGCCCCTTTCCTATCCCTCTTCCCCTTCTCCCCAAGCGCCCGCAGCCCTCCCCCACCCTTTCTTCTTCCATATGTCAGCAGCACCACCCCTCCCCTGTTAGGTCCCTAATCCCCACCCCCTTACCTTCTCCCCTTTTCTCCTAGTTGGATCAAATATCACCCCTCACCCCATCCCTACCCTTAATTCCACCTAAAGACCAAAACCCTAACACTTCTAAAATTCCTGCACTTATCTTCTTCATTAAAGTTCTGCAATTCATCTTCAACCTCTAGACCTAAACCCTAGTTCAACATTAACCCTCCAAACACCCAAACCACTTAGCATTGGCATCTCCTGGACCTACTCTACTTCCCCTTCCAAGTCCTAACCCTAATTGACTTACCTAAAAGTCTTACTCCAAGTAGGAAACTTAAAACTAAACCTAAAACCATTAGGATTAAACCTGAAATTACAAAATAACAACAACAACAACAGTCCCATTCCTAACCTAACCGAAACTGTAAGACCCTAGTTTCTAAACCCTAACTTTCAAATCCAGACCTGGAACTATCATTACAGCAAGGTTTCAAGTTTAAAACCCTAAGCCTGGCTGAATTCTTCTGGGACTTTACCTAACCCTTGTGAACCCTAAAACCATCCCAAACACCTACTGCCAAAGGCATTCTAAGCCCTAGACACTGATGGTTTCCAAGAGAGAGGATCCAGAAGTGAGCTTAATTCTAAGGCATACTTCCAACAAAGAAAAAACTGGCTGATGAAGGCCCATACTTCAATTTTCAACTCATAACTTAAGCTCTCAGACTAGAGATATGTAGGAGTACTTTTATTCTGGCATTAGATGCTTCAAACAAAGGATTTACAGATCACAATAATAAGAATGGTCGACGTAGGCATAACAAGAGTGGTACCCTAGAGTTGGTTTACATCACCAGCATATCAATCCCTAACACCACAAAATTCAAACCCTATGCCGACTCATTCGAACTGTATGTTCATTTAGGATACTGGGCTCCTAGTCTAATAATTGACTTGCATCCCTAAATCATTAAGCACAAGTGGATACGTATTTGGCTTATTAGCAGCTTCATCAACCTTGAGTATAAAAAAGCTCCTTACAAAAACAGGGAGACTCTCCTGTCTCACTTCAAACCAGCTAAGACTTGCATCAGTTGTCTCAAATGAAATCTGAGATCAGAGCAGTATCATTTAATGGTTGTACAGCAATCGCACTATTTTTACACAGTAAGTACAAAAACTCGTACATCTATAGTGTCTTACTCTCAAGCACAGTGGCCTCTACATGAAATCACAATCCCACATAAAGTTGAGTGAAAGCATATTTATCAACACCTTTCAGTTTATCTCAAGGAGTTTCAAACATCACAAGTGCAAATACACAATCCAAAGGTTACAGGTAAAATCTTAACACTGAAACACTGAAGAGATCGCTGGTGGTTTCCAAATCTTGCTTGTCTATTGTTCAACAAAAGCCCTTCAATTCAGTAGAGAGAACATGGTTTAATTGTGTTCAGCATACTTTGGCTTTGTTTAATTGTGTTCAGCATACTTTGGTTTGATAAAATGTTGAGAGATTGGTTTAGGGATGAGCTTTCCAAGAAAAAGGATCAACAACTTTGTGAAGTATAAAGTTCATGAGTTATATGATGAGCAGTTACCGGAGAATAAAAACCGAATTCCGCTGTAGCAAAATATGACTGGTGATGCTTTTACATAGCCATGCTTTGTGAAGTATGATCAAGGCTAAATTAATACCACTAACGGGAAAGTATTCCTTCAGTCACTATCTCAATGTCCAAGTTTCATTTTCTCCTTCTTTAACAAAATTATTAACCAGTATATTCCATGTCCTGGCATTGGGTATGATTCCACTGTCCATTCCCCTGCCTAGAATTAATATAGCTTCATCAAGCATTCCCTCCTTGCAGTACCAACTGATTAGAATGTTATATGTAATAGTGTCAGAAGCCAGCCCTTCAACCTGTAATTTGTCCAAGAGGTTTAAAGCCTCCCGAAAATGCCCTGCCTTGCAAAGACCATTCATGAGGCAATTATAGGTGACAATATCTGGTGTCAATCCACGGAGAATCATGTCCCTTAAAAGCTCAAGAGCAGTTTGTACCCTACCTGTTCTGCAGAGGCTGTTGATCAATATATTGCAGGAAATATTATTTGGGGTAACACCCTTTCTCATCATTTCTTCAAACAATGCCAAACCCTTCTCGACGGCTCCTGTTTTGCAAAGCCCCTTAATTAGACCATTATATGTAATGACATCAAGAGGGTAACCTCGAAACACCATCTCATTGACTAGCTTCAGTGCTTCTTTCAATGCATCTTTTCTTAAAAAGGCATGAATCAATGTGTTATAAGTTATGTTGTTGGCAATTACACCCTCCAATAACATATCCTGATGCACTACCAATGCCTCTTCAATGCGGTCAGCATTGCATAAACCATGTATTAGAGAATTGAACGTAAATATATCAGGTTTGCATCCTTCACTTGACATCCTACGAAAAATTTCTACCGCCTCACCAATCTTTCCTTTCTTGCTTAGTGCAGACATAAGACAATTGTATCCAACGATATTTAGGCCAAGTCCCTTGGCTGACATCTCCTCTAAAACATCATTGACTTCTTTGAGTCGACCTTGCCTGCAGAACCCATCAATCAAAATTGTATATGTGATCACATTGGGTTTACAGTCTTTAATTGCCATTTCATGCACTAGTTCCTGAGCTGAACCCATATAACCCATCTTACATAACCCATGGATTAGGATGTTATAAGTGAACACATCAGGACTGCACCCAAAAGGCAACATATATTCGTAAAGAACAGCTTTGGCTTCATGAAGACGTCCACCTACCACATAGCCATTGATCAAGGTATTAAACAACACTATATTAGGTGCAGGTACTTTGTCCAACAGAGCTCTTGCTTCATCAACCTGGCCATTTCTACATAATGCATTCATCAAAACACCATAAGTTATAGAATCAGGTCTGAAACCACGTAGAATCATCCTATCAACCAACTTAGCTGCCTCATGTATCCGACCAAGCCTACAAAAACCATGAATAACATCAGTAAATGTATTCACATCAGGTGTGCAGCCCATCAGAAACATTTCTTCCAACACCTTCAATGCCTCCTTCACTCTACCATTCTTGCTGAGGGCATGTATTAGAGTCTGATAAATAACTGAATTAGGTACACACCCAAGGTTTGTCATGTCTCTTAGGAGTGAGCAAGCAGAATCGACCTCATTCAGTGAACAGAGGGCTTTAATCACCACTCCAAAAGTGAAGTCGCTAGGAGATATATCCTTAAGTAACATTTCCTTGAAAAGAACAGGGACGGTTTTGTGACAATTTCCAGCAACCAGTATCTCCAACGCAACATTATAAGATCTGAAAGTAGGTTCACAGCCATATGCATCCTTCATTTTCATTAGCACCTCAGTTGCTTGCCCAGGAAAACCAGCTTTCCCATACCATTTCATAATCACTATAAAAAGGGCTTCTCTGAAGACCAACCCTTCTTCCTTCATCTGCAGCAATAATCCATCGATGGCTTTAAACTCCTCTGCAGCTCCAAGCTTATCAATTAGCAAATAATAAGCATTGAAAGTATGCGAATAACCCTTCTGGGTGCCAGCCCAATCGAATATGGCCATCGACGTGGGCACATCGAGAGGGAGCTCCAGTAACTTACACAGCCGCTCTGGTGTGATCCAATTGAGTGTTCTCCTAAGTTCTTGAAGGTCAAAAGGCCTCAATAATCTTTCCCACTCATTCTCTTGCTCTGCTCCATCCAAGAAAGTACGCTCACCATCACTCCTACTTCCAGAAGAGCTCGTACATAAACATGGGCATTTGTGGAAAGCTGACAGATTTCTGCGGACATATTTGATTAAATTTGATCCCCCAAACATAATTCAACACCGGAAGGGTAGAATTTCAACCGGATGCCTTTTGAAATATTCACGAAACTAATCACTGCTCCTCGAGTCTCAAAAAAGGAAACATTTCCAGCGATCTGTATACGTGGGACAGTGGGAGAACCATATACATTTGAAGAAGTTCTTACTACTCTCTTCATCAATACGCCTCTGTCACCGCCTGTTGCCGTTCTCCGGTGGCGTCAGTTTCTGATATTGATTTCACTGATTCTCAGGATTTGGTTCCTGTGGTTGATTCCACAGAATCCTTGGAGAATAATGTAGTAACCCCTTCTGATTTCCAAGAGGTGAATAACTTACCTCCGGACTCGGTAGAACCTATGGATTTGCTGGCACGTTCTCCGAACCAGAACTCGACATTGTTGTCGATTCACCGAACTAGAACCGGTATTGACGGATGATCATCTTCAGGCTCTGTTTACCACAATTCAATTCAGTGACGATCTGACGCTTGATCGTGTCTTCAATTCACCATTAACACCGTCCAGGACGACAGTGCCAACTGAACGCTTGGAGGATTTCGGGATTTATAGTATCTGTTGTGGAGCCCTATTTACCGCAACCAGTTCAACAACATGCTGATGTAAATACAGCCAGCCCCTTTCATCCAACCCAGATCCAGTTCAGCAATGCCCCACTTTCATCGGTGATGTTTCGAATCAACCTTTCCAGAAGTAAATGCAAGCTC
This sequence comes from Hakea prostrata, assembly GCF_041222555.1. Taxonomy (NCBI): domain Eukaryota; kingdom Viridiplantae; phylum Streptophyta; class Magnoliopsida; order Proteales; family Proteaceae; genus Hakea; species Hakea prostrata. The sequence goes on from NC_142602.1 coordinate 11,480,206, forward strand.
TCTGGCGCTTTTCCAGATTTTCTTCTTTTATTTTTATGTGTAGAAAGATTATTTTTATTCATTTTGGATGTCCAAACTTTATCCAATCGTTAGAAGCATTCGATTTCCTACAAAAGGTCGGTTAGATGTGGACCAACTCTGCCGTCGGGAAGCCACATCTGATTGTTAAGTCAACAAGAGCACCACCAAAGAGCTCTCAGAGAGCTTCATTGAAAGATACAGGGGGAAGATTTAGTTGCCTTCCCTTCGTGTTATGCTTCGATTTATATAAGGCTTACCTCTTATTTCCGACCATTTGGGGGTGTAAGAATATTTATATCCAAGATCGCATAGATCGACTAAAAACACCACCTTATTATGATAATGACACAAGATGATGATGAGCATACCTTTCTATGGTTCTATTGGAGACGAAGCGCAGCGGAATATCTTCTTTATGTCTCCTACAAGGAACGAACTTGAGGTGGAACTTGATTCTATGATCAACTTGATGTTGGATCTTCTCCTCTAAACTCCTCCCTATTCACTGGCTTGATGGTATATCCTTTCTGACTAAGCAGATGTGAGTGTGATTATGATTAGGGTTAGAGGAGGGACCTAGCATCCTTTATATAGGCAAATCCGTTATATCGTCCATCAAGATCTAACGGTTCCTATTAAAAGCCCACCTTACGTGGAATATTCAATTAATATTCCAGTCCACACTAGCGAGTCCATATAAAAGTTCTAGTAACCGTATATTACCCATATCAGACCAATAAGAAACCAAATCAAAGTGTAACACAATCAATAAAGCCCACCTTACGTGGAATATTCAATTAATATTCTAACATTCTCCCACTTAGGCTATATTGATTGTGACACAATCGAGTAAAACAAAACATCTCCTTTGTTTTAAGAAAACATTTGAAAAAGATACGTTGAAAACATTTTGACCTTTATGTGCACAACTTTATATTGGTCTGAGGATAATCCTAGAACTCAATCCTTTCACATAGAGCATTAAGTATCGAATCATGGCAGTGACTGCATCTTTTATGCAACACAGGACCATCCATGGTCACAAATACTCTTAACTTTACTGAAAATGGATGCAATATGGTAGTGTGGCAACTAATGGCACTTTATATAAATCCTCATGTGTCATTCTGTTGTCAATCCAAATCTCTCACTTTATGGTTCCCACGAACCTAACTCAATGTCACGAGAGAATATACTTTATGGTTTCCACGAACTGTGACTCAATGCCACAAAAGAATATACTTTACGGTTCCTACGAACCTGTGACTCAATGCCACGAAAGCATGTACATTATGGTTCGAACTTGTGACTCAATGCCACAAAAAATGAGATTATATGTACATTATAGTTCCCACGAATCTGTGTCATCTTTATAACTCGAGTTTTAACTTTATGTGTTACATGACACACCTTAAGGCTAATACATGAATGCCTTAGCTTTTGCTTAAGGTTAACACATACCTTAAGATTTTCATAACATGCAACATGATAATAATGTGAAGATCAATGTCACCAAAGAACTTTATTGAATTCAAATAAATTATCAGTGCATACAAGAGACAAGTACAGATAGAATACCTTATTAGACAATAGAGCAAAATTCTCAAACTCCCACTAAACAACCGCATCTAAGGTTCCTACTAAACCCATAGTTACTGCATGTCTATCAAAGACGTCTGGGCTAGGGACCCTTAGTTAGGGGATCTATAACCATATTATCTGTACAAATATGCTCTACTGTGGTGTCACCTTCTTTAACATTTTCTTTAATAGTCAAATACTTAATTTCCATGTGTTTAGACCCTGTGATACCCTTATTGTTGTTAACAAACAACACAGCAGAATAGTTATCACAGTACAACTGGATAGATCTATCAACAATAAAAAAAAATGTCAACTATCTAATGAGGTTCCTTTAACCAAACAGCTTTTTCTTTAGTGGTCAAATACTCGACCATCATATATTTAGACCCTATAATCACACATTTCTTGTTGTTAATAAACAACACAACTGAATTGTGATCATAGTACAACTGGATGGGTATATCCAGAATGTTAAAATAGAACTGTCAATTATCTGATGAGATTCTTTAGTCAAAAAATTTGAGTAACTGCCCCATAACATGTAGCAAACTCAACCTTTATGATGAAATAAGTAATTTTACTTTATTTTACAGTTTTCACAATATTATCCCTCATGCCATCAAGGAAAACAACTTAAAGTAGACTTCTTATTATCCAGACAATTAGCAAGGTCAAAGTCTATATATATACCTTAATGCTATAGGTCTGGAACAAGCTTGTAGATTATCTTATCATCAATTGTTCTCTTCAAGTATCTCACAATAAGATACTTTCTTCAATTGTTCTCTCTCAGTATCCTTTATAGGACAACTGTAATAAGCTCAGTGTATCTCCCTTGAGAATCAAAACCATTCTCAAGTATGCAATCTAGCATACTGAACTTCTTTAAATATAAATTATATATGCCCTCTGAGAAAGATCCAATAAATAGCATGAACAATCCCTATGGATCTCAATGCCCAAGACAAAGATGCCTTACCAAGGTATTTTATATCATAATTCTCAAATAACAATTGCTCGGTCTTTATGCAGTAGGCCAACGTCACTACTAGTGAGCAAAATATTATCAACATAAATAATGAGAAAGATAAAATTTCTCCCACTGACATTGCCATATATATATATATTGATCTACAAGTTTCTCAACAAAATCGAATGAAGTCACAACATTATCAATCTTTAAACACTATAGTTGAAAGCTTACTTAAAATCACAAATTAGACTTCTTGAGTCTACACCAAGATGATTAAAATCATCAACCGCAAAATCCTCAGGCTAAATGACATGGACTTCTTTATTAAGGTTTTCAATTAGAAATGCAATCTTTACATCTATTTGGTATAACTCTAAAAGAGTCCTTAGAAGAGATAGGTGAGAAAATTTCACTAGTCAACTTCCTCTTTATGAGTAAACTCTTTAGTTGTCAGTCTGGTTTTAAACCTTACAATCTTTCTTCATGAATATTTATTAGTCTTATACATCCACTTAAAATAAATGGGTTTAAAGCCTTTTGACAACTTAACAAGCTTCCCAAACATCATTATGTCTCATCAACTATATCATATATCTCGTTGCACCCAATCACAAATCTAATTAAAGACAACTTTTTAGTAACTGGGTCAACCATAATGCCAATGTTATATTCATGTTCATTATATCAAGTAGTCTGGGAACAAGCTACATTTCTTGGCTATATCCAACTCCATAAAACTATTTAAGAATTCACAATTCTGCTGTCTTAACAATGATGGTAAAACAAGATCTGAGTAAGAAACAAATTAACAATGAAAAACTTTTATGTTCCAACTTCTGCAATACTGGATTATTCAACCTTAGATTTGCAGAACAACTCAAACGCTAAAATGGTTTAAGTTAGATTTCTGAATAATTTGCAATGGAAAAGGGAGTAAAAAAGAACATATTTGGAAAGGAACATGATCAAGGATATAAGAGGCTGTTATCAGGGCTTCACTTTATAAAAAATAATTCAGACAAAATAGTTTTCCTACCATACTGTTCACTATGTCCACAAGAGTGTGATTAAGCCTTTCGGTTACACAATTTTGCTCAGGACTATCAAACATAGTGAACAGACCAACTATATCCGAATCTTCCGAGTATTTGGCGAATGGGCCCTTAAGCTGTCCAGCATCCTCATATCAGCCATAATACTCTCCTCCCCGGCCAGAACTAACAATTTCTCAACTTCAGTCTAAAAATTCTTGAAGATCTCAAAAATTCAAACTCTTTCTTAATTGAGTACAAAAACCATATTAAGAGTGGTCATCAACAAATAGTGGTCATCAATAAATATGATGAAATTGTTGGAATTTATTAATTTGATTAATAAATTAAATGCCCAAGGGCAATATTGGAAACTCACTATTAGGGCGGTTACAAAATAGGTTATATATTTTAGTAACCACCGCATTAGTGAGTAAGTAACGGAGTAATTCATTCGCACGAGCGAATCTCTGAGAAACGGCGGCTCCATCTCTCTCTCCCTCTCTCTTAGAATCGCAGGCTTAGATTTTCTTCTTTGCTAGTATTTGATCTTCATTCCATTAATCCACGGCATTTGGGTTGTGGATATTATTCCCTTTCCCTGTGATTGAGGAATCTCGCCGGTAAACCTTTGGTGGTGGAACGAGAACGTGGATCTAAACTTCCGCTGTGAATACTTCAAGTAAGGGAAAGCGAATTCAGGTAAGGAATTTTTTCCCCATCAATTAATTGAATTGAATTACTTTTGATGTATTACCAACATTGGCATCAGAGCCATTGGTTCCCACGGTTCTTTGTTCCTCCCCATTGTTTAATTTTGTTGTATGGATCCAATGGGAGGATCAAGGGTTTAATACGAAACCCATGGGAGAATTGATAGGGTTTTTGGAAACCTTTATTTTTGATTCGGATCCGAGTGGGAGGATCCCTGTGAATTTTCCTAATGAAGATTTGCATGAATTGATAATCCATGATGATAATTTTTGTTAATAATTATTGTTGGATTTTTTTCATGTGTTTTTGGATGAATTTTTGTAAAGAAAAAAAAAACGTGATTTTCCGTTTTTTTTGAAAAAAATTCCGTTCAAAGAAAAAAAAAATCGTTAAATGGGGAATTGACGTCTGTGTACCAGACGGATGCTGAGAAGGTGAGCCATCTCAGAATCCGTTTGGTCATAGAAGCCAGACGGATGCTGAGAAGGTGAGCCATCCCAGAATCCGTTTGGTCACGAAAGCCGACGGACTCTCAGATGGTGCGCCATCTCAGAATCCGTTTGGTCACAGAAGCCAGACGGACTCTCAGACGGTGCGCCGTCTCAGAATCCGTCTGGTCACAGAATTCCAGAAGGACTGTCCGTCTGGTGAGACGGCAGTCCGTCTGGGCTGATGGATTCCAGATGGAGAGCCGTCTTAGAATCTGTATCAGACGGATTGTCAGACGGTGATCCGTCTCAGAATCCGTCTGAATTTTTTGTCCAATTTTGAATGTGTTTCTATTTATTGGACATCTATGGCTCACAATCTATGTGATGTTTGAGCATTAAGGGCCTAATGGGGCCTAGTGGGAGCTAATGAGGTAGAAGTGTTCTGTGTGAACCACCTCATAGCTTTAACATGATTGCATGTTTTATTTTGATAAAACTATTTTTTTATTTATGGGTCTATCAATCATGTTTCTTGCACAGAATGAAGTTAGTGTATAAGTCTATGTGGGTTTGCATGAGAATTTGATTGAATGTTTTTTTAGCATCTCTTTTGGTTTAAGTGCTTATCCCATAGGTTGACTATGCTAGTGTGATTTTTGTTGCATGAGTTGTATTTTATGCTAGATTTATTGAACTCATTCTTGTATGTAATATCTCTAGAAAAATGGCTGCTACCAAGAGCATTGTTGCTGACCTCACTAAAGGAGATAAGCTGAATGAGAGGAATTATGACCTTTGGCACCGAAAGGTGCAATATCTCCTAGAAGAGCAGGATATGCTAGAGACCATAAACCAAACCATGAACCCACCTGAGGAAGGTACCACTTTGCACAAAGATCGCAGGACCTTGATATATACAATGCTTGGAAGAGGAAAGACCGGGTAGCCGGGATTACAATCCTGAGCTCCATGAGGGATGACCTGATGCTTCGTTATGAGAAGCATAGGACTGCAAAGTCTTTGTGGGAGGCTGTGAAGTTCCAGTATGGAGGGACTTCCACCACAAGAGGCCGCCAGCTCGGACTCACTTTTGACGGTTATAAGATGCGCCAGGGTCACACCATGAGGCAGCATATAACCATCATGTCAAACATGATTAGTGAGTTGAGCGCATGTGGGCGCCAGAAGACTGATGAGGAGCAAGTCTCCGCAGTCATCAGGTCATTGCCAAAGACTTGGGAGCATATGAAGATCTTCTTGACTCATGCTGATGAGGTCAAGACTTTCGATCAAGCTGCCAAGCACCTTGAGCTTGATGAGGATCGGATGTTGGCCGATACCCCTCAAACTGATGTATTTGCTGCTGAAGCTAGCACTAGTAAGGGTGTAGGCTTCAAGCGCAAGAGAGAGAAAGCTCAACCTCAGCGGTCCAAGCAAAGTAACCATGGTGGGAACAAAAACAAGAGTGGGCCCAAGCGTTCAAGGGGGACTAGTGCTAGGCAAGAAGAAATCAGCTTTGATTTGCTTCAAGTGCCGAAAGCCTGGTCATTTTGCTCGTGATTGCACCGAGCAAGAGGTATGTCTTGTGTGTTATACCTCATCTTGTTATGTAACAAGTTCTACTATGCTTGCTGAACTAAATCCTTTGTCGATTGTTGATTCAGGTGCGACAGAACACATAACAAGGGAACGCTCGAGCTTCGTGGAATACCGTCGTATTCCAAGAGGAAGCAAAAGGATAACGATGGGGAACAGCTCAAGCGTGGAGGTTCATGGCATAGGCACATGCAAATTAGTTTTGCGAGGTGGCCGGTATTGTTACTCCATGATGTGCTTGTATGCTCCGGACATTCGGCGAAATCTTGTTTCCGTTATTTATCTTTTAAGACATGGTTTTAGAATTGTATTTGAAAACAATTCTTTGGTTTTGTATCTGGGTGATACGGTTTATGGTTATGGTTTTCTTGATAATGGTTTCATTGTATTGGATACAATTGATTATTCATTTAATTCTAGTAATGCTTTTGTTTGCCAAAATACTTGTGTGTATTGATTCTAATTTGTGGCATGCTAGACTAGGACATATTGGCTTAGATAGGATGAACAGGTTGGCAAGAGAAGGTCTCTTAGGCCAAGGTTCACTATCTGATTTGCCAACTTTGTGAGTCATGTCTAGCAGGGAAAAGCAACTAGAAAACCATTTAAAAAGGCTTTGAGAGCCTCTCTTCCTTTAGAACTTATCCATTCGGATGTGTGTGGACCCATGAATGTGCATACTAGAAAAGGACAGTCATATTTCATCACATTCATAGATGACTATACAAGGTATGGTCACATTTATCTAATTTCTCATAAGTCGAAGCTCTGGAATGTTTTAAGAAATTCATGAGCTTGGTTGAGAATCGATTAGATAAAAGGATTAAAACTCTTAGAACGGATAGAGGTAGAGAGTATCTCTCCGATATGTTCAAAGGGTTATGTGATGAAAAGGGGATATCTAGACAACTTACTATTCCGGGGACTCCACAAGCAAAATGGGGTTGCTTGAGAGGAGGAATAGAACCTTGCTAGACATGGTGAGATCCATGATGGCGCAGGCAAATCTACCCATCTCTTATTGGGGAGATGCTTTGCTGATCTGCGGCCTATATCCTCAACAGAGTTCCAACCAAATCGGTTCCTTCCACACCATATGAGTTGTGGACCGGAAGGAAGCCGGATTTGAGTTACTTGCGCGCATGGGGATGTGCAACATATGTTCACTCTACTTCTCACCAATATGGAAAGCTTGGACCCGAGAGGAAGAAAGTGTATCTTTGTGAGATATTCTGAACCCTCAAAGGGCCATGTCTTCATTGGACTAGATGAGAATGAGAGGAAAACGGAACTTGAGTCTAGGGATGCAACATTCTTGGAGAATGATTTTCCATCTCTTTCAGGAGTTAACAAAGAATCATCGGAATTCTTTGAGATACAAGATAGTGGTCTTGTCACTCCAGGGATTCAGATTCCGGATAATGAACCCGGGGTTCATCCGGAAGATCCTAGTGGGAGTGGGAGTGCAGATGTGATAGCTACCTTAGACGGTGAGCAATCTGACATGCACTTGCGCCGTAGTAGGCGCGGGCTAGTTCCTCGTCGACGTTTCGACATAGAGGATGAAGCCTACATGGTAACTCCTGAAGAGATTGACTGTGAGATGATTTCAGTCGATGAGCATGAACCAAAGAGCGTGCAGGAAGCTCTTGCGGGGTCAAGCTCAAAGGAATGGTTAAAAGCAATAAAGGAAGAGTTGGAGTTGATGAAAGTTAATCATGTCCGGGACTTGGTGACTTGCCGCCGGCCGAAAGGCGATTGGGAACAAGTGGGTTCTCAAGATCAAAAGAAAGGCGGATGGATCTATTGAGAGATTCAAGGCTCGTTTAGTGGCTAAGGGCTACACCCAACGAGAGGGCGTTGATTATGAGGAAACTTTTTCCCCCGTGGTTAGGTTTGCCTCAATTCGCCTCATACTAGCCATTGTTGCTCGGTTGGACTTGGAGCTTTATCAGATGGATGTAAAAACTGCTTTTCTCAATGGAGAACTTGAGGAAGAGATCTATATGGATCAACCTCAAGGCTTTGAAGCACATGGACTTGAGCGCAAAGTGTGCAAGCTTAAGAAGTCCATATATGGCTTAAAGCAAGCATCTAGACAGTGGAATGTGCGCTTCCACCAAGCTATGATGGAAAATGGTTTTTCCATGCTTGAGGAAGACCACCGTGTTTACACCAAGAGATCCGATAATAATTATGTCATTCGACACTTGTACGTAGATGACATACTTATGGCTAGCAATAGCAAGGAGCTATTGGAAACCATTCGAAAATGGTTGTCCTCCATATTTGATATGAAGGACATGGGTGAAGCAAGCTATGTGCTTGGTGTCAAGATTGTCAGAAATAGGCAAAAGAGATTACTGGGTTTATCTCAAGAGACCTATATTGACAATGTCTTGACGAGATACCAAATGCACAACTGCAAACCAATTGATACTCCAGTGGAGAAGGGTTTGCATTTGAGCCTTGATATGGGTCCTAAGACTCCAGAGGAGAAAACCAAGATGGAAAGAGTTCCATATTCCAGTGCAGTGGGTAGCCTTATGTACGCTATGATGTGTACTAGGCCGGATATTTGTTATGCAGTGGGTTTGGTTAGTTGGTACCAATCAAACCCAGGCATAGAGCGCTGGAAAGCAGTCAAGAGGATATTGAGATATCTCAGAGGAACGAGTAACTACATGTTGTGTTACCAAGGATCGGATTTGCGGTTAGTTGGCTATAGTGATGCCGACCGGGCTGGAGACATCGATGAGCGCAAATCAACCTCTCGGATATGCTTTCTTGCTGAATGGCGGGGCCATTTCGTGGTGTAGCAAGAAGCAGGCTTGTATATCCCTCTCGACCATGGAAGCAGAGTATGTGGCATGCTCAGCTGCGGTTCAAGAGGCTGTTTGGTTAAGGAGATTCCTTCGACATACTGGGATTGTGATGACATCCAAAGAGGCTGCCCTTGTCTACTGTGATAGTACGGCAGCTCTTAGCTATGTCAAGGACCCCAAGTATCATGGGAAGACCAAACATATACAATTGAGATATCACTTTGTTAGAGACATTACATTAAGAAAGAAAGTTGTACTTAAGCACATATCTACTAGTTTGATGGTAGCTGACCCTCTTACCAAACCTATAGCCAAGGATGTTTTTATTTCTCATGTAAAATCCTTGGGCTTGCGTAGATTGTGACTTATTTTTTGTACTGAGACTTTCTTATTAATGAGTAATATGAGTTCATTCCAGCATTTATTCTTATTCACTTTCTGTGTGATTGTGTTTCTTCTAGCATAAAACAACATATGTCAATAGGCAAGAGAATGACTCACTCACACGAGCATTCGCCTCTGGCACCTTGGAGGCGAGCAGAGATGAGACGGATTGTGAATGACTTTGTGTAGGTCAATTCATAATCATGATGTCGCCTTGATTTGGAATCAAGATGAGTTTCTCTATTGTGAAGAGAATCGACATGAATGTTCCCACTATTCATGTTGCCTATAGGAGCAAGGTGCGAGTACTTTATGTGGCGCTAGGGTGGCGACAATAAAGTAACTCGGGTTAGGCGCAAGGGGTTGCGACTGGACTAAGACCTGTATGGTGTTGAGATGGACATACGTTCTATTGTATATAGAATGCTCCACCATAGCACATATATCATACTATGTGTGCTTAGTGATCATTGGAAATGAGAGGATGGATCCCTGCTCCTCTCATTGTGTGAGTCCTGGACCTTATGGTCCATTAGTGTTCTTAGTGACTTTCGACGACATCATGAAACGAAGGGTTGATGTGGCTACTTTGGGGTGTTACCTATGGTCATGATAGATTCGACCTAAAGGGGCACTACCGGGAAAGGAGTCAATCCCGGAGTGTAGTGATGGTGCTGGGGCGAAAGGAAAGGTTTGATTCAACTGCACCCTAAAAAGTGTTTGCTGGCGCCAACTGTATGTGTTACGATAGTGAACATTTTAAGGACAAGAAGGTGATCTCTCAGAGGGATCGAGATACTTTTAGTCCGGTGAGTTTGAATAAACCTAGGACACTGTGTTATACTAATGCTTATTTGATTTGTTTCTATGAGTGATGTGCCATTCGCGCCTTCCCGGGAAGGTTTCTAGTTTGGGGCTCACGCGTGCGGAGTATATCACCGGTCGCACAACCCATTTTTCCAAAGTATGACTTGTGGATATTAGTGTCTGCGGGACACGGGTGGTCTATGTATCCGGGATACATAGTGAAGAGATCAATATATATGTATATCCGGGATATGCATGTGTGTCAGGACACAAGAGGTCTATGTATCTGGGATACATAGCAGAGAGATTGAATGTGTATATCTGGGATATACAAGTGTGTCTGGGACACATTGAAAGATTAACACTTGCCCTTGTGCAAGTGGGAGCTGTTGGAATTTATTAATTTGATTAATAAATTAAATGCCCAAGGGCAATATTGGAAACTCACTATTAGGGCGGTTACAAAATAGGTTATATATTTTAGTAACCACCGCATTAGTGAGTAAGTAACGGAGTAATTCATTCGCACGAGCGAATCTCTGAGAAACGGCGGCTCCATCTCTCTCTCCCTCTCTCTTAGAATCGCAGGCTTAGATTTTCTTCTTTGCTAGTATTTGATCTTCATTCCATTAATCCACGGCATTTGGGTTGTGGATATTATTCCCTTTCCCTGTGATTGAGGAATCTCGCCGGTAAACCTTTGGTGGTGGAACGAAAACGTGGATCTAAACTTCCGCTGTGAATACTTCAAGTAAGGGAAAGCGAATTCAGGTAAGGAATTTTTTCCCCATCAATTAATTGAATTGAATTACTTTTGATGAAATAAAAAAAAAAAAAATAATTAATAAAAAAAAAAAAGAAAAAAAAAAAAAACAAAAAAAACACCACACAAAAAAAAAAAAAAAAAAAAAAACAAAACAACACACACCACAAAACAACACCCCTTTTACTTCTCTCTTTTTTTTACCCCCCCTCCCACCCCACCCCCCCCTTTCCCCCCCCCCCCCCCCCTCTATAAAAAAATTAATAAACCCCCCCCCAAATTAAATAACCCACCCCCCTTTTTTTTTCCCCCCCACTTTTTTAAAAATTAAAAAACACAAAAAAACAAATTTTTTTTTGAAAAAAAGTTTTTTTTTTTAAAAACCCAAACCCCAGAAAGGATGCAAAGGGCATTGATGGATAGTAGCAAGGGTAATAAAAGAAACATTAGGAATCATGAGTTTTATTTTAAAAAATAATCATCCTGATGAAATAATCCCTAACTCCTCCAAAACCATCACACCTTATGATAAAAAACTCTTACAGAAATATACTTATTTCAACACTAGATGAGACTTAGTATCTTTACGCTACTGCATTCAACAATTTCAAAACAATGCATTCAGTGGGTAAACAATTCATCAAGTGTTCATCGATGGACTTCTTAATGGGCAGTAAAAGGACATAACTACTTTTCACCTCTACAAAAAATCAACTTTTGTCTTCTATACTCTTATGAGTCATATCCATCAGTTACTCAGTAACAAAGAATGTGTAGTTAACAACACATCATCTACAATTTCTTGAAGTTTGACTTTATAAGAATCTCAATAACAATCATATTGTTATAGACAGAAAATGTGATTAACAGAAGAGCACACATATATCATCATGAAAACACCTTTGGACAGAATTCATGACATACAGTTGTGATACTCATTCACTTTATTAATACTTTAATATGTAACTTATTAGTACATCACTAGAAAGAACACACATATATCATCATGAAAACACCTTTGGGCAGAATTCATGACATACAGTTGTGATACTCAATCACTTTATTAGCACTTTAATATGTAACTTATAAGTACATCACTAGAAAGAGCACACATATATTATCATGAAAACACTTTTTGGCAGAATTCATGACATATAGTTGTGATACTCCATCACTTTATTAGCACTTTAATATGTAACTTATAAGTACATCGCTTTATTATCATAATGTGGGTAACATATAACTTATAAGTGCATCACTTTAAAGAGTACACATATATCATCATGAAAACACCTTTTAGACAGAATTCATGACATACAATTGTGATACTCTCTTACACGTCAGCGGCCATGAGAGTATTCCAACCTTCGAAAATTTTACCACCTTTGGGTGTATAAACTTCTTAGATTAATCAACTCCTAACCAAATGTTGTACATGTCTCCCTCTTAATGCTAACACATAATTACCAGCTTTGGGCGTATAAAAATGCATTAACATCAAGAGACATCCCATTACTATATATGGCTGACATTCCATAAACCCAACTATGAATGCTACTTTAACAGTCACTCACAATCAAGCTCATGAAATTCTCATATTATGATATACTTTATGTTACCCACAAATAATGCTAATACATTGTTTGGAAAAAAAAAATTCCGGATTACCAAAAGGCAATCAAAGCATGTATAAAATACATCATATATTTATATAAAATTTCAAATTACCAAAAGGCAATCGAAACATGTATGAAATACATCATACATTTATATAAAATTCCAAATTACCAAAAGGCAATCGAAGCATGTATAAATACATCATACATTTATATAAAATTTCAAATTACCAAAAGGCAATCGAAGCATGTATAAAATACATCATACATTTATATAAAATTCCAAATTACCAAAAGGCAATCGAAGCATGTATAAAATACATCATATATTTGCATAAAATTCCGGATTACCAAAAGGCAATCGAAGCATGTATAAAATACATCATACATTTGCATAAAATTCCGGATTACCAGAAGTAATCAAACCCTTTATAAGGCATGCATGATGTATATTTTACAATTGTATAATATCATATAAAACATGCTCACAATACAAAGCCATTTGATAAAAAAATTCATATTAAAAAATTCACCCAACGGTGAAGTTACATATACAACATAAATATGTCATATCATGTTTCATATATATAGAAGTGGAATTTGGTCCTGAAAATAATTTCATTGTGTCTGGAAGGGTCCAAAACATAAATCCCCAAGAGAACGCTTTAAAGTTCCTTATGGTTTAGCCAGAAATAAAAAAATACTAAATAAATAACATTCCAATTATCGGCTCAACCAAAACATGATATATAATATTTCACATATATAGGGGTATAATTGGGTCTTGAAAATGGTTCCATTGCGTTCGAAATGATCCAAAATATAAAACCCCAGAAGAACGCTTTAAAGTTCCTTACGGTTTAGCCAGAAATAAAAAAATACTAAATAAATAGCATTCCAATTATCGGTTCAACCAAAACATGATATATAATATTTCACATATATAGGGGTAGAATTGGGTCTTGAAAGTGGTTCCATTGCGTTCGAAATGGTCCAAAATATAAAACCCCAAGTGAACGCTTTAAAATTTCTTATGGTTTGGTCAGAAAGTAAAAAATACTAAAAAAATAGTATTCTGGAATTTCCCCCCCTTTTTTTTTTTTTTTTAAAAACCGGTTCGGCCAGCTATAAGAACGGTTTAAACAAAACAGAATCATATTCGATTGAACCGAATCGAATCGAAATCAAAATTGAAATTGAACCGTCAACTTGACCCAGCGAGTTGACTTGCGATACCCGCGGGTCGACTCGCTGAGTAAAAAAACTAGTTGAATCAAAACTGGTCCAAACAGTAAAACGGTTCACCCGACCCAAACCAATTGGTCAAACCGTTGACTGGTCAACCGGTTTGACCCATTTGACCCGACAGGTTCAGATTCGAGTCACCCAGGCGGGTCATGGGCCGGGTTGACTCGACCCGTTGACCCGTTCAAATGCCACGTCAGCACTATTATTTAAAAAATCCAGAAAAACATTGCCGGATTCCGACAGTGATTGCCGGCGCGTCCGAAGTCCGATGGTGACCCATAATATATCAATTTTTTCGTTTTTCCGAGATCTACGCAGTGGTAGTTTCAGATTTTCAAAATTCTTTCTAGAAAAAAGTTATTGACCAAAAACCCCACGGTTTCGATGAAAAAAATCAAAAGAAAAAATTCACAAGTTTCATAGGTTCCATTCTAGAACCCTAAGTTCATCATTCAACAATCCTATGGGTCTTTAATCGATTCTATACAGGCTCTGATGCCACATGTAAGAATATTTATATCCAAGATCGCATAGATCGACTAAAAACACCTTAGTATGATAATGACACAAGATGATGATGAGCATACCTTTCTATGGTTCTATTGGAGACGAAGCGCAGCGGAATATCTTCTTTATGTCTCCCACTAGGAACGAACTTGAGGTGGAACTTGATTCTATGATCAACTTGATGTTGGATCTTCTCCTCTAGACTCCTCCCTATTCACTGGCTTGATGGTATATCCTTTCTGACTAAGCAGATGTGATTGTGATTATGATTAGGGTTAGAGGAGGGACCTAGCATCCTTTATATAGGCAAATCCGTTAGATTGTCCATCAAGATCTAACGGTTCCTATTAGCCCACACTAGCCAGTCCATATAAGAGTTCTAGTAACCGTATATTACCCATATCAGACCAATAAGAAACCAAATCAAAGTGTAACACAATCAATGAAGCCCACCTTACGTGGAATATTCAATTAATATTCTAACAGGGGGAAGATTTAGTTACCTTCCCTTCGTGTTATGCTTCAATTTATATAAGGCTTACCTCTTATTTCTGACCATTGGGGGGGGGGGAAGATTTTTTTTTTGGGTAAAGGGGGGAAGATTTAGTTACCTTTCCTTCGTGTTATGCTGTAATTTATATAAGGCTTACCTCTTATTTCCGACCATTGGATTAATACACAAGTCTCATATGTAGTCGTCCGATCTTTGGGTTTTTCTCCCTCATTTCAAGTTAGTTACAATTTCCATATGAGGCACAATTGTCTATCCCGAACTTGGCAGGATCACGTTTCTTTCCAAAACTATCAAGTTCCTTCTTGCCCAAGGCTTCTTTCGATTCACTTCCAGAACCAGTCCCGACCAGGGCGATCGTGCCGACCATGGTTCTACCCGCTTAGTTATTATTTTTACTCATCATGAGCCCCCCAAACCAAATGGTCGGAGTCCAAGATGTGAAATCCAGCCCTAACCCTAACCCGGAAACCCTGTTGTTTGTAGGTCCAAAGACCCGAAGTTATAGAAGAAGTCAACTATGGGCCATCTCAATGGAAGACATGGTGTTTGACCCAGAACCCATGGAAATTGATGATGGTGTTCTATACTTGGAAACTTTGTCTAAGTTGGAAAAGAAACTGCACATTGATGAAGGAGAGCCTGGTTGTTGAACCTAAAGCCTAGTTGGACATGGTTTGAAGGCATCCCTCCATGCTAGGTAAGTTGTTTGATGAGTTGTGAGAAGCCCATTCAAAAATATTGAGGTTTGGACCTTGAATTCCCTATTTTGGGCTTGTTGTCAGCATGGGTTGATTGATGGGTCGACTGGGCCAGTTGACCAACCAATCAACCCACAGTGACTGAAGGGTCAAAATTGTAAAACTCTGATTATTTTAGGGTTTTATTGTTCTATTTAAAGAGGAACTCTGTGTTTTTCACTCATTATCAATTCTAAGCCTCTGGAGAATGTGGGAAGAACCCTAGAACCTCCTCTTCAAAGCCAAGGAAGATCCCCAAGCATCCGTTCGAATTTCTTCATCGAATCTTCTTCTACAAAGATTAGTAATCGAATTGTTTCTTCTTTGATCTATTCTCTCTTCTATTTTCTTCTGATTGTTTGATTATAAAGAAGGTATTACACTACTGTAATGGCCTCTTCTCTAATCCTCTTAGCCTTAGAGTGAATTCCCCATTCACTCTATGTTCTTGAAGCCATATGGTGATGTTCCTTGTATTTGATCTTACCTGATATATTGATTACTCTTTCCTTAATTTTCCTACCTATCTTTATGATAATGAGGAAGGTCTCATACCATTACCATGACTTTCCCTTGCATCCCCATGATTGTTGGGTGGATTCCTATTTTCCCTTGCTCTCTATGAATCTACCCTGGGTTTATTTTGAAGGAAATTTTGGTAACCTCCAAGAAAGGGTATCCAAATTGGGAACCATGATTTATCTTTTATTTGCTGGATCCTCCCCAACACCTTTCTTGATTGTGAATTTCTATTCTTCTTTCCCTAGAGTGAATCATTATTCTCTCTAGTCTTTCCTTGAGATACATGGATTCTTTCGGTAAACCCTATTAGTTTGGATCAAATTAGGATTCTATCTTTTTGACCTTATTTGATGCTTAGACCTTCATAGATAGTCTTAGTATGTTTTTGCGGAACTCCCCTTCAAATCTCGGAGCAATTGGACCTCAAACGAATAAGTTATGACCGATTTAGGGTTTTTTGCCCCGTACTGTTCCTTAGGTCGATTGGACCAAGCTGCCCACCAAGCTGCCCAAGTTGGCAGTAGCTTGTTTCTTCGTCCAATTTGATTTGTTTGACTTCTAATCTTTTAGGGCTTTTTTCTAATGATTGTTATATGCTTGTTTAGGGTTTGTTTGCTAGTCTTGGACCTCTCCTCTATATTCTCCGGAATTCTTCGAAGATTGTTTAAGGTAAGGACGGTTGATCCCTAATAACCTAATATACATGTTTACTTGTAATTAATTAGATTACATGATCATACTACTGTCATATTAGTTTTCTTATAATTATATTACTGTTGTAGTTTCTCAACTACAGTAGTACTTGTTCTTGTGATACAACTATTATTTCAGTCATGTATGAATGATTATTTACTTATGTTTGTATTATCAGTTGTGCTTGTGAATGACTGATTTGGGAATGTGATTGTTTAGGTTGTGATTGGGGAATGGGGAATGCCCTTTTGGCGTTTTTGTCATTGGACACTAGTGGAGGTGGTATGGGACGCATTCCTATGGTGCCCATTGGCGCTTTCCCTGATTATTGATTGACATACCTAGGGCATGTCTATAAGTGTTTGGCTAGGATGTCCCTGTTATATCAGACCTGATCGAAAGGGTATTGAGACCGAGCAACCCATGGTAGCAATGGGTATTTGTGGGTGCTCAAGACCAGTAACCAACCCGTGAGAGGACATGAATCACATTGTGAGGGCCATTCATTGGTAGGTTTGTAGTAGTAGGCGTGGGCTCATGGGCACTCAAGATCGGTGTCCAACCCGTGAGAGGACATGAGAGCTACCTGTTTACTATTTGTGGATGACCAATAGGGTTGATGAGTCCGTAGTCCGAGTTGGTTGTAGCCATAGGATACGCTGACTCTAGGGAGAATGATACCGAAAAGGATCGCTAGAGGCGAGGAATGGAAGTATCTGGATCTAAGTTGATATAACTAAGTAGAAGACTTGCATTTGTCTAGGCTTAACCTTGACATGCACCAATACTCAGACCAAATGGTGGAGTGAGAGAGTGCTGACCTAAACCCCAGCCAAGGTTGTCCAAGAAGGTTTCAGGACCCATTGCCAACCGGAGAACCCAAGATACCGAGATGGTTGAGGGAGAGTGATTTAGACCCTACCCAGAGGAGTATGGTGCTATGACTTAAAGCATGTCTGCCAATAGAGATCAGCATACATAGAGTTAGAATCATATCTGCATTGTTTGTTTCATATCATATTGCATTCGGTATGATTTGTTATCATGTGTTATTATGTTATTATGGAATGAACTGCCTTGCTAAGTTCTTTTGAACTCACTCCTTTTTGCAACATCTTTGTTAGACTTATCTACAGGTACTGATGATTATGATGGTCAATACTATGAAGACCAAATTGATGACTCATACGGTACCCAAGGTATTGGCT
Source organism: Hakea prostrata (assembly GCF_041222555.1). NCBI lineage: Eukaryota > Viridiplantae > Streptophyta > Magnoliopsida > Proteales > Proteaceae > Hakea > Hakea prostrata. The sequence continues at coordinate 11,498,380 of NC_142602.1, forward strand.
ACGATGACTACGACGGTGAAGACTACCAATACGAGATTGAAGCTTATCAGGATTAGTCCGACTCTAGCACTTGTGTGCCAGCGATGGGACATAATCTCTTTTACTTATGGTTACGTTTTGTATAGATTCCAGGAGTCCTTAGTTTAGTTTTGTTTCCTTCTTTTTCTTTTCCCTTTCATTTTGGGAACCGATTGTAATCTTTCTTTTATTTTGATATACTTTTCCGCTGCTACTGTAGAGTAATTTTCCGCTACACTCTACATTTGATTTATTCTATTGGTATCATTTTCCGCACTCTGATTGTATTCTTTGAATCTTATCTTGATCTCTTGATTAATATAGTTAACTTTGATTTAATCTTGTTCTCGATCATATTATTGTAAATGTGGGAGGTTGACCTCGATACTGATCTTTGGGGCTATGGATCACACACTCGAGTATGCCAGATAGGGTATTGGCTGGGTGGATGTGACACCAAGAGACCGATCGTTTGATATGTTTTTCTCGATTACAACCTTGGACAAAGTAGATGGAAGTTTAAACAACTCTAGTTTTCCCAAACGCCCTTCATACACTACATTCATTGTCAGAGGCATTTCATTCTCTTGAGCCACACTTGCTCAACGCAAAATACGCGTTTCTTGCCACGTGTCAGTTGGGAACAGCCATCATTATGGGGTCCTTTTTCTCGAACCATCATTCATTTTCAGCCATTGATTTCGAATTGATCTCATTCGTCAAATTTTACGCATGAACCGTCATTCGCCCTTGACCATCAATCTTGATCAATCCCATCCATTCAAACCTAACCCTGGGTTTATTTAAACCCCTCCTTTCTTTGTTTCATTTCTTCACTTTGCTATTTGTTAATTGCTTTTGTTTGTACTCTCTATGTTTGCCTGTTGTTGTCAAGCTTTAGTACCTTCAACTTTCAAGACTTCAAGGCTCTAATCCATGTGCCTTAAGCAAGTAAGTGCTTCCTTTCCTTAGAAATTCTCTTATGTCTCCTTTCACTTCTTTTTTCTTTTCTCCTAGGTTCAAACTCTTGTCTGAATTCATAGTCTCCCTTTAGCTTAGGGTTTTGTTTTTGGAATCCTTTCTTATTCTTCAATTTCTTTCGTCAATGGTTAGTGGGAGAACCTCAAATGATGACTCTGTTGACCGAACAATCAAAGGTGTGAAATCCAGCCCTAACCTTGACCCGGAAACCCTGTTGTTTGTAGGTCCGAAGACCCAAAGTGAAGGAAGAAGGCAACTATGGGCCATCTCAGTGGAAGATGGTGTTTGACCCGGAACCCATGGAAGTTGATGATGGTGTTCCATACTTAGAAACTTTGGTGGTGTTAGAGAAGAAACTGCACCTTGGTGAAGAAGAGCTTGGTTGATGGACCTAAAGCCTAGTTGGACATGATTTAAAGGCATTCCTCTATGCTAGGTGAGTCATATGTTGAGTTAGGAGAAGCCCATTTGATTTGGAAGAGGTTTGGACCTTGAATTCCCTGACTAAGCCTTACTGTCAAGCTTGGTTGACTAGGCCAGTTGCCAAGCAGTCAACCAACAGGGACAACAAGATCTTGTCAGATCCTCTGATTAGGGTTTTGATGCTCTATTTAATAGGACTTCATGTTTCTTAGCCTCTTTTGTTTCTAAAACACCTAGAGAATGTGGAGAACCTCTCTCAAAGCCTCTCTTGGTGTTGTGGAAGATCTACTTGCAATTTCTCAAAGTTTTCTTCTCTTGTTCATCATCAAGGTTAATAATCTCTTAACTTGCTATTGAATTTACTCTTGCTATGATCTAATCTCCTTACTGTGATTATGAAGTAGGTATTGCATCCTTGTGAACACCTCTTCTACAATCTCCAAAGTGGAGAATGAATCTCCATTCATTCCAATGTTGCTATGATCTCCATATTTTATTTTCTAAGTGAGATCATTGATATCTTCATGAATGTATGTTTAATCTTAGTTCTCTAGCATGTTAGTTCCATTCTCATGTTAGTTCTTATCTCTGATCTATTGCTAATGATCCTTTAGAGTGAAACCTTGTTCTCTCTAATTTCTCATTTGATCCATGGTTGTTTTCATTGAAAATCATGTTTTTTTTTTTATCAAATTATAAAGTCATGTTTTCAAATTAGAAAGTCATGATTTCGATCATTGTTGGTGTCTAATCTATGCTAGTTAGTCTTAGATTACTATTCCTAATGTTCCTTTGAATTTTTGGAGTGTTTTGAATCCCAGAAGATGAGTTTTGAATCAAAATTCAATTTTCAGCTGCGTACTATTCACTTGGTTGACTGCTTGGTTGACTGGACCAATCGACCAAGCAGGCTGCTAAGGCTGACTGTGAAATCCAGCCCTAACCTTGACCCGGAAACCTTGTTGTTTGTAGGTCCGAAGACGCGAAGTAAAGGAAGAAGCCAACTATGGGCCATCTTAGTGGAAGGCATGGTGTTTGACCTAGAACCCATGGAAGTTGATGATGGTGTTCCATACTTGGAAGCTTGTTCAGAACTGGAAAGGAAACTGCACCTTGTTGAAGATGAGTCTAGTTGATGGACTTGAAGTATAGTTAGACATGATTCGAAGGCATTTCTTTATACTAGTAAGTCATATGTTGTGTTGGGAGAAGCTCATCAGGTTTGGACTTGTGTTGGACCTTCAATTCCCTATCTTGGCCTTGCTGACAGGCTTGGTCGACTGGGTGGTTGATTGGGCCAATCGACTAACAGGGTCAGAATCTACCAAGATCTTCTGTTTAGGTCTGTTGGTGCTCTATATAATAGAAGTATGAGTTTCTTAGCCTCCTTTGTTTCTAAAACCCTCAGAGAACTTGGGAAGACTCTCTCAAAGCCTCTCCTTGGTGTTTGTGAAGAACTTTGCAAGACTTCAAGCTTCTCATCTCCTATTCTTCAATCAAAGGTTAGTAATCTCTCTTATATTGTATAGATCTATTGTCACATCCACCCAGCCGATACCCCATTTGGCATACCCGGGAATGTGATCCACAGTCCAAGGATCAAGAATCGAGGGACCATGCCTCCCACATATGCGATAACATAATCATGAACAATAATAATCAAGGTAAAAACAACTAATACTAGATATCATGAATAAGATAAGATTCAATAAATCGAGTGCGGAAAACCAGATAATGTCAAAGTGCGAATATAATCATAAAGATAAGAGAAGGTGTGATAAACACTATCTCAGAGTAGCGGAAGTGAAGTATAATCAAGTTAATTACAGAAACAAGTATCCCAAGATAATCCAAAAAACAAGTTAATTACATATCCAGAGGTTCCATAAATACACCAGGGAAAATGGGGCACTAAGCTAGGGTTTCTTCTGTCCTAATGATGGTCTCCTCAATGGTATGGATGAAGAAAGCCCAACTCTGCCGCTCCTGCACAATCGTGGGGCTAACCCTGGTACGGATAATAATCCTCCTCGGCACCAACACTCGGATCTTCACAGATGCTACCACCCGGAGGGTAGTATGAGGAATCAAAGTCCGTCTCGAAGGGGGTGCCATCATAATCTTCGGTACCTGTAGGATAATCTAAAAACATTTGTACAAAAGGAGTGAGTTCGAAGAACTCAGCAAGGCAGTTATTCCATAATTAAAACATACATAAACAAACATAACATAATGCGATATGATATGGAACGTATGATGCAAATATGATTCTACTCTATGAATGCTAGTCTCTATGGTAGACATGCTTTAAGTTATAGCACCATACTTCTTTGGGTGGTCAGTCACTCCCCCTCAATCATACAAGATATCTTGGGTCTGCCAGGGAAGTTCGATAAAGTCATCTCAAAAACCATGGTAAGGGAATCGGTCACCGCTCTCTCACATCACCGTTTGGTATAAGTACTGGCGCATGTCACAGTAAAGCCTAGCCCAATGCAAGTCATCTACTCAGTCGTATCAAGTAAGTTCCAGATACGTCCATTCCTCGCCCTTGGCGATCCTTTCTGGTATCCTTCACACTAGAGTCAGCGAAATCCCAGATTTCGGACTCATCAACCCTATTGGTCATCCACAAATAGTAAACGGGAAGCTCTCACGTCCTCTCACGGATTGGTTACCGGTCTTAAGCGCCCGTGAGCCCAAGTCTAGCCATTTGCAAACCTACCAATAAATGGCCCCTTTCGGGTATCCGTAGCATGGTTTATGTCCCCTACCGGATTGGTTACCGGCCTAGAGCGCCCATCAAACCATACACTACTACGGGTCATTCGGTCTCAATGCCCTTCCGATTTGGGTCTGACACGACAAGGACAATCCTAGCCATTCACTAGACAATCCTATGTATGTCATCCAATAACCCGGGAAAGTGTCGATAGGCACCTTCGGAGAACATCCCATACTATTCCCTCCGATGCCCCAGGACAGAAGTGTCAATAGGACACTCCCCAATCCCAAGTTATACGTAGGCAATCACATATTCAAATTCATAATTTCTCATGCATCCAATACATCTTCATAATAACCTAACACATGTATAACAGTCTTACGATAATTAAAAGAATTCAAGAGATTCTATTCTTTAAATAAGAACACAATTCATAAGTTGATAGCCTATATTGTTTATGGAGATAACCATCCTTACCTTGGGTTGAGTTGATGATGAATTGAGAATACCAAGAAATGGTCCAAAAGAATTATTAAAACCCTAAACAAACATCAATAATAAGTTAGAGAAGAAATCGGAAAGATCGGATGTGAAATGGTTCTAAACTGGCTAAAGTTGCTGTCAGCAACAACTTTGGTCGATGGTCTTTGGTCGATGGCATCGACCAAAGAGGATCGACCAAAATTCTCTTCGGGACAGAATAGTGGATTTTGGGGGTTTTCATCCGAAATTGGTTTTCCGGTGTTCGGATCAATCTGAAATTTGGGGGATTGCTCAAGGACAGTAGTAGGACACTATAAATCAAGAAAACAACATAATCCAATGGTTTAAATAGAAAACCCCAATTTGAGCTATCAAGTTCAAGTGACAAGCATTATGGCATGGCTTGGGATTGATTGCATTGACATAGAAATGGCATGAAATAGCTAGGGGAACTTATAGAATTTCGTTTGGAATCAAATAATAGTGATAAACATGAACATAGTATACCATACAACTCAGTTTTGTACAAAATGACATGATGTTGAGAGGAAAATCAAGAAATACATATGCTAGGCTTGAGATGGAGGCATAGCATCAATAGATGGCTAAATAAATCATAGATTAATCATGAGTAGACACTTGGAGTGATGGTTGCAAGGTTGCAGCACCATCCCCAATGTCTCAACAGCAAGAGAGGAATGGAAAAGAATAGAAAAAGGTAGAATAGAGAGTGGAATGATGATTCATACCTTGATGTTGAAGATGGAGGCAAGAATCAACAATAAACAATGTGTTTTTGGTGGAGTACCCTTCACATATACCTAGGAGTTGCTTTGGGAAGCTCTCCCCACGTTTTCAGGAGTGAAAATGATTGCAATAGGGCTCAAGGCTCGAGGTTATAATAATTAGAAAAGAGAATATTCCATGGAATCATTAACTTGGCTGACTGGGAAACTTTGGTCGATGGTCTTTGGTCGATGGCATCGACCAAAGAGGATTGACCAAAATATTTTTCAGCATAAAACAGGTTTAGTTCAGCAACTTCAAGTGGGGTTTTGAAAGGCTATACAAGGTCAAATTGAGTGAGGTTTTCTTCTACAATTCAATCAAGAAGTCTAGTTTCGGGGAATACCTTTGGATTGTGCATGGGAGGTCATTAAGTAGTTCAACTAAATCAATATTCACCGATGCGCAGACTTTCCTTAAACACTGACAATGCATTTAAGCAAGGGGTATCATCGTCAATGTCCATGGGCTCGGTCTCCGCATCAAAGTTATCAATCAGAAGGGTCCACAAATCTCTTCTACCACCGCTTCGGGTCTTCGGGCCTAAATACAACAGTGGATCCGGGTTAGGGTCAGGGTTAGAATAGGGCTGGATATTACATCTACTCTTACTATGTTTTATTCTTTGTGATTGAGACTATGAAGAAGATGCTACATCCTTGCAATCGTCTCTTCTACAATCTCCTTTCACTCTTAAGGTTTTATGATCTTCATATTGATCTTTGCCATGATCATTGTGAAATCTTCATGAAACCATGATTATTCTTTTGATTTGATTTCTTAGCATGTTAGATCTGTTATGCATGATGGTTTCATGTGTGATCTCTTGCTTATCTTCTACTAGAATGAGATCCTATCATCTCTAGTTTTTCCTTTGAATTCATAGCATGTTTTCATCGAAAACTATGAATTTTACCAAATTAGAAAGTCATGTTTCCAAATTAGTAAGTAGTGTTTTTTTATTATTTATTATTTATTATTTTTTAATTTTTTAATTTTTTAATTTTTTAAATTTTATTTATTTATTTATTTATTTTTTTTATCATAGTTAGTGTCTAATCTATGATATTTTAGTGTTAGATTACTGTTCTAGAGGTTTTCTCCAAGTTTCGTAGTGTTTCGGATCTTGTAGATTGAGTTTCGGATAAAAAACCACAATTCTGTTTCTTACTGTTTCAGGTGGTTGATTGCTTGGTCGACTGGACCAAGCTACCACCCAATCGACCAAGCAAGATAGTAGCTGTGTTCTTCGTCCAATTTGATTCATTTGATCTTCAATCTTATATTATTGATGCAAGTACTTTAACTACAGTAGTATCATGTTCATGTATTCTTTTGATTATGAATACTTATTCTTGTCAATTACATATGCGATTGATCATGTTTATGTGTATCTTTCTATATGAAGAGATATCGATGGTGTATGTTATGATTGATTTGAGAATGTGATTGAATAGGTATGATTTGGGATTGGGAAGTGTCCTTTTGACATTTTTGTCCTTGGACATCAATGGGAATAGTATGGGATATTTCCAATGGTGCCCTTTGACACTTTCCCGGATTATTGGTTTTCATACCTAGGGCTTGTCTAGCAGTGTTTGGCTAGGATGTCCCTGTTATATCAGACCCGATTCAGAAGGGTATTGAGACCGAACGACCCATGGTAGCAATGGGGATTTATGGGCGCTCAAGACCGGTAACCAATCTGTGAGAGGACATGAATCACATTGTGGGGACCATTTATTGGTAGGGTTGCAAATAGTGGACTTGGACTCATGGGCATTCAAGAACGGTAACCAATCCGTGAGAGGACATGAGAGCTTCCTGTCTATTATTTGTGGATGACCAATAGGGTAGATGAGTCCGTAGTCCGGGACTATGCTGACTCTAGTGTAAAGGATACCGGAAATGATCCCGAGAGGGGAGGAATGGACGTATCTGGATCTGAGTTGATATGACTAAGTAGATGACTTGCATTTGGCTAGGTTTTACCTTGACATGCGCCAATACTTAGACCAAATGGTGATGTGAGAGAGCGGTGACCTATACCCCAGCCATGGATTGTCCGAGAGGGATGAAGGACCCTTTACCAACCGAAGTATGGTGCTATGACTTAAAGCATGTCTGCTTATAGAGACCAGCATACATAGAGTTAGAATCATACATACATTATCTATTTCATATCACATTGCATCATGCTATGTTCTGCAATCATGTTATTTATGTTGTTGTGGATTAACTTGCCTTGCTGAGTTCTTTTGAACTCACTCCTTTTTGTGCAAATATCTTTTGTTAAATTATTCTACAGGTATTGAGTATTATGACGGCCAATATGAAGAAGCACAAGCTGAGCAAGCATACTTCACGCAAGGTGTTGGCGATTATGAAGATCCTGATGATGATTCCTCGTGTGATCATGTTACGTACCATGATTAGCTCGACCATGGAGTGGAAGCGACCGTGCCTGACATCTTAAGTTTATACTTATAAGGATGTTCTTTATAAAGTAGAAGACTCTTTAGTTTAGTTTGATTTTCATTTCCTTACTTTCCTTTGAGAACAATTGTAATTTCTCATTTGACTTATGAGCTACATTCCGCTGTAACTGTGGAGTGAGATTTCGTCTCACTCTACTCCTTTTTGATTATATACATATTTGATATCATTTTTCGCACTCTGATTATATTGTCATTTTCTTTCCTTATCTAGATCTCTTGTTTGTATTATTACACATTGATTATATTCTGTTCATGATTATGTTATCGCATCTGTGGGAGGATGATTTCCTTGATACTTGTTCTTGGGGGCTGTGGATCATACACTCGAGTACGCCAGGTAGGGTATCGGCTGGGTGGATGTGACACTGACAGTAGCTTGTTTCTTTGTCCAATTTGATCCATTTGACTTCCAATCTTCTAGGGCTTTTTCCTAATGATGTATTTATGCTTGTTCAGGGTTTGCTTGCTAACCTTGGACTTGATCTATTTGCTCTCTGGATTTTCTTTGAATCTAATTAAGGTAAGGACAGTTGTTTCCATATTAACCTAGATTGCATGATCTTAGTTTCTAATTTTGGAATTTCATGAATATACTGTTGTTCTTCCATTTTCTTATTATGTTATTACTATTGCAAGTACTTCAAGTATAGTAGGACCTTGTTCATGTATTCTCTTATTACTTTGATTATGTATGGATACTTATTCTTGTAATTTACATATTCAATTGATCATGTTTATATGATATCTTTCTATATGTTGGAATATCAGTTGTTGTAAGTTATGACTGAATTGGGAATGTGATTGCTTAGGTATGATTTGGGATTGGGGAATGTCCTTTTGACATGTTTGTCCTTGGACATCAGTGGAAGTGGTATGGGACATTTCTGATGGTGCCCTTTAACTCTTTCCTGAATTATTGGTTGTCATACCTAGGGCTTGTCTAGCAGTGTTTGGCTAGGATGTTCCTGTTATATCATACCCAATTCAAAAGGGTATTGAGACCGAGTAACCCGTGGTAGCAATGTGGGTTTGTGGGTGCTCAAGACAGATAACCAACCCGTGAGAGGACATGGATTACATTGTGGGGGCCATTCATTGGTAGGATCGCAAGTAGTAGACTTGGGCTCATGGGCACTTAAGACCAGTGTGCAACCCGTGAGAGGACATGAGAGATTCCCATTTATTATTTGTGGATGACCAATAGGGTTGATGAGTCCATAGTCCGAGTTGGTTGGAGCCATAGGATACGTTGACTCTAGTGAGAAGGATACCAGAAAGGATCCCAAAGGGGAGGAATGGAAGTATCTTGCTCTGACTTGATATAACTAAGTAGATGACTTGCATTGGGATCAGTTTTACCCTGACATGCGCCAGTACTCAAACCAAATGGTGGCATGAGAGAGTGTTGACCTAAACCCTAGCCAAGGTTGTCCGAGAAGGTTTCAGGACCCATTGCCAACCGGAGAACCCAAGATACTGAGATGGTCGAGGGAGAGTGATTTGGACTCTACCCAGAGGAGTATGGTGCTGTGACTTAAAGCATGTCTACCAATAGAGAATAGGATACATAGAGTTAGATTCATACATGCATTGTCTGTTTCATATCATCTTGCATCATGCTATGTTTTGCTATTGTGCTTACTAAGTTACTGTGGATATAACTTGCCTTGCTGAGTTCTTTTTGAATTCACTCCTTTTTGCAAATATCTTTGTTAGACTATCCTGCAGTACTTGACGAGTATGAAGGCCAGTACTATGAAGCACAAACCGATGACGCATACTACTCCCAAGCTGGTGGCTATAGTGACTATGAAAGTGAAGAACTCATGGGTGAAGACATATCGCATCAGGATTAGTCGCACTCATGTGCTAGTTACTCGTTATATGGATTCTGAGATACTTTTAGAAGTTGTATTTATAAGTTAGAAGAAACCTTAGTTTAGTTTGATTACTTCTTTTCTTTTCCTTTCATTTTTGGAACCAGTTGTAATCTTTTCTTTTAGTTTCGAGCTACATCCCGTTGTGTTATGTGGAGTGATTTTCTGCACACTCTACATGTGATTATTCTACATTGATTATTATATTGATATCATTCTTTCTGTGCTCTGATTATATTGTACTTCTCTTCATCTTATCTTGATCTCTTTGTTTATGTAATGCACATTGATTATGTCTTGTTCATGATTATATTATTGTAAATGTGGGAGGTTGGTTTCCTCGATACTTGATCTTCGGGGCTGTGGATCACACACTCGGCTATGCCAGGTTGGGTACCAGCTGGGTGGATGTGACAGAAGGTGTCACATCCCCTTAGCCAGTACCCTAACCACAAAACCCAGAGGTGTGATCCACAACTCCGATGGTCAAGTCTAAGGAAACCATATACCCGCATTACACAATGACACAATCACAAGCAAGGAATAATCAATGTTTACGATTATTAAGAAATCAATCAAAGAAATAATCTTGAAATATAATCTGAACATAATCAGAGTGTCACATCCACCTAGCCGGTACCCTACCTGGCATACCCGAGTGTGTGATCCACAGCCCCGAAGATCAAGTATCGAGGAAATCATCCTCCCACATATACAATAACATAATCATAAACAGGAAATAATCAAGGTTAAAATATTATAAACAAGGATTCAAATCAATAAATGAATAATCAATATAATTAGAGTGCGGAAAAATGAAACCAGATATCCGAAGATATCAAAAGAAGTAGAGTGAGGCGGAAACTCACTCCACAGATACAGCGGAACGCAGTATGTAAGTCTAAAAGGAATTACAACTAAATCAAAGGAAATAAGAAAGATAAACTAAACTTAAGAGTCTTCTATCCTATAGATGACATCTTCAAAATATTGGACTTCGTCAATCCAGCGGAGCTGTTCCAACACCACGTTGCCTCTAATCGTAGTACGCAACTTGATCACCTAAGGGATCATCAGTGTAATATTGATTGTCGCCAATGCCTTGCATGTAGTACGCTTCATCGGTTTGCGCTTCATCGTACTGTTCGTCATAGTAGTCAATACCTGTAGAATAGTTTAACAAAAGATTGTACAAAAAGGAATGAGTTTCAAAAGAAACTCAGTAAGGCAATTAATCCATAACACATAAATAGCAGGATTTCAAAGCAAAGTAAAATGCTATATGATATGAAACACATGATGCAATATGATTCTAACTCTATGTATGCTGGTCTCTATTGGCAGACATGCTTTAAGTCATAGCACCGTACTTCTTTGGGTAGGTCAATCACACAACGCCTTTTGGTAGTGGGTCCGGCATCCCTCGGGACATTCCATGGCTGGGGGTTAAGTCACTGCTCTCTCACAACACCATTGGTCTGAGTACTGGGTGCATGTCGAGTCAAAGACTAGCCAAATGCAAGTTATCTACTCAGTTCCAGATACGTCCATTCCTCATCCCTGACGATCCTTTCCGGTATCCTTCGCACTAGAGTCCTAATAGTCCCTGACTATGGACTCATCAACCCTATTGGTTATCCACATATGGTAAACGGGAAGCTCTCATGTCCCCTCACGGGTTGGTTACCGGTCTTGAGCGCCCATGAGCCCAAGTCTAGCCATATGCAACCTCCAATATATGGCCCCCACAATGTGATTCCCGTCCTCTCACTGGTTGGTTACTGGTCTTGAGCGCCCGTGAATCCCCATTGTGCCACGGATAGTTCGGTCTCAATACCCTTCCGATTCAGGTCTGATATAACGGGGACATCCTAGCCAAACACAGCTAGACAGCCCTAGGTATGACAACCAATGATTCGGGAAAGCGTCGATGGGCATCTTCGGAGAACATCCCATACTATTCCCTCCAATGTCCAAGGACAGAAGCGTCAAAAGGACACTTCCCAATCCCAAACCATACTTAATCAAACACATTCTCAGATCAGTCATGACATACACAACCAACAATTCATCATATAAAAGAGAATGTAAAAGCATAATCCGATCAAGCAGTACTAAACAATTCATATAAGCATGAATAATGAAAAAGAATACATAAACAAGTACTACTACTTACAATAGTATATCAGAAGTATAAAGTACAGGAACAGTAAGTAAACTCAGAGTTTCATAAAGTATAAACACAAGAGTATACGATCTATGTTATTATGTAATAACTGTCCTTACCTTGTATAACTCGCAAAGGAATCTTAGGGAATCAAGTAAGACCTTGACTAAACTTGAGAAGAAAGTCCTAAACAAGTGTATACAACATATTAGGAAAGATACCTAGAAGGAAAGATATCAAAACATCCAAAACAGACCAAATATGAGGTTACTGTACTCATTGGTCGATTGGATTGGTCTACTGCCCCAGTCAGTAGACCAATGAGTCGACCAACCGAGACAGTGGCCTTCAAAAATCAGAATTTTGAGAATATAGAACCGAATTTGGTGGTTCAAAAGGGTACAAAATCAGGGGAAAACTATGATGGCAGCATACTAGTATATAGAGGACATCAAACCACTAATCGAATCAAGTTTTCAAGTTACAAATTATGAACCAAAAAGTTACCCTAATTAGGTTAATCATGGATCATGAAGAAAGCATGGTATGATCAAGGATAAAGAACTAGAGGATGATAGGTTACAAATCTTGTAAAGAAAACACAGTGATTGGCTACTAACATGATCAAATAAAATAGATCCAAGAAACTAGGGTTTCAACCTTTATGGCTCACATGAAAAGGTTATGATCACAGGATGAAAGGGAATAGACGCTTGGTCAATTATAACAAGAAAAACATAGAAATCATGTTTAGATTAACATAAATATTGCCCATGAGGTTTCCCTAGCATGGGAGGTTACCAAAGGTTTCCAGAAAGATCATACAAGGGTTAGGGTTTCAAGAAATTCGGCTAGGGTTAAGATCATGACGATGATCATAGATCTCAAAGAATAGAATGAGATCACGGAATAGATGCTTGCAAGAATGCAGCATCTCCTTCCTGATCTCAATCAAGAACAAGATTAAAGAAAAGAAATTCAAAGATGGAGAAGAAGAAGAGAGTGTAGACATACCTTTGATGCAGGAGGAAGAAGATTACTTGAGTTCTTGCGAGAGATCAACCCAGGATGCAAGGAAATTGATTGGAATGGAGCTCTGACTCGTTCCAGAGGCTTAGGAGGTAGTGGAGACGAAGTAATCCCGAGAATTGGATTTAAATAGAGTAGCCACGACCTAATTAGCAAAAACAGAACCCATTGGTCGATTGGATTGGTCGACTGGTCCAGTCGACCAATGAGTCAACCAATCAGGACAGCAAGTCCAAACTGTGGATTTGAAAGCTCAGATCAAGTCCAAACATAAAGGGGTTTTGCACACACCTAAATTGACTTACCTAGTAGGTAGAAATGCCTTCGAACCTGTAAAATCCAGCCCAAACCTAGCCCGGGATACCCTATTTGTTTTGGGATAAAGAAAGACTTGTTTAATGTTAGACCTTGAAGTTGGACCTTGATTTCAATGTTGTTATCCTTGAAAGCCTTAGGAGGCCATGTCCGGCTTTATCCTTACCCTGACCCGGCCCGGAATTTGTATTGTCTGTAGATCCAATGACCCAAAGTGGTGGGAGAAGTCCTTGTGGACCCTTTTCGTTGATGATTTTGTCACATCCTCCCAGCCGGTACCCTATCTGGCATACCCGAGAGTGTGATCCACAGCCCAAAGATCAGGTATCGAGTAATCAACCTCCCACATAAACAATAACATAATCATGAACAATAATAACAAAAGTGCGGAAGATAAACCATAGATCCAAATAAGGAAAGAATGAATCATATATAAATCAGAGTACTAGATAAAATCAGAGTGTCTAAATCAGATAAGTAAAGTGAGGCGAAATCCCACTCTACAACCAGCGGAAAAGTAGTTCTAAAAGAGAATAAGCAAGACAGAATCTAATCCCAGTAGCAGGTTCAATGGGTAACTAAATTGTTCTCAACTTTATAGACAACATCCCTATAAGTATAAATCTCATAGACAGCACAAGGACGCTTCCACTCTATGGTCGGACTAAGCATCGTACGGAGCATAACCACTCGCGGGATCTTCAGTGTAATTGTTGTAACCGCAATCACCTTCCTGGAGATATGCCTCTTCTCCTTGCGCTTCTTTATAGGGGCCGTCATGATATTCAGTACCTGTAGAATAGTCTAACAAACATTGTACAATAAAGGAATGAGTTTCAAAGAAACTCAGTAAGGCAGTTAAATCCATAATAACATAAATGGCAGGATTTCAAAACAAACATAAATGCAATATGTTATGAGACAAACAATGAATGTATGAATCTAACTCTACATATGCTGGTCTCTATTGGCAGACATGCTTTAAGTCATAGCACCGTACTTCTTTAGGAAGGTCTCAATCACTCATCATCAGTTGGTAATGGGTCCGGCATCCCTCGGGACATTCCATGGCTGGGGGTATAGGTCACCACTCTCTCACATCACCATTGGTCTAAGTACCGGCGCATGTCAGGGTAAAGCCTATCCAAATGCAAGTCTTCTACTTAGTTACATCAAATCAGATCCAGATACGTCCATTCCTCGTCCCTGACGATCCTTTCCGGTATCCTTCACACTAGAGTCCTCATAGTCCCTGACTACGGACTCATCAACCCTATTGGTTATCCACATATGGTAAACGGGAAGCTCTCACGTCCTCTCACGGGTTGGTTACCGGTCTTGAGCGCCCGTGAGCCCAAGTCTATCCATATGCAACCCTACCAATAAATGGCCCCCACAATGTGATTCCTGTCCTCTCACGGGTTGGTTACCGGTCTTGAGCGCCCATGAATCCCCATTGCTACCACGGGTCGTTCGGTCTCAATACCCCTCCGATTAGGGTTTGACATAACAGGACATCCTAGCCAAACACTACTAGACAATCCTAGATATGTCATCCAACAGTTTAGGAAGGTGTCCAGAGGGCATCTCCGGAAACATCCCATAATATTCCCGTAGTAGTCCAAGGACAGAAGTGTCAAAAGGACACCTCTCCTTTCCAAACCATACTTAAGCATACACATGCATCAATTCATATCATCACATATATGGTAACTTTCTATATGGAAAGAAATCAATAATTACAATCAGTTTGTATATAACTGGTAAGTAAATCATACATGAGTCAATTCAATATGAATAAGTAATGCTACTGATATCAAGACAGTACTACAGTAGTATAACATTATAAGAATCTAATTAAAGAAATAACTTAACAAGATTCAAATATAGAAACTAAGATATGCAATTTATGTTGTTAAAGAAGTAACCATCCTTACCTTTTATAACTTGCAAGGGAATCCTAAGAAATCAAGTAAGATCTTGACAAACTTGAGAAGAAGGTCCTAAACAAGTGTATACAACATATTAGGAAAGATCCCTAACAGAAAAGATACCAAAACATCCAAGATAGACCAATTCTGGAGTTGCTGTACTCATTGGTCGAGTGGATTGGTCGACTGGTTCAGTCGACCAATCAGTCGACCAATGCAGACAGTAGCCTATAAAATCAGAGTTTTGAGATATAAAATCCGAATTTGGTGGTTCAAAAGGGTACTAATCAAGGGGTAAACTACATTAGTAGTATCCTAACATATAGGAGATCTCAAAACACTAATCAAATCAAGTCATCAAGATCCAAATTAGGAAACAAAAAGTTACCATAATTAGATCAATCATGGTTCTTGAAGAATTCAAGATAGAAATCAAAGACAAGAACAATAGGGAAATGGATCATTGATTCAGATAAAGGTATCATGAAAAGCATACTTAGATCTTCAAGAAAATAGACCTAAGAGCAAAAATCTAAATAAGGAAACAAAACCTACCATATATGTAACTATCATGATTTATGAAGAAAACATGGTATGGTAGAAGAGAAACAACTAGAGATTGATAGATCATGGATCATGAAAAGAAAACACAGCAATTGACTACTAACATGATCAATATAGTAGATCCAAGGAGATCAGAATTCAAATCAAAAGATAAACAAAGACTAGATCATGATTTGATCATGATTCCTTCAAAAGCTTGCAATGATCATGGTTAAGATCATTGCATTAGCCATTAATCCTTAGGAAGATCATGAGAGACAAGTCCAGAGATGTTTGCAACAGAGAATGCAGCATCTCCTCTATTGTCTCAACTCAAAAAGGAAAGAAAAACAGAGATGGAGGAGAAGAAGAGAGTGTAGACATACCTTTGATGCAAAAGGAAGAGTTTTGACGAAGATCCGTCAAGAAAATCACCAAGGATGCAAGGGAGATGACTTGCAGAGGTCTTTGGTTCGTTCCAAAGAGTTTGGAGGCAGAAAATACGAAGTAGACTCGAGATTGGACTTAAATAGAGCAAGCAAGACCTAATTGCCAAAGACAGCACCCATTGGTCGAGTGGATTGGTCGATTGGTCCAATCGACCAATCAGTCGACCAATGCAGACAGCAATTCCAAAACAGGGAATTGAAGACCCAGATCAAATCCAATCCTAAAGGGGTTTTGCACACATATCAAGTGACTTACCTAATAGGTGGAAATGCCTTCAAACCATGATAGAGAGCACTCCAAGTCCATCAACTAATCCGATCTTCATCAAGATTCAGTTTCCATAAATAGAACTTCATCATCAACTCTCATGGATTCAAAGCCACACACCAAGTCCTCCACTGGGATGGCCCAAAGCTGACTTCTTACTTTACTTCGGGTCACTGGACCTAAAAATAACAAGGTTTCCGGGTCAAGGTTAGGGCTGGGTTTTACAGATTTGGTGTCGGAGCCCAAGCCCATGGACATTGGCGATGATGCCCCTCACTTGAGAGCATTGTCAGTGTTAGTTTTGAATCTGCACACCGAAGAGGGGTGAATTAGTTGAAATACCTAATGAACTCCTGTGCTCAATCCAAAAGTATTTCCCGAAACTAGACTTCTTGATGGACTTGTAGGAGAAAACCCCACTCAATTTGTCCCCATATAGCCCTCCAAGTCCACACCTTAAGTTGCTGAACTATGTCTGGCAAATCCTGCTTGCGCATCGAAGAAGGTGAGCTTAGTTTATGGGCCTAATGAACTCTCATGCTTGATCCAAAGGTATTTATGAAAACTTCTTTATTGACTTGTAGGAGAAAACCTCACTCAATTTGACCTTGTATAGCCTTCCAAATTCCTGTTCGAAGTTGCTGAACTATTCTTGAAAATCCTGTTGAGAGTCTTTTGGTCGATACTATCAACCAAAGGTATCGACCAAAACAAGCCCAGAATCGTGAAAAAGATGCTTTTTGGATATTCCTTTGTCCTTTTAAGTGAAACCTCGAACCTAAATCATTATTTCACTCATTTCAACATCTGAGAACGTGGGAAAGCTCCTCTAAGCCTCCTCCTTGGCTTGGGTGTTGATCTTCTTCAAGAATCATTGTCTCTCTTCTCTAATCTCTTCTCCAAGGTATGTAATCTCTCACTCTCTCTCTAATCTGCTCCTACCCCATCTAGTTCTTGCTACTGAGTTCGTGAAGAAGGTGCTGCAACCTTGCAACCACCTCTTCTACAAGCTCTTTTGCTTTGATTAAACCTCTCTTCATCCTTTCCATGCTATGATTCTCATACATGATGTTCTTGCTTTCTTATTTTGATTTTCCTCTTCTTTACAACATGAATTCATCTCTTAATCTTATTATCTCTTTCAATTAGGTCTGATTATATGTTAGTAATTGTCTATATTCTGTTGTTCATCATTCTATTGCTTAAATTCCTAAGTTCTCTTGCAATTGCAATTGATTTCATTGAAGAACATGATTCTTGCAAGTTTGAACCTAGGACCTCAAATTGGGGATTTTCAATTCGACCATTGGATCATGTTAATTCTTGCTACGTAGTCTCCTGCTACTGTTCTTAAGCATCCCTCCAAGTTTCGTATCAATCCGAGACCCGGAAGACCAATTTTGAGCCAAAACCCAAAGAAATAGCCAATGCCATGATTAACAACTCTTGAACTTGATATGCCAATTTGGGGATTTCTAATTTGATCATTGGATGATGTTAATTCTTTGATAATTAGTGTCTCTATATTGTGTTTGAACTGTTCCCCAAGTTTCGTATCGATCCGAGACCCGAAAGACCAATTTTGAGCCAAAACCCAAAAAGCCAGCTTGTTGTCCGAAATTCTTTTGGTCGATGCCTATTGGTCGATACTATCGACCCAATGTATCTGTCACATCCTCCCAGCCGGTACCCAATCTGGCATACCCGAGAGTGTGATCCACAGCCCGAAGATCAGGTATCGAGTAATCAACCTCCCATATAAACAATAACATAATCATGAACAATAATAATCGATGTGTGAAAGATAAACCATAGATCCAAATAAGGAAAGAATGAATCATATATAAATCAGAGTACTAAATATAATCAGAGTGTCTAAATCAGATAAGTAAAGTGAGGCGAAATCCCACTCTACAACCAGCGGAAATGTAGTTCTAAAAGAGAAGAAACAGAATAGAATCTAATCCCAATAGCAGGTACAAAAGGTAACTAAATTGTTCTCAATCTTATAGACAATATCCCTATAAGTATAAATCTCATAAATGGCACAAGGGCGCTTCCACTCTATGGTCGGACTAAGCATCGTACGGAGCATAACCACTCGCGGGATCTTCAGTGTAATTGTCGTAACCGCAATCACTTTCCTGGAGATATGCCTCTTCTCCTTGCGCTTCTTCATATGAGCAGTCATGATACTCAGAACCTGTAGAATAGTCTAACAAACATTGTACAAAAAGGAATGAGTTTCAAAGAAACTCAGTAAGGCGGTTAAATCAATAATAACATAAATGGCAGGATTACAAAACAAACATATATGCAATGTGGTATGAGACAAACAATAGATGTATGAATCTAACTCTATGTATGCTGGTCTCTAATGGCAGACATGCTTTAAGTCATAGCACCGTACTTCTTTAGGAAAGTCTCATTCACTCATCATCAGTTGGTAATGGGTCCTTCATCCCTCAGGATATTCCATGGCTGGGGTATAGGTCACCACTCTCTCACATCACCAGAGGGAGGAGTAGGAACACTCTTCACCACTGGAGTAGGCTGCTGGACAGGCCGCTTTGGACAGGCACGAGCGAAATGACCAGCTTGCTTGCAGGTAAAGCAAACAGGATTGCTGGGTCCAACTGGGGTAGCTGCAACAGGGGGCTTCTGAACAAATGGCCTAGGATTCGCATTCACAGGCCTAGCACTTGCACTCACTGGTGGTCGGTTTCCGCCATACTGTCTAAACTGGCCGGGCTGCTGAAAACCCGAGTTCTGACCTACACTCCTAGGCTGAAAAGTAGGAGTGGGGTAGGGTGTAGGTCTCACAAAACGCCGATCATTACGATCCACCAACCCAGGGTTCCTTGGCTGCCAGGGCCTTTGCATATGTGCATTCTCCTTCTCTGTTTCTTCCAACTTCTTCGAGTTCTGCACCACTTGAGCATAGCTCACTATAGGTTGGACTGTGAGGTAAGCTTTAATGGCAGGGCGCAGTCCTTTGAAGAACTTCTTCGCTTTGGCGAGATCGACCTTCAGAGAATCTGGAGCAAAGAAATGAAACTCCTCAAACTTCTGTTGGTACTCCAACACAGACAAAGATCCTTGTGTGAGAACCATAAACTCAGCTTCCTTCGCATCTTTCACCTCCTCGGGGAAATAATTCAAGCAAAAAGCTTCTTTGAACAACTCCCAAGTTACAACTCCTGCATGCAAACCTTCCAAAATAGGCCGAGTGGAGGTCCACCATGCATCAGCTTCTTGTTGCAACTTCTGTTCAGCAAACAGAATCTTCTGAGCTTCCGAGCATTGCAGATGTCGGAAAGCCTTCTCCAACTCACGAAGCCACTTGTTAGGAAACTAGGGATCCTTGGTAACTCTAGTGAAAGTGGGTACTTGCATCTTCAGAAAACTCTCCATCAGGCGAGTATGAGGAGTTCCAGCTAAACCTCCTGCATTCAGGACTGCGGCATGTGGATTCACATTAGCACCAGTTCGAGTCTCATTATGCAGAGTCATGAAACCCACCAACATCTGGTTGAACTGAGCTGCTTGCTGCTGCATCATATTGCCCATAATATTGGCAATATCACGAAAGCTTCCAACATTCGGGGCACCGGGTATCTCATGGGTACCCGGATCAACATTAGGTATCTCACCACCTCCATGAGGTATTTCACCACCTCCCTGAGGTATTTCACCATCTCCCTAACCACTGGATTCACCACGCCCACTTCTCAGAGTAACCATTCTGCAAAAACTGAGAACATCAAAATACCGAATTTCGAAGTTTCAACATAAACCACAAGTCCAAATGATTTGAAAACTTAAATCATGCTTAAATATATCCATATAGTCATCAAACAATAATCCATATGGCAAGAATCACATTTTCCAAAAATTCAGCAGAAAATGAGGTCTCTGTGTCCATTGGTCGAGTGATTGGTCGACTGACCCAGTCGACCAATGAGTCGACCAATCAAGACAGAATACGAAAATTCGCATTATAAGCCTCATTTCCACATTCCAACTTCATTTTATCCTCTTTCAAAGGTGAGAGAGCTCTAGGGTAAGTCTCCAAAGGTTCTTCCAGGTGCTCTTGAGGTGTTTTGGTGCTTCAACAACAACACTTCAATACACAACCGTCACATACAAGGTAAATCTTTCATTCTTTCTTCCATTTTCATCTTCTCATGCTTGCATTTCAACAAAACCATGTTTTGCTTGTATCCAATGCTAGAAATCATGCTCAGGAATACTTAGAAACATATTCCCTAAGTTTTAAACACAATGCCATGCATAGACAACAAGTTCCAACATATTGGTGTTCATCTCGAAACGTTTTCGTACCGAAATTGTTAACTTTAGAAAATTTTCGTTTTCTCACAAACCGCTTGAAATTTCCGCACGAAATCAAATGCTACATGCTCAAGATGATATTGTAGATAGGTCCATAAAATTTGATTTAACAAATTTCAACTTTTCAAAAATCCAATTTTGACCTAAATTGCAAAATCCCCAAATTTTCCTTCTTGCTGAATTTTTCGCTTTAATTCAAGTTTTCGATCGATTTTCTTCAAACAAACTTCATAGACATGAAATTCCAAGTATTGCGCACATGCTAGTATGTTCAAATCAAAATTTCCCCAAATTTGAAATTTTTCGAAAAATTACGAAAATACCCTTTTGGCTTAAATCTTAAAGTAGCACTAACTGGAAATGTTTCTTGTCTCTTTCATTGATACACACTGTAAAACCCAGCCCTAACCTTGACCCAGAAACCTTGTTATTTGTAGGTCCGATGACCCGAAGTAAAGTAAGAAGTCAGCTTTGGGCCATCCCAGTGGAGGACTTGGTGTCTGGCTTTGAATCCATGAAAGTTGATGATGAAGTTCTATTTATGGAAACTGAATCTTGATGAAGATCGGATTAGTTGATGGACTTGGAGTGCTCTCTATCTTGGTTTGAAGGCATTTCTACCTATTAGGTAAGTCACTTGACATGTGTGCAAAACCCCTTTAGGATTGGATTTGATCTGGGTCTTCAATTCCCTGTTTTGGATTTGCTGTCAGCATTGGTCGACTGATTGGTCGACTGGACCAGTCGACCAATCCACTCGACCAATGAGTGCTGTCTTTGGCAATTAGGTTTTCTTGCTCTATTTAAGTCCAATCTCGAGTCTACTTCGTATTTGCTGCCTCCAAACTCTTTGGAACGAACCAAAGACCTCTGCAAGTCATCTCCCTTGCATCCGTGGTGATTTTCTTGACGGATCTTCGTCGAAACTCTTCCTTATGCATCAAAAGGTATGTCTACACTCTCTTCTTCTCCTCTATCTCTTATTTTCTTTCCTTTTTGAGTTGAGACAGTAGAGGAGATGCTGCATTCTCTGTTGCAAACATCTCTGAACTTGTCTCTCATGATCATCCTAAGGATTAGAGGCTAGAACAATGATCTTAACCATGATCATTGCAAGCTTTTGAAGGAATCATGATCAAACCATGATCTAATCTTTGTTAAACTTCTGATTTGAATTCTGATCTCCTTGGATCTTCTATATTGATCATGTTAGTAGTTAATTGCTATGTTTTCTTTTCATGATCCATGATCTATCAATCTCTAGTTGTTCTCTTCTACCATACTATGTGTTCTTCATGAATCATGGTAGTTACATATATGGTAGGTTTTGTTTCCTTATTTAGATTTATGCTTTTAAGCCTATTTCCTTGAAGATCTAAGTATGTTTTCATGATACCTTTACCTGAAGCAATGATCCATCCTCCTATTGTTCTTGTCTTTGATTTCTATTTCGAATTCATCAAGATCCATGGTTGATCTAATTATGGTAACTTTTTGTTTCCTAATTTGGATCTTGATGGCTTGATTGGATTAGTGTTTTGAGGTCCCCTATATGTTAGAATACTACTGATGTAGTTTACCCCTTGATTAGTACCCTTTTGAACCACCAAATTCGGATTTCATATCTTAAAACTCTGTTTTTTTTAGGCTATCGTCTCGCATTGGTCGATTGATTGGTCGATCGGACCAGTCGACCAATCCACTCGACCAATGAGTACAGCAACTCCAGAATTGGTCTGTGTTGGATGTTTTGGTATCTTTTCTGTTAGGGATCTTTCCTAATATGTTGTATACACTTGTTTAGGACATTCTTCTCAAGTTTGCCAAGATCTTACTTGATTTCTTAGGATTCCTTTGCGAGTTATAAAAGGTAAGGATGGTTATTTCCTTAATTACATAGATAGCATGAATCTAGTTTCTATATTTGAATATCATTGATATGTTTCCTAAATTAGATTCTTACAATGATATACTACTGTTGCATAACCTTGATTACAGTAGCATTGCTTAAATTGATTCATGTGTGATTTATTTACCAATTATATACAAGTTGATAGTAATTATTGATTTCTTTCCATATATGAAGTTACCATATATGTGATGATATGAATTGATGCATGTGTATGCTTAAGTATGGTTTGGAAAGGAGAGGTGTCCTTTTGACACTTCTGTCCTTGGACTACTACGGGAATATTATGGGATGTTTCCGGAGATGCCCTCTGGACACCTTCCTAAAATGTTGGATGACATATCTAGGATTGTCTAGTAGTGTTTGGCTAGGATGTCCTGTTATGTCAGACCCTAATCGGAGGGGTATTGAGACCGAACGACCCGTGGTAGCAATGGGGATTCATGGGCGCTCAAGACCGGTAACCAACCCGTGAGAGGACAGGAATCACATTGTGGGGGCCATTTATTGGTAGGGTTGCATATGGTTAGACTTGGGCTCACGGGCGCTTAAGACCGGTAACCAACCCGTGAGAGGACGTGAGAGCTTCCGTTTACCATATGTGGATGATCAATAGGGTTGATGAGTCCGTAGTCAGGGACTATGAGGACTCTAGTGTGAAGGATACCGGAAAGGATCGTCAGGGACGAGGAATGCACGTATCTGGATCTGACTTGATGTAACTAAGTAGAAGACTTGCATTTGGCTAGGTTTTACCCTGACATGCGCCAGTACTTAGACCAATGGTGATGTGAGAGAGTGGTGACTTAACCCCCAGCCATGGAATGTCCCGAGGGATGCCGGACCCATTACCAACTGATGATGAGTGATTGAGACCTTCCTAAAGAAGTACGGTGCTATGACTTAAAGCATGTCTGCCAATAGAGACCAGCATACATAGAGTTAGATTCATTCATTCATTGCTTGTCTCATATCATATTGCATTTATGTTTGTTCTGAAATCCTGCCATTTATGATATTATGGATTTAACTGCCTTACTGAGTTTCTTTGAAACTCATTCCTTTATTGTACAATGTTTGTTAGACTATCCCTGCAGTGCTTCGAGTATTATGACGGTCCCTATGAAGAAGCGCAAGGCGAAGAGGCATATCTCCAGGAAGGTGATTGCGGTTACCACAATTACACTGAAGATCCCGCGAGTGGTTATGCTCCGTACGATGCTTAGTCCGACCATTGAGTGGAAGCGTCCTTGTGCCATTTATGAGATTTACACTTATAAGGATGTTGTCTATAAAGTGGAGAACAATTTAGTTACCCATTGTACTTGCTACTGGGATTAGATTTTGTCTAGGTTATTATCTTTTAGAGCTACTTTTCCGCTGGTTGTAGAGTGGGATTTTGCCTCACTTTACTTATCTGTTTGACACTCTGATTATATCTAGTATTCTGATTTATTTATGATTCATTCTTTCCTTATTGGATCTATGGTTTATCTTCCGCACTTTTATTATGATTGTTCATGATTATGTTATTGTTTATGTGGGAGGTTGATTACTCGATACCTGATCTTCGGGCTGTGGATCACACTCCCGGGTATGCCAGATAGGGTACCGGCTGGGAGGATGTGACACACACTATGCACAGGGGAGGGCAAGGACGAGGTAGAGGTCGTGGTCGTATTGTAGGGGCACTTAGGGGCAGAGGTCAGGTTCAACACACCTCAGGCCGAGTTTTTGTACGAGGCCTACTTCAGTTACTACAACATCGAGCTGGGACGTCTGCTTCACCTACGCCAGCTCAGAGTCTTCAGGATTGAGCAGAGATTCGACACATTGCATTGGACACATCTCTTCACCAAGGATCTGCCGGTATACCCGGAGCTAGTGAGGTTGTTCTTCAGCAACCTTACTTACACAGAGGAGGCTCGAGGTCAAGGTCATCCACTTAGACTTGTCCTCAGGAGCAGGGTCTTCCAGACTCAGATTCGCTTTTCCACCCGATCACTGGCTGAGATCTTGTAGGTTCCTTACTATCCACAGCAGTGTGTGTGGATACCTGCGGGAGCAGATTTGGACAGCTATCTAATGCCGTATGAGCTACGCGAGATATGCTCCACACTATGGGATAGTCGTCGATGCTTCACTCCGTGGACCAGCGGACGGATGACGGATTCTGCACGGATTATCGGTCACATAGTCGGCCGAAACATTATGCCGAAGGCCGGACATCACCATCGGGTCACAGTGATGGAGGCCTTAGTCATTTACCGCATCTACATGGGCTTCGAGATCGATCTCTCCTACATCATTCAGCAGGTCATGCTGGACTTGGTTCTGCGGCCTAGCATGCGGAACCTTTGCTATGGGAGGCTACTGACCTCGATCTTCAGACATTTCGGGGTGAGTTTCAAGGATACACCAGTGGACACTGGTTCACAGGGATATGTCATCGGGACTCGGACCATTCGTCAGATGAGACTGCAGCAGACTGTGAGATCTCCTGGTCCGGAGGGTGAGGATGATGAGGAGACAGAGGATGAGGATCAGGAGTCAGAGGATGGAGGAGAGGATATCGGTCCTGATAGTGATGATCAGGCCGGAGACGATACAGAGATGCACGAGGCTGGGCCAGTGCATCACGAGTTTCCTTCATCGCACTTCGAGGCAGGTGGCCCCTCTCATGCAGACTTCAGATCTTGGGGCACAGATGAGATCGATGACTTCCATGCTAGAGAGGATGGAGGTTAGACAGGAGCAAATGTATGAGAGGATGGAGTCACGACAGGATAGGATAGAGCATCAGGTGACTCAGCTAGCGGAGGAGTTCAGAGCATACAGAGATCAGAGGAGATCACCTAGATAGACTATACCCTAGGGTTTTCATTTATGCATTTAAGATGTAATCGTTGTAAAAGCTTTTGAAATTAATGAAGTTCATTTTGTTTCACTTAATTATTGTATATTATGCACCTTTCTTTTATTTGCATTAGTGACATTTGTTTAAGTATAATTATGGTGTGTTATTCGGAAATGTTCTGTTATGCTTCATAGGTTAAGTTTCTAATCGAAGTGTTCTATTATTCACTTTTAAGAGTAGAGGAGTCATTTCAGATCTATGACTCAGGAATGTTCCGTTATTGTCTTTTGTGGTTACGATTTCCTCGAACCTTGGGCTCTGATACCAATCTGTCACATCCTCCCAGCCGGTACCCAATCTGACATACCCGAGAGTGTGATCCACAGCCCGAAGATCAGGTATCGAGTAATCAACCTCCCACATAAACAATAACATAATCATGAACAAAAATAATCGATGTGCTAAAGATAAACCATAGATCCAAATAAGGAAAGAATGAATCATATATAAATCAGAGTACTAAATATAATCAGAGTGTCTAAATCAGATAAGTAAAGTGAGGCGAAATCCCACTCTACAACCAGCGGAAATGTAGTTCTAAAAGAGAAGAAACAGGATAGAATCTAATCCCAATAGCAGGTACAAAAGGTAACTAAATTGTTCTCAATCTTATAGACATATTGGCAATATCTCGGAAACTTCCAACATTCGGGGCACCGGGTATCTCATGGGTACCCTGATCAACATTAGGTATCTCACCACCTCCATGAGGTATTTAACCACCACCATGAGGTATTTCACCACCTCCTTGACCACTGGATTCACCACGCCCACTTCTCAGAGTAACCATTTTGCAAAACTGAGAACATCAAAATACCGAATTTCGAAGTTTCAACATAAACCACAAGTCCAAATGATTTGAAAACTTAAATCATGCTTAAATATATCCATATAGTCATCAAACAATAATCCATAAGGCAAAAATCACATTTTCCAAAAATTCAACAGCAAAAGAGGTCTCTGTGACCATTGGTCGAGTGATTGGTCGACTGACCCAGTCGACCAATGAGTCGACCAATGCAGACAGAATGTGAAAATTCGCATTATAAGCCTCATTTCCTTCCAACTTCATTCTATCTTCTTTCAAAGGTGAGAGAGCTCTAGGGAAAGTCTCCAAAGGTTCTCACAAGTGTTCTTAAGGTGTTTTGGTGCTTCAACAACAACACCACAACACACAACCATCACAAACAAGGTAAATCTCTCATTCTTTCTTCCATTTTCATCTTCTCATGCTTGCATTTCAATCAAAACCATGCTTTGCTTGTATCCAATGCTAGAAATCATGCTTAGGAATACTTAGAAACATATTCCCTAGGTTTTAAACACAATGCCATGCATAGACAACAAATTCTAACATATTGGTGTTCATCTCGCAACGTTTTCATACCGAAATCGTTATCTTTAGAAAATTTTCGTTTTCTCTCAAACCGCTTGAGATTTTCGCACGAAATCAAATGCTACATGCTCAAGATGATATTGTAGATAGGTCCATAAAATTTGATTTAACCAATTTCAACGTTTCAAAAATCCAATTTTGACCTAAATTGCAAAATCCCCAAATTTTCCTTCTTGCTGAATCTTTCGCTTTAATCCAAGTTTTCGATCGATTTTCTTCAAACAAACTTCATAGACATGAAATTCCAAGTATTGCGCACATGCTAGTATGTTCAAATCAAATTTCCCCCAAATTTGAAATTTTCCGAAAAATTACGAAAATACCCTTTTGACTCAAATCTTAAAGTAGCACTAACTGGAATTGTCTCTTGTCTCTTTCACAGATACACACTATGCAGAGGGGAGGGCGAGGACGAGGTAGAGGTCGTGGTCGCATTGTAGGGGCACTTAGGGGCGAGAGGTCGGGTTCCTTCAGAGCCTAGACAGGAGGTTCGGAGACCAGACATGTTCGACACACCTCAGGCCGAGTTCTTGTACGAGGCCTACTTCAGTTACTATAACATCGAGATGGGACGTCTACTTCACCTACGCCAGCTCAGAGTCTTTAGGATTCGGCAGAGATTCGACACGTTGCAGTGGACTCATCTCTTCACCGAGGATCTGCCGGTATACCCGGAGCTAGTGAGGTTGTTCTTCAACGAACCTTACCTACACAGAGGAGGCTCGAGGTCAAGGACATCCACTTAGACTTGTCCTAAGGAGCAGGGTCTTCCGAACTCAGATTCGCTTTTCCACCCGAGCTCTGGCTGAGATCTTGCAGGTTCCTTACTATCCACAAGGCAGTGTGTGTGGATACCTGCAGGAGCAGATCTGGACAGCCATCTGATGCGGTACGAGCTTCGCGAGATATGCTCTACGCTATGGGATAGTCGTCGATGCTTCACTCCGTGGACCAGCGGGCGGATGACAGATTCTGCACGGATTATCGGTCGCATAGTCGGCCGAAACATTATGCCGAAGGCCGGACATCACCATCGGGTCACAGTGATGGAGGCCTTAGTCATCTACCGCATCTACATGGGCTTCGAGATCGATCTCTCCTACATCATTCAGCAGATCATGCCGGACTTAGTTCTCGCGGCCTAGCATGCGGAACCTTTGCTATGGGAGGCTACCGACCTTGATCTTCAAGCATTTCGGGGGTGAGTTTCGAGGATACACCGGTGGACACCGGTTCACGGGGATACTCTATCGGGACTCGGACCATTCGTCGGATGAGACTGCAGCAGATCGAGAGATCTCCCGGTCCGGAGGGTGAGGATGATGAGGAGTTAGAGGATGGGGATCAGGAGTCAGAGGATGGAGGAGAGGATATCGGTCCTGATAGTGATGATCAGGCCGGAGATGATATAGATATGCACGAGGCTGAGCCAATGCATCACGAGTTTCCTTCATCACACTTCGAGGCAGGTGGCCCTTCACATGCAGTTCCAGAGACTTCAGATCTTGGGGCACAGATGAGATCGATGACTTCCATGCTAGAGAGGATGGAGGTCGGACAGGAGCAGATGTACGAGAGGATGGAGTCACGACAGGATAGGATAGAGCATCGGGTGACTCAGCTAGCGGAGGAGTTCGGAGCATACAGAGATCAGAGAAGATCACCTAGAAAGACTGTACCCTAGGATTTACATTTATGCATTTCAGATGTAATCGTTGTAAAAGCTTTTGAAATTAATGAAGTTCATTTTGTTTCACTTAATTATTGTATATTATGCACCTTTCTTTTCTTTGCATTAGTGACATTTGTTTAAGTATAATTATGGTATGTTATTCGGAAATGTTCTGTTATGCTTCATAGGTTAAGTTTCTAATTCAAGTGTTCTATTATTCACTTCTAAGAGTAGATGAGTCATTTCAGATCAATGACTCAGGAATGTTTAGTTATTGTCTTTGTTGGTTAGGATTTCCTCGAACCTTGGGCTCTGATACCAATCAGTCACATCCTCCCAGCCGGTACCCTATCTGGCATACCCGAGAGTGTGATCCACAGCCCGAAGATCAGGTATCGAGTAATCAACCTCCCACATAAACAATAACATAATCATGAACAATAATAATAAAAGTGCGGAAGATAAACCATAGATCCAAATAAGGAAAGAATGAATCATATATAAATCAGAGTACCAGATATAATCAGAGTGTCTAAAACAGATAAGTAAAGTGAGGCAAAATCCCACTCTACAACCAGCGGAAATGTAGTTCTAAAAGAGAATAAGCAAGACAGAATCTAATCCCAGTAGCAGGTACAATGGGTAACTAAATTGTTCTCAACTTCATAGACAATATCCCTATAAGTATAGATCTCATAAACAGCACAAGGACGCTTCCACTCAATGGTCGGACTAAGCATCGTACGGAGCATAACTACTCGCGGAATCTTCAGTGTAATGGTTGTAACCGCAATCACCTTCCTGGAGATATGCCTCTTCTCCTTGCGCTTCTTCATAGGGGCTGTCATAATATTCAAGACTCAGTAGAATAGTCTAACAAACATTGTACAATAAAGGAATGAGTTTCAAAGAAACTCAGTAAGGCAGTTAAATCCATAATAACATAAATGGCTGGATTTCAGAACAAACATAAATGCAATATGGTATGAGACAAGCAATGAATGAATGAATCTAACTCTACATATGCTGGTCTCTATTGGCAGACATGCTTTAAGTCATAGCACCGTACTTCTTTAGGAAGGTCTCAATCACTCATCATCAGTTGGTAATGGGTCCGGCATCCCTCGGGACATTCCATGGCTGGGGGTTAAGTCACCACTCTCTCACATCACCATTGGTCTAAGTACCAGCGCATGTCAAGGTAAAGCCTAGCCAAATGCAAGTCTTCTACTTAGTTACATCAAGTCAGATCCAGATACGTCCATTCCTCGTCCCTGACGATCCTTTCCGGTATCCTTCACACTAGAGTCCTCATAGTCCCTGACTACGAACTCATCAACCCTATTGGTCATCCACATATGGTAAACGGGAAGCTCTCATGTCCTCTCACGGGTTGGTTACCGGTCTTAAGCGCCCGTGAGCCCAAGTCTATCCATATGCAACCCTACCAATAAATGGCCCCCACAATGTGATTCCTGTCCTCTCACGGGTTGGTTACCGGTCTTGAGCGCCCATGAATCCCCATTGCTACCACGGGTCGTTCGGTCTCAATACCCCTCCGATTTGGGTCTGACATAACAGGACATCCTAGCCAAACACTACTAGACAATCCTAGATATGTCATCCAACAGTTTAGGAAGGTGTCCAGAGGGCATCTCCGGAAACATCCCATAATATTCCCGTAGTAGTCCAAGGACAGAAGTGTCAAAAGGACACCTCTCCTTTCCAAACCATACTTAAGCATCCACATGCATCAATTCATATCATCACATATATGGTAACTTCATATATGGAAAGAAATCAATAATTACAATCACTTTGTATATAATTGGTAAGTAAATCATACATGAGTCAATTCAATATGAATAAGTAATGCTACTGATATCAAGACAGTACCACAGTAGTATAACATTATAAGAATCTAATTAAAGAAATAACTTAACAAGATTCAAATATAGAAACTAAGATATGCAATTTATGTTGTTAAAGAAGTAACCATCCTTACCTTTTATAACTCGCAAAGGAATCCTAAGAAATCAAGTAAGATCTTGGCAAACTTGAGAAGAAGGTCCTAAACAAGTGTATACAACATATTAGGAAAGATCCCTAACAGAAAAGATACCAAAACATCCAACACAGACCAATTCTGGAGTTGCTGTACTCATTGGTCGAGTGGATTGGTCGACTGGTCCAGTCGACCAATCAGTCGACCAATGCAGAAAGTAGCCTAAAAATCAGCGTTTTGAGATATAAAATCCGAATTTGGTGGTTCAAAAGGGTACTAATCAAGGGGTAAACTACACCAGTAGTATCCTAACATATAGGGGACCTCAAAACACTAATCGAATCAAGCCATCAAGATCCAAATTAGGAAACAAAAAGTGTCACGCCCTCCCAGCCGGTACCCTATCTGGCATACCCGAGAGTGTGATCCACAGCCCGAAGATCAGGTATCGAGTGATCAACCTCCCACATAAACAATAACATAATCATGAACAATCATAACAAGAGTGCGGAAGATAAATCATAGATCCAATAAAGAAAGAATGAATCATAAATGAATCAGAATAATAGATATAATCGTAGTATCAAACGGATAAGTAAAGTGAGGCAAAAATCCCACTTTACAACCAAATGAAAAAGTAGCTCTAAAGAATAAACTAGACAAAACCTAATCCCAAGAGCAAGTACATTGGGTAACTAAATTGTTCTCCACTTTATAGACAACATCCTTGTAAGTGTAAATCTCATAAATGGCACAAGGACGCTTCTACTCAATGGTCGGACTAAGCATCGTACGGAGCATAACCACTCGCGGGATCTTCGAGTAATTGTGGTAACCGCAATCACCTTCCCGGGAGATATGCCTCTTCGCCTTGCGCTTCTTCATAGGGACCGTCATAGTACTCGGTACTGCAGGATAGTCTAACAACATTGTACAATAAAGGAATGAGTTTCAAAGAAACTCGGTAAGGCGATTAAAAATCCATAATAACATAAATGGCGGGATTCCGAACAAACATAAATGCAATATGATATGAGACAAGCAATGAATGAATGAATCTAACTCTATGTATGCTGGTCTCTATTGGCGGACATGCTTTAAGTCATAGCACCGTACTTCTTTAGGAAAGTCCACTCACATCCTCAACCATTTAAGATATCTTGGATTCTCTCACGGATCATTTCACCGGTCTTGAGCAGCCGATTGGTAATGGGTCCTTCATCCCTCAGGACAAACCTTGGCAGGGGGTTAAGTCAACACACTCTCTCACAACCATTTGGTATAAGTACTGGCGCATGTCAGGGTAAAACCTAGCCAAATGCAAGTCTTCTACTTAGTTACATCAAGTCGAGATCCGGATACGTCCATTCCTCGTCCCCGACGATCCTTTCCGGTATCCTTCACACTAGAGTCCTCATAGTCCCCGACTACGGACTCACCAACCCTATTGATCATCCACATATGGTAAACGGGAAGCTCTCACGTCCTCTCATGGGTTGGTTACCGGTCTTAAGCGCCCGTGAGCCCAAGTCTAACCATATGCAACCCTACCAATAAATGGCCCCCACAATGTGATTCCTGTCCTCTCACGGGTTGGTTACCGGTCTTGAGCGCCCATGAATCCCCATTGCTACCACGGGTCGTTCGGTCTCAATACCCCTCCGATTAGGGTCGACATAACAGGACATCCTAGCCAAACACTACTAGACAATCCTAGATATGTCATCCAACGGTTTAGGAAGGTGTCCAGAGGGCATCTCCGGAAACATCCCATAATATTCCCGTAGTAGTCCAAGAACGAAGTGTCAAAAGGACACCTCTCCTTTCCAAACCATACTTAAGCATACACATGCATCAATTCATATCATCACATATATGGTAACTTCATATATGGAAAGAAATCAATTATTACAATCACTTTTATAACATTGGTAAGTAAATCATACATGAATCAATTTAATATGAATAAGTAATGCTACTGTAATCAAAGTTATGCAACAGGAGTATATCATTGTAAGAATCTAATTTAGGAATCATATCTATGATATTCAAATATAGAAACTAGATTCATGCTATCTATGTAATTAAGGAAATAACCATCCTTACCTTTTATAACTCGCAAAGGAATCCTAAGAAATCAAGTAAGATCTCGGCAAACTTGAGAAGAAGGTCCTAAACAAGTATATACAACATATTAGGAAAGATCCCTAACAGAAAAGATACCAAAACATCCAACATAGACCAATTCCGGAGTTGCTTTGTACTCATTGGTCGAGTGGATTGGTCGACTGGGTCCAATCGACCAATCAATCGACCAATGCGAGACGATAACCTAAAAAACAGAGTTTTAAGATATGAAATCCGAATTTGGTGGTTCAAAAGGGTACTACTCAAGGGGTAGACTACATCAGTAGTATTCTAACATATAGGGGACCTCAAAGCACTAATCCAATCAAGATATCAAGATCCAAATTAGGAAACAAAAAGTTACCATAATTAAATCAACCATGGATCTTGATGAATTTGAAATAGAAAACAAAGACAAGAACAATAGGAGGATAGATCTTTGCTTCGGGTAATGGTATCATGAAAACATACATAGATCTTCATGGAATAAGGCTTAGAAGCATAAATCTAAATAAGGAAATAAAACCTACCATATATGTAACTACCATGCATCATGAAGAACACATAGTAAGGTAGAAGAGAACAACTAGAGATTTATAGATTATGGATCATGGAAGGAAAAACACAGTAATTAACTACTAACATGATCAACATAGAAGATCCAAAGAGATCAGAATTCAGATTAGAAGTTTAACAAAGATTAGATCATGGTTTGATCATGATTCCTTCAAAAGCTTGCAATGATCATGGTTAAGATCATTGTTCTAGCCTCAAATCCTTAGGATGATCATGAGAACATGTTCAGAGATGTTTGCAACAGAGAATGCAGCATCTCTTCTACTGTCTCAACTCAAAAAGGAAAGAAAAACAAAGATGGAGGAGAAGAAGAGAGAGTAGACATACCTTTTGATGCAAAAAGAAGAGTTTCGACGAAGATCCGTCAAGAAAACACCAAGGATGCAAGAGAGATGACTTGCGAGAGGTCTTTGGTTCGTTCCGGAGAGTTTGGAGGCAGCAAATACGAAGTGGACTCGAGATTGGACTTAAATAGAGCAAGAACAACCTAATTGCCAAAGACAAGACTCATTGGTCGAGTGGATTGGTCGATCGGCCCAATCGACCAATCGGTCGACCAATGCTGACAGCAAGACCAAAACAGGGAATTGAAGGTCCAGATCAAATCCAATCCTAAAGGGGTTTTGCACACAAGTCAAGTGACTTACCTAATAGGTAGAAATGCCTTCAAACCAAGATAGAGAGCACTCCAAGTCCATCAACTAATCAGATCTTCATCAGGATTCAGTTTCCATAAATAGAACCTCATCATCAACTTTCATGGATTCAAAGCCAGACACCAAGTCCTCTACTGGGATGGCCCAAAGCTGACTTCTTACTTTACTTCGGGTCATCGGACCTACAAATAACAAGGTTTCCGGGTCAAGGTTAGGGCTGGGTTTTACAAAAAGTTACCATAATTAGATCAATCATGGATCTTGAAGAATTCAAGATAAAAATCAAAGACAAGAACAATAGGAGAATGAATCATTGATTCGGGTAAAGGTATCATGAAAAACATACTTAGATCTTCAAGAAAATAGGCTTAAAAGCATAAATCTAAATAAGGAAACAAAACCTACCATATATGTAACTATCATGATTTATGAAGAAAACATGGTATGGTAGAAGAGAAACAACTAGAGATTGATAGATCATGGATCATGAAAAGAAAACACAGCAATTGACTACTAACATGATCAATATAGAAGATCCAAGGAGATTAGAATTCAAATCAAAAGTTAAACAAAGACTAGATCATGGTTTGATCATGATTCCTTCAAAAGCTTGCAATGATCATGGTTAAGATCATTGGTTTAGCCATTAATCCTTAGGATGATCATGAGAGACAAGTCCAGAGATGTTTGCAACAGAGAATGCAGCATCTCCTCTACTGTCTCAACTCAAAAAGGAAAGAAAAACAGAGATGGAGGAGAAGAAGAGAGTGTAGACATACCTTTGATGCAAAAGGAAGAGTTTTGACGAAGATCCGTCAAGAAAATCACCAAGGATGCAAGGGAGATGACTTGCAGAGGTCTTTGGTTCTTTCCAAAGAGTTTGGAGGCAGCAAATACGAAGTAGACTCGAGATTGGACTTAAATAGAGCAAGCAAGACCTAATTGCCAAAGACAGCACCCATTGGTCGAGTGGATTGGTCGACTGGTCCAGTCGACCAATCGATCGACCAATGCGAAGACAGCAATTCCAAAACAGGGAATTGAAGACCCAGATCAAATCCAATCCTAAAGGGGTTTTGCACACATATCAAGTGACTTACCTAATAGGTAGAAATGCCTTCAAACCATGATAGAGAGCACTCCAAGTCCATCAACTAATCCGATCTTCATCAAGATTCAGTTTCCATAAATAGAACTTCATCATCAACTCTCATGGATTCAAAGCCAGACACCAAGTCCTCCACTGGGATGGCCCAAAGCTGACTTCTTACTTTACTTTGGGTCATTAGACCTACAAATAACAAGGTTTCCGGGTCAAGGTTAGGGCTGGGTTTTACAATATCGCATTTGAGCAGCTAGAGGAATTCAAGCAGGAACTAAAGTTTTTTCTTCAGCAAAACAATGATGTGTTTGCATGGTCTACAGAGGATATGTCGGGAATTGATCGGCAAGTTGCAGAGCACAAACTTTGGATAGATTCGAAGGTAAAACCAATAATTCAAAGAGGAGAAATTTCTCCATAGAAAAGCATGAGGCCATTCGAGGTGAGGTTGAAAAATTAAAGAACTCTAGGTTCATTGAACCCATCGAATGCCCAGTCTTGTTTGCCAATGTGGTAATGGTCAAGAAAGCAAATGGAAAGTGGAGAATGTTTACAGATTACACAGATCTCAACAAAGGCTTGCCCAAAAGATTGTTATCCGTTACCCAGGATAGATCTTTTGATAGATGCCACCGCAGGATATGAAACATTAAGTTTCATGGATGCATACTCGGGATACAACCAGATCCTCATGTATAAAGAGGATGAAAAGTTTACTGCTTTCATGACTGATCGTGAAAGCTTCTATTACAAAGTCATGCCGTTCGGCCTAAAAACGCAGGGGCTACTTATCAAAGAGCTTTCAACAAAATATTCAAAGACCTGATTGGGAGAAACGTGGAAGCGTATGTTGATGATATGCTGGTAAAGAGCACTGCAAGGTCAAAACATATTGAAGATTTAGCAGAGGTATTTTCAGTACTCCGGAAATACCAGATGAAGTTGAACCCGGAAAAGTGCGCCTTCGGTGTATCATCGGGCAAGTTCCTAGGCTTTATGGTGTCTCAAAGAGGTATAGAGGCCAATCCGGCCAAAATATAGGCTTTGATAGACATGGAAGCGCCCAGGACTATTCGAGATGTGCAATGCCTAACAGGGAGAGTAGCTACGTTGAACCAGTTCATCTCACAGTCAGGAGAAAAGTGCCTACCTTTCTTCAAAGCACTCAAAGATTTGAGAGGAAGTAAGGAGGCAAAATGCTCAGAAGAATGTCAAAAGGCATTCGAAGATCTGAAGGAAACACTGGGAAAACCACAGCTCCTGTCCCGACCAGAAAAGGGAGAAATTTTGCAACTATATTTAGCAACATCCCCCTCGGCAGTAAGTGCGGTACTCGTTCGGGAAAAAGACAAAAAGCAGTGGCCAATCTATTATGTCAGCCACGTACTACTCGACGTAGAAACGCGATATTCCTAGATCGAAAAGCAGGCTTTGGCTCTATGATAGCAGCCAGAAAACTACGGCCATACTTTCAGTCACATCCAATCGAGGTATTTACTACTTTTCCTCTTAGTAAAGTTCTTCGTAAACTTGATTTGTCTGGAAGAATGGTGGCATGGTCGGTCTAGCTAAGCGAATTCCAAGTGAGCTTTAAGCCTTTAACGGCAATCAAGGCCCAAGCATTGGCCGACTTCGTAGTAGAAACTACTGCACCAATAGAGGAGATTGTCGAGCCTAGTATTCCGACCATGTGGGAGGTATACGTGGATGGCTCGAGCAATAAACAAGGAGCAGGGGCTGGGATTCTTTTGAAAAGCCCAGCAGGTTTTGTTATTTGTTATGCGTTAAGGTTCGCATTCGAAGCAAGTAATAATGAGGCGGAGTACGAGGCTTTAATAGCTGGACTTTGCTTGTCAAAAGCATTGGCAATAGCAGAGGTAACTATCTTTAGTGACTCACAGCTTATTGTCAATCAAGTACAAGGGGAGTATGGCTTCAAAGAACCCTGACTACAAAAATATCAAGAGATTGTGCAAGCGTTGCAGAAAGAATTCAAGAATCTGAAAATATGTCAGATCCCTAGAAAAGAAAATATAATGGCAGATGAGCTATTAAGACTAGCTAATGCCAAGGAAAAGAACTTAGACCCTTTGGTCTCCTCTTGAGATGCTTGGGTCCCAAAGGATTGAAAATAGGTCTAGCATAGGTTCATGAAGGAATTTGGGGGGCTCACATGGGAGGTCGAGCTTTGGCCCACAAAATTTTGAGGCTCGGCTTGTATTGGCCAAAGCTCCATCAAGCTGCAATGGATTATGTTCGTCGATGTAGCAATTGCCAGATCCATGCTACGGTATCAAAAAGGCCAGCTGAAACCTTGACTTCGATTCTAGACCCCATCCCTTTCGCGATGTGGGGAATTGATATCATGGGGAAATTCACCAAGGCAGCCAGCAGAAGGGAATATCTAATAGTAGCAATTGATTACTTCACCAAATGGGTAGAAGCTAGTGCTCTGGTGACCATCACTGAAAGAAAGGTGGAGAAGTTTGTGTTGGAGTCTATCATTTATCGGTTCGGGATGCCAAAAATTCTCATGACTAATCATGGCACACAATTCGATAATCCACAATTTGAACAATTTTGCAGTACATATCTAATCGAGCATCGTATGTCATCAGTAGCATATCCCCAAAGCAACGGCCAAGTGGAGGTTACAAACCGAACACTACTTGAGGGGATAAAGAAGAGACTCGAAGCGGATAAAGCTTTATGGGTCGAAGAATTGCACAATGTTCTGTGGGCATACCGAACTACGATTCGAACTCCCACAGGAGAAACTTTTTTTTAAATTGGCCTACGGGTCTAAAGCATTGGCACCTGTCGAGGTAATGGCTGGAACACTACGGGAAAGAGAGTTCGAGGAAAAAGCAAAGGAACACGGATTGCTAGATAGCCTTGAATTATTAGATGAAGTTCGTGGAAAAGCAATAGCACGAACTCAGCATTATCAAAGAAGGATAGCTTCACATTACAATTCCCGAGTGAAGAGTCATCAATACCGAGTGGGAGACTTGGTATTAAGGAATACCTTAGCTTCAGACCCACGCCACCAGAGGAAATTGGACCCTTCATGGGAAGGCCCATATATGGTAATTAAACCGGTCGGTTCAGGAGCATATAAGTTGAAGAACCTGACAACAGACAAAGAGCTGGATCGTTCGTGGAATGCTAGACACCTGAAGAAATATTATCCTTGAGAAGATTATCATTTTCATTCATGATGTAACAGCATTCAACTCAATCAATACAATTCTCAGTTTTTAACACACCATCTTTGGATTGGGGGAAACACACAATACTCAGATTAGATCCAACGACAAAATCACAAGGCATCGGTTTAAAACCCGAGTGAGACCTTCTCAAACTTATTGAATTTCTACGGAAATCCTTAAGTCAAGGCATCGGTTTAAAACCCGTGTGGGACCTTCTACAAGGCATTGGTTTAAAACCCAAGTGAGACCTTCTCAAACTTATTGAATTTCTAAGGAAATCCTTAAGTCAAGGCATCGGTTTAAAACCCAAGTGAGACCTTCTCAAACTTATTGAATTTCTACGGAAATCCTTAAGTAAAGGCATTCTTCTAAAACAACTAAGACCTATTGCAGCAGAGACTCCAATGACTGACAAAGTTTAGAGATGAAGTTAATTCTTTATTCCTTTAAATGACCAAAAGGGGTCAACCTTTACATCAAATATACACATGAGATAACAAGTGTTGAGATACAATCTTCGTTCGGTCAAGAAGGAAAATCATCATCGATGATTGTGAAGAACTCCAAAACAGGATCGAAGCAGCTTTGTCAGAAGCAACACAGAGTCAAGAAGAACAGAGTCGGGAAAACATATGATGGCTATTGGCCGTGGAGACATAGGTCCTCTCATCATTTGGTTCTCCTCCTCGATGGTTGTGAAGAATTCTGCAAGCTCCCACCTACAAAATCCTCCGCAATTCCATACTCTTTATCAAGGTTTAAAGTATCCCACGATACATCTCGATACGTCTCTCCATTGAATTACACTAAAATTCATTAGCCAGAGTGATACAATACACGATACAGGACGATACGTTTCTTAAAATCACCTGATCAATATGATACTCGATACCGATACTTTAAACCTTGCTCTTTATCCAGCTTTTCCCAAAGAGACCTGACCTGTGGTCAGACATGCATTCAAGGCAAGCTCTTCATAGCTGATTCCTCTGAGAGGGGACAAAGGAGGAGAATCATCAAGATGATGCATCATATCCGGATCTGGAGTAGGAGGTCCACCACGTCCTTGACCCAAGCAGGAAGAGGAAGTCCTAGCTTTGCAAACACTTCGAGATGACAATTTGTGCGGTGGGGAGCCATGTTGAAATAAGGATTTCTCCTTAGTATTGATTCCCATACCTCGTTCTCACCGTCCTGATATGCCTGCAAATTATAAGCGTTCAGCATGTCAACAAAAGGCTTACTCTGCAAATATTTGAAGATGCAAGCCCTACGAACATCAGTCGAAAGGGATTCGGGCAAAAGGGTAATAGCTTGCCTTTGTGGCGTACATGCGGCTTCAGACCCTTTCGCCCCCTGTGAAAGCTTCTCAACTTCCCACTCCAGCTTTCGGATTCTCTCCCTGGCACCATCCAAATCCGAACGAAGTTGCTCATTTTAAGAATTCTTCACTCGGGCAACCTCCTTTTAAGCCTTGTCTCCAAGACGAGCAATCTCAGCATCCTTGGCTTTGGATTCTTCCTGAAGCCCGGACAGCTCGTTACTCAGTTTACTGAGCCTAAAAGCTTCTTCCACCTGATTGTGGAAATTACCAGCAAGGCTCCTGCAACAATTCGAGAGTTAGTCAAGAGCAAAAAATCTTCAGAATGAAAGGCAATGAAGGGAAACTTACATCACTAGGGACTTTACGAAATCCCTATCCAGGACCGTGGAGAAGGCTCTGCTCTTGGCAGGCATCTGAACAGAAGTGCACCATTCTAGTGCCTTGTCAAAATCGCTTGTCACCAAGTCAGACCTCTTCAGCGACCAGGAAGGTTGGAACACATCATTATCTAACCGAGGACACTTTCTAGAAGTAGCACCCTCGGCCCCCTCGAAAACCTCCACAAAAGTTGGAGGGTTGGAGGAAGATGCCAAACAAGCACTAGAGGCAAGTTCGGGAACCCGAACAACAACCAAAGGATCCACATCTTCCTTAGAAGACTGAACGGTCTTCATCATGGAAGAAGATGCCAGCGAAGCTCTAGCAAGGGTTTCGACAGTACGAACAGCTACGGAAGGGGCCACATCCTCCTTGGGAGACCAAACGGTCTCCATCATGAAAGGAGACGCGAGGGAGGCATCAACGGAAGCTGCATGAATCTGAACTTTAGAAGATTCACCAACAGCAATTTCGTCGCGTGGAACAACCTTCGTCAGCATTGGAGCAGTCTTCTGAGCAGTCTTCTTGAAAGATTTCGCCCTAATATTATCCAAGTTAACTCTTGGAGGCACTACAAAGGGAAAGAAAGCATCGTCAGTACGAGAGATCAGCCAAAGATAAAGAAGAAAAGGGAAAACCCTAAATTTCCGAAGTCAAATGAAGTGAAGGATGTCCAGCAGAGAACTTTCGGAATAAGTAAACCCCAAGTATACTACTTTGGAGATTACTCAAGGAGAAGAAGTTCATAATAAAACTGAATGACAGAAAAGAAACTCACTTGTTCAGGTTTCAATTGAAGTATCGTCAGAAAATAAGAGTACAGAGGTAGCAAAGACAAAACACCACTTTGCAAACGATGAAGACAAGAATGACTTGCAGATAGCGAAGGCAAAGATGAAGCACACCTGAGGAACTTAAATAGCCTCAGGGAGTGACATGATGGTTGAAAACCCAAGTAGATCAAGGGTTAAAATAGAAGGGACGTTTCGAATTCCGAGAAATGCAGGATCAACGGTCAAGGGATAACAACGCTTCAAATTCGAAACTTAAAGGCTGTCCCAAGTTTCCACGTGGAGCAACGTGCACCTGATACGAGGATACTGCCA
Source organism: Hakea prostrata (assembly GCF_041222555.1). NCBI lineage: Eukaryota > Viridiplantae > Streptophyta > Magnoliopsida > Proteales > Proteaceae > Hakea > Hakea prostrata. Next base: position 11,539,606 of record NC_142602.1, read on the forward strand.
AATACCAACCGCCGCACCAATATTAAATAAAGAGAGTATTCCCATATCCTTGGGAAGGACAATTTATACGCGAATACGAGGAAATGTTTGGGCTTCGTCATAAAGAGGGAGTAGTCGGGGGGAAAATGCGCCAAGCGTCATAAAGGGTTCGGTTAGAACCAAATCAATGCTCTCGAGTGTATCCCTCTAATGTCCCGAGTGTCATCTTCAACTAAAGTACAAGTTTATCTCCATAAAAGCTTATCTCATTCTTGAGCGTCATTCTACATAAGGAAACAGAGAAAATTCTTTAAGTACGCTATGAGAAAGTATCATCAGAACTTTATAGCAATCATTGAAAGAGTTCAAGAAGAAGGAGGCAAATATCTATTTCATTATCGACAGGTCATGGGGGGCCAACCCTTACAAAAAATAATAATAAGAGATAGCTCCCTATTGTTCTCCAACAGGTTTGGCCGAAGGATCCTTGTCTGAGGCAGGCTTTGGAGGTTCTTCGGGAGAGGCGGCGAATCATTAAGGTACTCCTTGATATTTGGATCTACCGGAATAGGGTCCTCTTCCTCCCAGATCCAGTCAGGAAAAGGCAGCTCAAGTTTCTCAAAGACTTCCTTATGGCAAACACTCTGAAAGGGAGTTGTGTCAAAGGAAGGGTTAGCTTCAAGAATAGCCTTCCAGACGTCATTCTTCCCCGCTCGGTAAGCTTGAAGGTTGAATGAAGTCATCAGATCACTGAAGGGGACGCTGTTCAGATACTTCCGAATGCAGTCTCTTCGAAGATCTTGAGAAAGATGTTTAGGTTTGCTGGGAACTACCATCCCCTTCAGACGATCATTCTCTATGGCTTGAAACCGAGTCTGTCAGTACTCTCGGTAGCAAGCATTTTCTGCTCCTTAGCCTCGCGCTCAGTAGCAGCAGCACGACTGATTGACAAGTCAAGATCTTTTTTTCAAAGAGTGGATAGCCTTGTCATTCTCCTCCTTCAACACTTCGGCTACTTTCTTCAGCTGGTCCACCTCAGACTTGGCCTTCGCCAAATTCTCTTCAGAAGTTTGTAGCAAGGAGCCGTTACGACCAACTCGGCTCAAAGCCTCCATGTGTTGGTAGAAGCTCAGCACGGCATTCCTGAGAAAGCAGGCGAATTATCAAAAATCCCAAGAGAGATTACAAAACAAACAGCAAAAGACCAAGAAAAGTAATACCTTGTGGAGAGATGAACAAGAGAGTCATCTTGCAGGGTTTCAAAGGCTTGGTGATCAGCCAGCATCAGGCCGAGAGAGCTCCACTCGGCAATCTTCTCATGGTCCTGCGTGACCCGGTCCGACACCACCAATGACCAATGAGGAACGAAGACCTCCTCAGAATCTTTGTTCTTTTTGGATTTCTTTGGGGCAGAAGCATCAAGATGCCACCTATTGGCCTCAAGTTTCTTATACCCTTGTAGGAAGGGTCTGGAGGAGGCATAGAGGCCACCTGGTCTGCAGTCAGCGCCCGAGGAGACCGTTGCTCTACAATCACAACGGCCTTGGCAGCCTTAACCCGAAGGTTGTCTAGGTTAATTCTTGGAGGCACTGCAAAGAAGGACAAAAGTTAGAAAGTTGAATAAGGCTGCAGTATACTCAAGAAAGATGAAACGTGACAGTTAGAAAGCTCACATTGAGCTAGCCCCCAATATTGAAGAATGGGGGTGTATTCCATCTCATAACCATGTATCTCTTGATACCATGGAATTGACTTGATTTTCCTGACAGCTGCTCTATCTGCCTTGGATAGTGGAGGGACCCGGTTGCCCTCAGAATATGAAGTGAACAGTTTCCAGGTGGTCGGGAAGTTAAGGTCTGATTGAGGCGCTCGACAGAAGTAATACCGCTTGCACCACCCCTTATGATTGGAAGGACAGGTTCCCCTGGCAAGAATGCTGCCCGACCAGTCAAGCTCAACCTTGTTGCACTTGGAAAGAACAACCTAACTCGGAGGGTGAGAAAGAAACAGAACATGAAAATGTATAAAAAGAGGAAGAGAAGGTGTGATGCCAAGTTCGAAATATAAACCCAGAAAGCCGACGATGAGATGCCAGCTATTGGGAAGGAGCATGCCAGGACAAATCTCCCAATGATTTAAAATGGCAAAAAAAAAAAATATTGAAGAAGGGAAAGCGAACCCCGCTTTCCAGAGTATCTATATACAAGGAAAATTCGCCATTAAAGATCGAATTAACCCTCTCATCAGGAGTAGGAGCTCTAAGATGGTATGAAGAAGGAAAGTCGAAGCGTTCGATGGCTGAAGGAAGGTTCTCCTCAGTAAAAGAGGAAGGAACAGAACATGGTTCATCAGTGGACTTGATAGGTTGTGTGGACTACCCAGAAGATTTGGCAGTCGCCTTTGGAGTTCTGGATGGTCCAGACTCAGGAAGCGCAGAAGGAGCCTTAGCACTTTCTTCTGCTCTTTTCTGTTGGCTAACTTCTTCGAAGTCACGCCAAAGAGTAGTGTCACTATCTGGACTTTCGGGAGGGACGAAGCAAAGGCCTCATCACCAGAGTCGCCCTTACCAACGCTATGTTCAAAAGGAATTTCAGAAGAAACCCTACCACCTCCCATCACTGTAAAGGTCTGGTTGTGGTTTTTAACAAAAAGAAATCGGAGACGAAAGTAAAGGCACGAAGGAGGTAGTAAACTTACTGATTCACCGAGGTAGAAGGCTTAAAAGCGAGAAGATTGTTCGAGTGCAAAGAAGATGACGAAGTTTCAAAATTCCAGACAAAGAGAATGAAACCTACGAAGACAATGAACCGCTTTTAAGCACTCACACAGAAGATCGAGGACGTGTGCGATCGATATGGATTCTACATCAACGATCATGATTTGAAGACATTTCGAAAGTTTGAACTCACGAATAAAAACAAGCGATGCAGAAACCGTCGTTTCGATTTCGTGAGCAATGATGATTTTGGCTGCAGAGGATGTGTGGCGTCACCCCCATAGAAAGTGGAGACATTCACGATGCACGAGGAAAAAGCAATACAACCGCATTAAATGCGATTCAACATTTAATAAGCTGAGGATTATGCAAAGCCCTCTTTCAACAGATAAGGCAAGTTCAAAACCAAGCCCTCGGAATTGCCCGTGCGCTTGGTCTGGGGGGCTCGTGATACAGAGAAAATATAATCGAACCGGGTTTGCCCCTCGACCCCGGTCGGGACGAAAGAAATTGACTCGCTTCCGAGGCAGGCTGGGTTCAAAAGATAGCTTGCTGAGGAAGTAAACTGACTCAGTCAACAGGCACGCCCGAATCCATGATAATCGGAGTGGACGAATCGTCAAGGAGACGGTTAACAACACTTGCGGAAGATACTGATCGTTATTATATGGATAATTACATATAACGTTCATATTATCAAAGGAGTTATCTATTAGCCCAACCACGAACGGATCTATTCGTTACAATCTGGCGGCTATCCGAAGAAGGCTCAAATACATCCAACGAAGAAGATTCGAAGGTACACACTATATAAGACATCACCTGCCCACAAGGTAGATAGATACTGTAACAACCCCCGTATTTCTAACCCGAGATCCGTATTGCAGGTCTGAGAATCCGAAGGTCTAGTCGGGTAAATTTGTGGAGCGTCCGAATAAAAGTCCATGATCCATACTCTGAACCCATGAATCTGGATCCTTTGTCTGAAGAGCCTGCCTTGCTTGGTAGTTGGTCTTCTGGAAGACTTGTGTTGTTCGGAGATGTCCAGAATGAAGGTAAGATCTCCCCCATCTCTTCTTTAGGGCTAGGTAGTACTCGGATATCAACACCCTAGCAAAAGCACCCTTGTATGGCAAAATACATGGGGGCGGTTGCTAGTGGCGGTCGATCAAACCAAGCGACCGCCTGGAGCGACCGCCCGGTCTGTTTTCGAGGTTTTGCCCTATTTTTCCCTCCTCACTTCTATAAAAGGTAACCCTCGACCTACTTACGAATATTTTATTCGTGGTTAGCATTTTTGGAGGTTAGACGGCTGCGGGGAAGTTCCGAAAGTGGATTTGAAGTGCTGGCAGTGACCTGGAGATCAGTCCTTCCTTGTTTCTGGTGTTCTGAATTGAGGTAATGGATTCACCTTTCATCCTTTATCTCCTGTGTCTTTCAATTTAGTGTTAACCCATCCCCTCATCATGGTAGTTACCCTTTTTATTCAGTGGTAACTCTCTTTCCAATCTACTTGAGATGGATCATCCGAAAACGAAACCCTGCTTTCGTGGAAAGGATAATCCAATCAAGGGGAGAGTTCTGGGTAACCCAATGATGGTAATTGTAATATCCAGCCCTATTCTAACCCTGACCCTAACCCGGATCCACTGTTGTATTCAGGTCCGAAGACCTAAAGCGGTGGTAGAAGAGACCTATGGACCATTCTGATTGATGATCATGATTCGGAGACTGAGCCTATGGACATTGATGATGATACCCCTTGCTAAAATGCATTATCAGTGTTTAAGGAAAGTCTGCGTATCGGAGAAGATTAATCTCGTTAATGTACCTATTGACCTCCTGTGCACAATCCGAAGGTATTCCCCGAAACTAGACTTCTTGATTGAATTGTGGAAGAAAACCTCACTCAAATTGACCTTGTATAGCCTTTCAAATCCCTACTTGAAGTTGCTGAACTAAACCTGTTTTTCTGCTGAGAAATATTTTGGTCAATCCTTTTGGTCGATACCATCGACCAAAGTTTCCCAGTCTGCCAAGTTTAAGATTCCATGGAATATTCCTATTCTATTTATTATGACCTCGAGCCTTGAGCCTTGTGCAATCATTTTTCTCACCTGAAATCGTGGGGAGAGCTTCCCAAGGCACCTCCTTGGCTAATGTGAAGGGCACCTCATCAAAAACTCATTGTTTACTATTGATTCTTGTCTACTTCTTCCACACTAAGGTATGAATCACCACTCCACTCTCTACCCTACCATTTTCTACTCTTTTCTTTTCCTTTCTTGCTGGTGAGACATTGGAAATGGTGCTGCAACCTTGCAACCACCACTCCAAGTGTCTACACATGATTAACCTATGATCTTCTTAGCCATCCATTGATGTTATGCCTCCACCTCATGCCTAGCTTATGTATTCCTCTATTCTTCTATTAACATCATGTCACTTTGTACCAAACTGAGTTGTAGGGCATGCTATGTTCATGTTTATCACTTCTATATGATTCCAATCGAATTTCTATTAGTTCCTCTAACTATTACATGCCATTCCTCATCAATGCAATCAATTCCAACTCATGCCATGATGTTTATCACTTGAACTTGTTATCTCAAATTGGGGCTTTTTGTTTGGACCATTGGATTGGGTAATTTTCTTGACTTATAGTGTCCTACTACTGTTGTTAAGTGTTTCCCCAAGTTTCAGATTGATCCGAACACCGGAAAACCAAGTTAGGATGAAAACACCCAAAATCCATCATTTTGTCCCGAAGGAAATTTTGGTCGATCCTTTTGGTGGATACCATCGACCAAAACCATCGACCAAAGTTGTTGCTGATAGCAACCTTGGCTAGTTTTGATCCAATTGATATCCAATCTTCTTAATTCCTTCTCTAACTTATTATTGATGTTTGTTTAGGGCCTTAACAATTATTTTGGACTATTTCTTGGTACTCTCAATTCATCATCAGTCCAACCCAAGGTAAGGATGGTTATCTCCATAAACATATAGATCACCAACTTATGATTTATGTTCTTGTTTATGAATGGAACCTTTTGACTACTTTTAAATCTTTATAAGACTGTTATATATGTGTTAGAATAGTAGTATTGACATCTTTATACTCTTGTCATGATTACATTATTATTCTTGTTTACTTATGTCTATGATGATTCATTTCAATATCATGTTTTAACTTTTATGATAAGATGTATTGGATGCATGAAAGATGATGAACTTGAATATGTGATTGCTTATGTATTGACTTGGGATTGGGGAGTGCTCTATTGACACTTCTGTCCTTAGGCATCGGAGGGAATAGTATGGGATGTTCTTTGATGGTGCCTATCGACACTCTCCCGGGTTATTGGATGACATACATAGGACTGTCTAGTTGGTTGGCTAGGTTTATCCTTGTCGTGTCAGACCCGAATCGGAAGGGCATTGAGACCGAACAACCCGTGGTAGTGTATGGTTGGATGGGCGCTCTAGGCCGGTAACCAATCCGGTAGGGGACATAAACCATGCTACGGATACCTGAAAGGGGCCATTTATTGGTAGAGTTGCATATGGATAGACTTGGGTTCACGGGCGCTCAAGACCGGTAACCAATCCGTGAGAGGACGTGAGAGCTTCCCGTTTACTATATGTGGATGACCAATAGGGTTGATGAGTCCGGAATCTGGGATTTAGCTGACTCTAGTGTGAAGGATACCGGAAAGGATCGCCGGGGGCAAGGAATGGACGTATCTGAATCTGACTTGACCAACTGAGTAGATGACTTGCATTGGGCTAGGCTTTACTGTGACATGCGCCAGTACTTGACCAAATGGTGATGTGAGAGAGCGGTGACCGATCCCCTTACCACAGTTTTTTTGGTGACTTTACCGATCTTCCCCAGGCATTCCCAAGATATGGAAATGAGAGAGTGACTGACGACCCAAAGAAGTATGGTGCTATGACTTAAAGCATGTCTACCCTAGAGACTAGCATTCATAGAGTTAGACTCATATTTGCATCATATGTTCCATATCGCATTGCATTATACTATGTTCTGAATGTGTATGATTTCTAATTATGGAATAATCGCCTTCTTGCTGAGTTCTTCGAACTCATTCCTTTTTGTGCAAATGTTTTTAGATTATATTCCAGGTACCGAGGACTACGATGGCACCTCCTTTGAGGCAGACTATGATTCCACACACTACCCTCCGGGTAGTGGCGTCGGTGAGGATCCGTATATTGGAGCCGAGGAAGATTACTATCCGCACCAGGGTTAGCCCCACAGTTGTGAGGGAGCGGCAGCGTTGGGTTTACTTCATCCGTACTGTTGAGGAGACTACCATTAGTATAGAAGAAACCCTAGCTTAGTGCCCCATTTCTCTGGTGTATTTATGGAACCTTTGGTCTTGTAACTAACTTATCTTTGGGATTATCTTTTGATACTTGGACATGTAATTAACGTTATCACACTTCTTTTCCGCTGCTCTGAGAGAGTGGTTATCATACCTTCTCTCACCTTTATGATTATGTTCATACTTTACTGTTATGGTCTTCCGCACTCTGATTTATTTAATCTTATCTTATTCATGATACTTAGTATTAATTGTTTTTACCATTGATTATTACTGTTCATGATTATGTTACCGTGTTTGGGGGGGGGGGGGCCCCCCCCCCCCCTTCCTCCTTGCCCGGGGGCCCCCCCCCCCCCCCCCCCCAGGGCCCCCCCCCGGGGGGTTGGGACAAGAATTGTTAGGTTTTCTTTCACCCATTGGCTATAGGAGTGTTAGATTTGAGATTTAGTCCATGATTACTCGAAATCCGGATTGAAAACGAGTGATCAGAAGCCTAAGTTTCGGATTGAAACTCTCTGTTTTTGGGGCGGTCACTAGTGGCGGTCGCTCAACCTATGCGACCGGCCCGAGCGACCGGCTGGTAAACAGTGACCAAATGACTTTTGGTTCTGATTCACTTTGATTCAATTAACTTATATAATATTGTAACCCTGTGTTTAGGTATACTCTGTTTGAAAAGAAAGTCTTGTAATAGTTAACGGATCTCCTTTTACGGACAATTTACTTATATGCAGGTAAGGACAGTCAATCTTAATCTTATGAATATACTTGAACATGCTAGTCCAGTGTCTGTTAGCATTAGTCTTTCATTATATATATTGCTGTAGTTATGTTTTATATATTAATCATGTTATATTACTGTTGTTTGTCTTGTTTACATATATACTTTGTTGATTATGATTGTTATGAATGATGACGGTAGTATATGGTTTTGATGGATGAGGTATTCCTTTGGGATATCTTAGCTTGGGATATCAGAAGGCTGTGGAATGGGACACATGCCTGCTAATGTCTCCAGGACTGTCATGACTGCTTGATGACATTCTTAGGTAGAGTCTAGAATTGCATGGTTAGGTAACCTATATGCTACTACCCTTTCGGTAGGGGGATTGAAACCGAGTGACCCGTGATGACAGTGATATGATGTTGGTCCACTGTTAGTCATGTAAATGGTAGGGTTGCATATGTTAGGGTTGGGCTCATGGACGTCCAAGGAACGGATCGGGTGTTGTCACATCCCCCTAGCCGGTACCCTAACTGGCATACCCGGGAGTGTGATCCACAGCCCCGAAGATCAAGTATCGAGGAAATCATCCTCCCACATATACAATAACATAATCATAAACAAGAAATAATCAAGGTTTAAACATTATAAACAAAATATTTAACTCAAGAAAGAATAAATGATATAATCAGAGTGCGGAAAAGATACCAGATATCCGAAGATATCAAGATAAGTAAAGTGAGGCGGAAACTCACTTCACAAACATAGCGGAACGTAGAATGAAAGTTTAAAATGAAATACAACTGAAACCAATGTACTAATAAATAAACTAAGAATATGAGTCTTCAAGTTTATAGATGACGTCTTCATAAGTGTGGACTTCATCAATCCAACGGATTTGTTCTAACTCTACGCTGCCTTCAAAGGTAGTACGCAGCTTGATCCGCCGAGGGATCATCAGAGTAAGCTTGATCGTCGCCAGCACCTTGCATGTAATACGCTTCATCGGCTTGTGCTTCATTGTACTGCTCGTCATAATACTCTGTACCTGCAGGATAATCTAACAAGAAAATGTACAAAAAGGAATGAGTTTCGAAGAAACTCAGTAAGGCAAGTTAATCCATAACATCATTGATAACATGTGGCAAAACATAACATGATGCAATGCAATATGGAACAGATAAAGTATGAATGCATCTAAACTCTATGTATGCTGGTCTCTATGGTAGACATGCTTTAAGTCATAGCACCGTACTTCTTTGGGTAGGTCACTCACTCCCCCTCAGCCATCCTGGCATCTTGGGTCTGCCGGGTAATTGGGTAAAGTCCTCATCAAACCATGGTAGGGGATTTAGTCAACATACTCTCTCACAACCATTTGGCATAAGTACCGGCGCATGTCAGGGAAAAGCCTAGCCCAATGTAAGTCATCTAGTTAGTTATATCATGTCAGATCCGGATACTTTCCCTATGGCACCGACCAACTCGATTCCGTATCCTTCACACTAGAGTCAGCGTATCCTATGGCACCGACCAACTCGGACTACGGACTCATCGACCCTATTGGTTATCCACATATGGTAAATGGGAAGCTCTCATGTCCTCTCACGGGTTGGTTACCGGTCTTGAGCGCCCATGAGCCCAAGTCTAGCCATATGCAACCCTCCAATAAATGGTCCCCACAATATGATTCCCGTCCTCTCACGGGTTGGTTACCGATCTTGAGCGCCCGTGAATCACATTCGCTACCACGGGTCGTTCGGTCTCAATACCCTTCCGAATCGGGTCTGATATAACAAGGGTCATCCTAGCCAAACACTGCTAGACAACCCTAGGTATGACAACCAATGATTCGGGAAAGCGTCGATGGGCATCTTCGGAGAACATCCCATACTATTCCCTCCGATGTCCAAGGACAGAAGCGTCAAAAGGACACTCCCCAATCCCAAACCATACCTAGGCAAACACATTCTCAGATCAGTCATGACATACACAACCAACAGTTCATCATATACAAGAGAATGTAAAAGCAAAATCAGATTAAGCAGTAATAATTAACTCATATAACATGAATAATAAAAAGGATAACATAAACAAGTGCTACTGTTCTCACAGTAGGAGATCAGAATTAAAATACAATAAAAGTATGTAAAATCATAGTTTCGTGAAGTAGAAACCAGAGAACAAGCAACCTATGTAGTTAAGGAATCAACTGTCCTTACCTGATTATCGAAGAATATGATCCAAAAATCAAAGAGAGCAACTCCAAACTTAGCAAATAGACTCCTAACAATCATAGATACAACATTAGGAAAGATGCCTAAAAGATCAGAGAGCAAACGAATCAAATCGGGCGAAAAACGAAGCTACTGACTCCTTTGGTTGAGTGCTTGGTCGAGTGCCCCACTCGACCAATGAGTCGACTAAGCAAGTCAGTATGGAATTGTACAGACTGCTTTGGCCATTACTTCCTCGTTTGAATTCGAATTGATCTGAAATTCGAAGGGGAACTTCCTAAGGTATATTAGGATCATATAGTAAGATAAAAACATCAAGTCATGGGGAAAATTTGGGTTCTTGATCTAACCCAAGAAATTAGGGTTTCAACCTTATGGTTCCCATAAAAAGGTTGAGATCACAGAATGAAAGAAAAATAAATAATTGGCCAAAAGCAATAAGAAAATCATAGAAATTATAGTTTAGGTTACTAGAAATATTACCCATGAGGTTTCCCTCGCATGGGAGGTTACCAAGAGTTTCCAGAACTCAAGCAAGGGTTAGGGTTTCAAGAAAATCTTCGGCTAGGGTTGAGATCATGATGATGATCATAGATCTCAAAGAAACGAAGGAGATCACGAAGGGATGGTTGCAAGGATGCAGCATCAACTTCCTGATCTCAATCAAGAACAAGATCAAGAAAAGAAAATTAATAATTCAAAAGAGATACTAACCTTGAATTGTAAGAATAGAGAAGAGAGGCTTCAGATCTCAGAGAGGAATCTTCGAAATCACCAGAGAGAGTTTCGGAGAGGTGTTCTCACGTTCACAAAGTGTTTAGGAGGCAGCCGTAACAAAGAAATATGAAGTAGGGTTTAAATAAGAGTGAAAAACCCTAGAATTACAATTTCTCGGATTTCACCTTCCTTTGGTCGAGTGGCCCACTCGACCAGTCAGTCGACCAAGGCAGACAGTAAGGAATAATCAGGGATTTGGAGGATCAAATGGGCTTTAAACCTTATGGGCTTTTGCATACACATCAAGTAACATGTCAAGTGTGAATAAATACCTTCAAACCAAGTCAGATAATACTCCAAGTCCTTCAACTAATCTCATCTTCAGACAACTGCAGCTTCCTTTCCAAATCTACACAGACATCCAAGTATGGAACTCCATCAACAACATCTATGGGTTCAGAGTCAAACACCAGGTCTTCTACTGAGATGGCCCATAGTTGGCTTCTTTCTTTACTCTGGGTCTTTGGACCTAAAAACAACCGGGTTACCGGGTCAAGGTCAAGGTTAGGTTAGGGCTGGGTTTCACAGGTGTCGTGAGGAGTCATGAGAGCATCCGCCCCAATAATATGTGGATGACTATAGTGTTAAGGAGTGGAGTCCAACAGCGGTAGCCAGTCCGTGAGGATTCTCATTCCTAGGTTGCGAAGGATATTGAACCGAGTTGGTTGGTGCCATAGGGGATGTATTCGGACTTCATGTAGACATGTAACCAGTATGACCTTGCATTGGATTAGAAACCCCGACATGCGTCAGTACTCATTACCAATGGTCGTGGTAAGAGAGTGTTGACTTAACCCTAGCCATGGTTTGTGAGCCAGGTGTGGACTTTCCCTTTTGCCCAGGATCCCTACAGAGGTAACCAGTCTTTGCCAAATCAAAGTGATTAGACGTACCCAGAGGAAGGCTGGTGTATATCTTAAAGCATGTCAGCAGTTAGAGACTTGCATAGTTAGAAATCATAGTATCATTCATACTTTGCATTCATTCATATCATTATGCATTATTGCTTTATTGGATAATTGATGGGATTTATGATTGTTTTTTACTGAGTTCTCTAGAACTCATTCCTTTATTCTTCGTGTGTTTAATAGCCTGTACAGAAGAAGGAATTATATCTGAAGATGGGCTGGTTTCCTATGAAGGAACCATCCCGTATGAAGAGGATGTGGCACCGTCAGTGGGAAATGGAGATAGCCTGTGCGGGAGCTCCTGCGGGTGCATGGAGTGCGCTTATCGCACCTATTGATGGTCAGAGACAAAAGGTGGTTAGGCAGTTCGCTCAGAGATTAGAGAAGAACTGGAGGACTCCTCATCTTGATAAACTTGAGTCTAAGTTTATAGCATTAGAAAAGGAAACTGGAAAGAAATTGATATAAACTCTTTTGATTACTTCCGCTGAACTCATATTCGTTTTATTCGTTATTCTTTCATTTATTATTGTTATTGGAGTATTTGGACTCCTGTAATTCCTTTAATTCATTTATTGAACAGTTTTGCTCTTGATTATCTTTATTTGTATTAAATATTGTTGATAGATTAAAACCTTGGATCTTGTGACGGATCATTCCCACGGGTTGTCGGGCGGGTAACTGAGACCGGCGGATGGGGTGTGACAGATACAATCTGAATCGTATTCTCAGTATTCATTCTTTAGCTCTGTGCTCAAGCATAGCCGTTTATGATCAGTTCATCAACTGACTTAGCCTTCGGAGGTGGACTCCCGACCACAGCGGTCGGGCTACATCTGACGTTCGTTTTTGCAGGTCATCCACAGGAGATCTAAGGGCTGAGCAAATTTTGGACGCATCAAATAGCAAGGACAATGAAGGAAGCAATTGCACTAGGAATCATAAAAGGCTTGGACAAGGCAAAGGACCTAGGTGTAGATGTCAAAGTAATTTGGTACTGCAAAGATGAATTCCAATCCATATTCCTAGACAACAGCATATGGCCATTGAATTAAGTCCAACCAATCGCTTACCTTTTTGAAAGCAGAAAGAACATTATAATTTGTAATATCTGATTTCACCCTCTAGAAAACTAAACTAACTCCACCCCGTTTAATGAAAGAGAGACAAACCTCTCTGACATAAGATGTATTTGTAACAACAGCCACCAGTAATTTGAATATTTTCTTTTCGTAAAAAAAAAAAAAAAAAAAAAAAAAAAAAAAAAAAGAATAGAAAAAAAGCGCGGGGTTACCGAAAAGAAAAGATAAAACGCGCGGAAATCCGTTGTCGCTGGAACGGCTTCACAATGGCGGCTCTCGAGCTCTGCTCATCTGCTTCCATTCTATGTGAGAGATTTTCAACCATTTCTAGAGTTCCGAAGAAGTCTCGCGCACTTTTTTCTCCTGCTATTATCTACGGAAAATCATCTTTACACTCTTTATCGTCTGCTTCTTTCGATTTATTTTCAAATCCCTTCTTTTGGGTGAAGAAAGCTGAGCTTAAACGGTTCTGGAACCATCCGAAATGCCTTTTCCCTTCATCTGGAACGGAATTTATCCCCAGAAAGGAAGAAGACGATGAAGAAGTAGAAACTGATTATAATAGTGCCGGCGGTGAGGAAGCTGTTGATTCTGATTCACTTGATGCCGAAGCAATGGAAGAGGAAGCCCAAGATGCCGTTAGAGAGTATTCTGTCTCTCTACATCGTGAACTCAGAATTGGTAGGTTACATCGAAAGGACTGTCAGCTTTTATTTTGTTTATTTTTCATAGAGCTATACCATGTTCACAATTTTCACTTGATGATAGTCGCCATTGATTTCCTTATACGACTATAAGCGTTTGATGCTACTGGAGAAATATAAGACATGCTAAATTCGAGAGAGTCGTATGACTTGAAATAAATATTATACTAAAAGTTAGTGAAACTTGTTTCAGTAGGTTCTGAAAGTTTTGGGTTCCTCACAGAATTTGAATGGCCAAATGTACGTCTTCCGCCCTTTACCTGGCAGAGAGGCGTTACGAACCTTCTGTCTTGATTAATTAAACATTGAAAATTTGGTTTTTTATGTTGTATTGTTAGAAACATTTCAAGTTTTTCTTTTTGATGACTTGAGTCTCCCTAGAGAGTTCTTTACATTGATGAGGCAGTTTGTCCTCATCCATCTACACATGCGATGCATTTGACATATAGAGGGAAGAAACACAGTCGATTGAACTCAAATGATCTTTTAATAAGCCTTCTACTGGAGCCCCACTCTAAAGCGTGCACTTATTAGTTGTAGGCCTTAAATTTTTTTCTGTTATTTAATAACTGACTTTGAATATGGTAATCAAAATTATTAGAGGCAGAGCTCGGTGCAATGGTAAGATTGCTCCATCGCAACTAGTGGTAAAGCTGTAGGTTATGGCTGGACATTAGGGCCCTCCCTTGATCCTGTAGTGAAAGGAGCCTGGTGCACTACCCTTTTTTTCTTTAAAAAATAGTAAGAAATAGGAAACACTGCTTGGAACTAGTGTACGGCATCAAGAAAGATATCTGCAGCAGTAATTTCTTCAATTTCTATCCCAATACAGAAGTGTACATTTTTCTAGTTCATTATCCATGTAGTTTTTCTTGTCCTCCATCTAGAAGAAATATTTTCTACTGACAGAGGTGACTAGATAGGATATACCTCCACAGATGGCCCAAGGAGAACTCAGTGCCTTCATCAGGGGGGCAATGTCCATTACCATCATATGACCATCTATACAAGGAACAAGTCTCCACTTCCATGATGACTGCTCTCAATTCTGCTAAGTGGGATTAAACAAATCAGCTGGTTCACAGAAAACCAACTAATTCATCCCCTCTGCCTCAAATAGTGACTGTTTGGAAGGGAGGGGGAAAAAAAAAAAGAGAAGAGAAGAAGAGGCATTAAGAGGGATCTTCCTAAAGTATTAATTATCACAACTAACAGAAATTTTCGAATACTAACCCCCAATTTGTTTGACGGTCTTCAATTTGGCTTAGAGTTGCACAGATCAACTAGATTGGAGAAAACCCAACTCTGTATTGTTTAGATAATACTCATTTTAAGGGCTATTCCTAAAGAATTAAAAGCCATTGCAATGAAGTTCTTTTTGGCTTTTTCAATACTCACCCCCATTCATTTGGCCTGTCCATTTAGTTAGAAATAAAATTTCAGATATGATTAAACTAGAGTATTATCTGGATTGTGGAAAGATTCCTCACCTAGATTGCCTCAATGGACCAACATTATGAAACTGAAAGAGAACACCTAAGAGAGAATCTTTTTGGAATAGATGAAGTCCATTAAGTACTCTGGAAAGTCTACCTACACCAGTGATGTAACCAAGGTTGGTTCCCCCTGTAATTGGACCTAAAAAACCAGATCCAATAGGCCTCCTTTAAAGTAGGCCGAATATCCTAGGGTTTATTTTGGTGATTTTGCCAGACCTCCTATGTCTTACGTAGGGTTTGGTTGGAACCCCCTTGATCCAAGGGTCATGGATCTCTTTATTTATTTTTATTTGGGCTTGTATTTTGTGAATTGTGACAGAGTCCTAGTCTATGCAAGACTTTGAGTTCAAGTCCAAATCTCAAGTAGGACTCCTCCTCAGAGTTAGTAATTTGATTCCTTTCTTATTTGAATAGTTAAGTCTTTGTAAAGTGAGTCTTTTTATGGATAAGGTTCCCTAGTTTGAGTCTTGGTCAAATTACTTAGGTTGTAAGGCTATAAATAGGCCATGGAGTTCAAACTAAAATCAGTCTAGAGAGCATGGTCGTCAAAGCAGCAAGGCGACCAAAGCGATTGGGGCTAGGTGATTAGGCGACAAAGTGGCCTAGGCAACCAAAGAGGTTGGGTCAAAATTTTTCAATACAACTACTTTTAAACTATTTTTCAATACAACTACTTTTTATAATAAGCTAAACAAATACTCAACAGCCACATTCATCCAAAAAAACAAACATTCAAGAATCATAATTATGAAAAATTATTCAAAAAAAGAACACAAACATAAGTTAATCTCATCAAACCATGGTTGTCAAAGCATCCGCCTAGGCATTTATTGATTCGTTGATTCTTGATGTTGATAATGGCTTATGCTTCACATTCTGTTACTGACGGGCATGGGGGTCCCGCTCCCCGGTGAGCGGGCTGGGGTTCGGGGAGGCCGCCTCGGCGGGGGTGTGGGGGCAGGGCCCTCGGAGCAAAAAATAAGTTCTATGTCACTTTGGGCTTTGAAGTTCCTTTGCAGATTAGGCGTCAATTAAGAGGTTGAAAAACTGCTTTGCCGCCTAGATGGACGCTTTGACAACCATGCTAGAGAGTTTAAGAAAAATCAGAGGCTTAGGCTGTGTGGAGGAAACCCTGCGGCTTGGGTTGAAGAGTGATTCTTGTGCAAGCTCTCAGCAGTCAATTACAATCATTCCAGCATACAACTTGAAGGTCCAGCGGTCCCACATTGATTCCCAAGTAAATACAGTCCCTCCCCCACCACTTCCCTACCTGCAATCCATCAAGAACCCCTCCCCTCCCACTTGCAAGCCTCCCCCAGCCCACTCCTTGCCATTGCACCCTCCCCAGCCTTGCGGCAGCACCCTCCCCTCCCTCTTGTCCTCCCTTCTTGCAGCAGCCCCTCCTTCCCTAGGAAGAAAAGAAAAGAATAGAAAAGAGAGAAGAAAGAAAGAAAGAAAAGAAAATATAAGAGAGGAGAAAGAAGAAAGAAAGAAAGGAAAGAAGAGAGAAGGGAAAGAAGAAAGAAAGAAAGGAAAGAAGAGAGAAGAGAAAGAAGAGAGAAGAGAAAGAAGAGAGAAGAGAAAGAGAAAGACAGAAAAGAAAGAAGAAGAAGAAGAAGAAAAAGATAGAAAAGATCAAGAAGAAGAAGATTCAAGATTTGTCCAAGTCATGCCCAATTTTCCAATTGCAAGCTTCCTTTTCCTTTTCCCTTAATTGTAGACCTCCTAAACCTTTCCCACCCTTTTCCTTAATTGTTAAACCTTAATCCATCTCACCTAGGGATCTTTCTCTTGTCGAATTATTCCTCACTTTCTCCAGATCACCCCAGAACCACACCTAAACTATATCCCAAGACTCCACCGCAGGCTTCTCGGGTAAGTTTGGTTTTCTCAAATTGTGAAATCCTTCACAAACCTAACCCGAAAATCTATATTGTAGGTCCGAACACTTAAAGTGCAGGAAGAAGGCAACTGTGGCCATTCGAATTGAACCTATAGGTTGTGACTTAGAATCAATGGAAGTAGATGGAGATGATGCTAAGATAGAAACCTTGTCGGATTTCGGAAGAAGATCTAACTTGAATGATGATGGACTTGGTAGATGGACCAAGAGTACAAGAATGACACAAGTGGAAGGTCCCAGAAAACTAGGAAGACCCTTTTATAACTTGGAAAAGGACCCAAGAGGAAGTTGGAGCTTTCGGAATACCAAAATGAATTTTTGACCAAAAAGGGGATAGTTGGCAGCCTCCCTTGGTCGCCCCAGGCAACCAACCTAGGCGACCAACTAGTCCCGGGGTAGAATTGTCACTTTTGGGAAATTAGGATTTTGAAGCGCTATGAAGTATTTTTCGTTCTAAATCGTGTCATTGTGTTATAAGGCCATGAGAGAATGTCAGAGACACTCTAGAGAACTCTCTCCAAGGTGAAAGAAGATTTTCAAGCATCCGTGAAGCTTTCCGTCCGACAATTCTTCTTCTACAAGGTTTAATAGTCACTCTCTTCTCTCTAGTTCTACTTTCTCTATTGTTTCTACCTACATAGAGACTTTGAAGAAGGTCTGAGTCTATTGTAATGATCTATTCTTCCATTCTCTTAGTTCTAGAGTGAATTTCCATTCAGTCTAGCTCTTTCATGAACTTCATGGTGTGATTTCTGTAAAGACCTAGTATAAATCTATGTGATTTTTATTCTCTTTGTTTAATCTGATTTTCAACCCATCTTAGATCATATTCTATGATGTTTTTAGACCTTATTCTATTATTTTTTAGTCTTAGAGTGAATCTCCATTCTCTCTAATCTATTAGTAAATCTGCGGTTTGATTTCGGATGAAACCTAATATAGAACTCGTTAGGTCTTCATTCCTTTGGCCATTATTGATGCCTAGATCATACTAGATAGTGACCTACTATTATTTCAAAGTTTTTTAATTAATTTCGGAGTGTTTTGGAACCTAAATGATGAGTTTCCGATCGATTTCAGGTTTTTTTCTGTCCATTCAACAAGCCTTGGTCTATTGGCTTGGCAGCCTCGGTGACCAAACCAAGGCGACCAAAGGGTACTGCTGATAGTAGAATGCCTTGAATTGCCCTCTTTTCATCTTCGAACTTTTAGGGTTTGTTTCTAACATTAAATCATCGTGTTCTTTGGACTTCTTGGGCAAGTTTGAATTCATCTTTTGGTATACTTATCAATGGTTTCAAGTTGACAACAAGGTGAGGATGTTCACTTACAATAACCTAACTTACTTTCTTATTTTGTAATAGGACTTGAATGCATGTTCTATGTTACTGTTTTAGGACTTAATCATAATAGATATGCTTCTATAATTTCATAATATTATTAGTAATGATGTTATGCATATTTGATAAATATGTGAATGAGTTATGATATGATGATATGTTTGGAAATCATATTGTAATGTGATTGCTTAGGTTGTGATTGTGGAATGGGGAATGTCAATTGAGTGTTTCTGTGATGGGACATTAGTGGAGGTGGTATGGGACGCTTTCTTATGATGCCTCTCGGCACTTTCCATGATTATTGTATGTTATATATAGGATTGTCTAAAAGCGTTTGGTTAAGAAACCCAGTCATATCTCACCCTTTTGGCGTGTGTATTGAGGCCAAGTGACCCATGGCAGCAATGGGGATTGTGGGCGCTCAAGACCGGTGGCCAACTCTTGAGAGGACACAATCACATTGTGGGGGCCATTCATTAGTAGGGTCGCATCATAATAAGCCTAGGCTAATGGGCGCTCAAGACTGGTAGACAACCTGTGAGAGGACATGAGAGCTTCCCTTTTATTATATGTGGATGACCAATAGGGTTAACAGTCCGTAGTTCGGTTCGTTGGAGCCATAGGATATGATGAGTTTAGGGGAAAAGGTACATGAATGGATTGCGAGAGGCAAAGAAGGGAAGTATCTGACGCTAAGTTGATGTGACTCAGTAGATGACTTGCACTGGGCTAGGTATAACCTTGACACTTGCCAGCACTCATACCAATGGTGGAGAGAGAGAGAGTGGTGACCTAAACCCCAGCCATGGTGATAGTCCGAGAGGGATGCCTCGACCTAACTACTGCGGAGAATCCAAAAGATGTGCTTAAGAGCCGTGAGGGAGAGTGACTGAGACCGCTCAGAGGAGTATGATGTTCTATTTTAATGTGTGTCTGCCATTAGAGACTAGCATCTGTTAGAGTTAGTTATATACTTGCATATTGTCTCATATCATATTGCATCGTGTTTTGTTCCTGAATTGATTGTAATTGTTATTTGTATTTGAACTACTTGTTGAGTTCTTTTGAGTTCACCCTTCGGGGACAATGTCTGTTTAGATGACTTTGCAGGTGAAGAAGAGATCTCGAGTCCCTGTTTAGAGGACCTTCCATATATTATGCAACTGAGGAAACAATGGGAGATGATAGTAGCCCGTGGTGTGACTCGAGTACCAGTATGGAGTACTATCACTGCACCAATCAATAGTGATAAACATTGCCTTGCTCCTCGATGGGAGTACGAGCTTGATATGAATCCCCAATTACAAGAATACAAGCCCAAGGAGAAGAAGGCAAAAATAGGAGAGGAAGAACCATTAGAAGACATAGATTAGTTTGATAGTCTTCTTTATTTCCTTCAGTTGTAATACTTTAGTTGCCTATTTTTCCGCACTTTGACTATTAGAGTTTACTTCTGTATACTCTTTTACTATGATTATATTGGTATCATTTTTCCGCACTTTGATATTGTTTTGAGATCCTTCTGAGATCCATTATTTGATTATTCATTTAATTTCATTAATACAATGATTATTTATTGATCATGATTATACTATTGTGTTGTGTGGGAGGATGATTGTTGAAACTTGATCTTCGGGGCTGTGGATCACACCTCCAAGTATTGCAGTTAGGGTACCGGCTGGGGGGATGTGACACAAACTATACCTATATTAACCCTGATTCATCCCATCTTTTTTCCTACCAACCTTAGGTCATCTTGTAGCATGAGTATCCTATCCCATTGGAATTGCTTCCTCTCCAAAGTTCCACCCATTAGAGAATGCTTATTTCAATCCACCAGCCCATATTAATTTTGTTGAAACCCTACACCTTTTCCAAAACCTCCCAAAACCAAGATACACAATATATTATCCACTTCCTTCCCCAAAACCATCCCATAAAAGAACCCATAGTTATTTTAGGCATCCCATAAGTTTCCTATCCTCTCAAAACATACCCAAACCAACCCATAAATAAAATCCTAACACTTCGATAGCACACTTATTTGCTGGTTCTAATTAAAGAGGGTCCTGGAAGGCTAAGCTAGACCCTGGGTTGCATCAACCTGCTGGATAATTATCAAATCGTAGAGGTTTGCTTGGGATAATTGATGCTTTTATCTCACAGAATTCTCCCTGTTTGTCTTTGTTGGATCTATATGGATTCATGATACATGTGAGACTCTATGATGGTTCTTCACGTACTTTACTGACTTCTTAATTGTTATACATGCACAGAATTCCATTCTCCATAGTTTCTCTGTTCACTGTTTCATTATGTTTAAGGTTTTTTCTTCTGAGTTGTTTACTAAAGTTGTTGCAAGGTAAGCTTCATTGAATTTGGCATATTTAATTTTTGTTGTTTCCAGAAGATGAGACAAGTGATGGGAAGGAAACTGGTCGAAAGAAGAGGAGACAAAAAAATTCCAGCATCAAGGTGAGTGAACTTTTAGTTTTGTTTCAACGTTCTTCGTCTATTTTATCAGTCACATGATTTGTATTACTAATTATGCAGTTTTATGCCTTCTGATGATTAGTACTAGAAGAAGAGTCTACGTTAAGTGCTGATAAGTGGGTATGGAGTCAAACTCTTGACATGAAAGAAAATATAAAGTTGTGGGGAGGAGGAAGGGAGTTCTTTTGTAATTTTGAATCGTCTTTTTGATAGAAGATTATCATTCTCTAGATAGGTAGTTGTCCTCCTCCAAGCTAAGGAAAAAAAGAAGTAAAAATTACGATGAATGGTAGCCATGGTGAGGTCTTGCTTCGTATCAACTGCAACAATTGTTATACTATCGGGGCTATGTTTAGTTGATATACGACCAATAAATAAAATTGAAAGTTATTTATGGAACTGTATTGTATTAATACAGACCAGCACAGAACTGACTCGGGATGATAAACTTGGCAAACAGTCCACTGAAACCCAAAAGTCATAGGTTAATGGAAGAAATCCCTTCATGTTCAGTTTTTCCCCCCTAAGCCAAAACCCAAGTGGATCGCATTTGCAATTGAAACAACCTAGAAGAAGTGTTATTTGTGTATCTTGTGTGTCTCCATACATCTCGTAAAAGTCAAAACCTGGTTCAAGCTTGGTTCTAATAGTTGACACATTGGTGTGACAATCATAGGAAGCCAGTTTCTGAACTTGTCAACAAATCTTCATCTTTCTCCTCAAATACACCCCAAGTAATGCCATGAGGTATCAATCTCCATGGCAATGCCTTTGGTATAGGAGGGAAGGCCAATTGGCACAAATCATCTTTTCTTGGTAAGGAGGGACAATCTCTGCACCAAATAAATTCACATAATAACCCCAGATTGTGGCTGCAGTTCACAGTGCAGAAATGTGTCAACCATTGTATCTATCAACTCATGCTGCACTTAAAAGTGCACCTTTAGCACATCATGGTTCTAGATGCTTATTTATTATTAAAGTGTCTCTTTGTATATGAAAGGGATTAGACTTCAACTTAAAGTTATGTGGTTCCATTTGCTATTTTGCAGATCCCTGACCATCTTCTTCCAAGGGTCACAATTGTTGGAAGGCCAAATGTTGGCAAGTCAGCATTATTCAATCGTCTTGTGGGGGTATTAGTTTTTGCAACTGAGTCTTTCAGCACTTGTTCCTCAATTAAATATGTACTTCATTTTACTAGGTTGATTGACAAGAGTGTTGACTTCTTTCTGTGTATGCGGTGTGTCCCTCCCTCACTTTCTGTGGTTTAAAAGTTGGCTTCTCTTTTTATAATTTGTTTTACTTCTGAAAATTGCAGGGTTCTAAAGCTATAGTGGTGGATGAACCTGGTGTAACTAGAGACCGGTTGTATGGTAGAGCCTTTTGGGGTGTACATGAATTCATGGTGGTAGATACTGGAGGTGTTATCACTGTTTCAAAATCTCAGGCTGATGTTATGGAAGAATTGGCTATTACAAAAACTATTGGGATGGAAGGGATAACACTTGCCTCAAGGGAGGCAGCTGTCGCTAGAATGCCCTCAATGATAGAGAGACAAGCTACTGCAGCTGTAGAAGAAGCGTCTGCTATCATATTCCTGGTTGATGGTCAGGTATGTCCAGAATTACCACCATGATGACCTCTATTGTGATTTATAGCAGGAAGTATCTCTTTTTGTTTCTTTCACAAGTATAGAGAAAGGATGACAAAATACATAGCAGGGTGTATGCATTCCCATATATCACTAATCCGTGTAGCATGTCTCCCATAGTGAGATTACCCAGTTGATCTTTGTCCTATCTACTTGTAGAACACCAAAACAGAACAGCGTCAGCATAATGCTTACCTACTGTACTCCCTTTTAATTTTTCCCCCCTCTCTAACTATATAGTTATGTGACAGGGAGGTCCTTGACACAACAACAATGCTGCTTTATTGCAACTTAGGGGTTGTGGGTTACTATAGGGAAACAGCTTTTCCCTGAGGCAGGGGTAAGTCTGTGCGCATAATGACCCTCCCTAGACCTCACTAGGAGGAGCCTTATGCACTAGATGTGCCTTTTATATATAAGTCGTATGATGGTTATCCTCCTGGGATATGTCCAATGAATAGCTTAGGTTCGCTTGAGATATTTTGACTTTTGCATCTCACCTAGAAGAGAGCTTTCTTGCTTACTGGGACTTATCATGTGATATCAGTATCCAAGTTCTGCTAAAGACCTTGCTGATGTCATAGCTGAACAAGTGTTGTGCGGCTACAATGCAGATCTGGCCTCTAGGTCAGTTAGCCTTTTGAAAAATAACAGAAACTGACTCATCGCCTGATCATAAGAAAGAAAGAAGAGAAGTCAAGGAGAACATCAGCAGCAACCATTCTGCATCAGAATGATCAACAATATTGGTGTGACCATGACAGTGATGAATCAGATCTTTCCCTGGAGCACTCTCTTAAGATACCTCTCTATACGTGATGCAGGACAACCAGCTAGGAACCAATTCGAACCAACATTGAACGCCACCTTAAACCAGCCACAGCCAGCTGGTCCAACTAGAAGGTCCCGTTGCTTCACAATTTTGACTAATCAATGTGGACTATTTCACTGGGACAAGACATGAAGAATGAAGGCCAAAATAGTGTTCAGGTCACTGTTCACGTGAATGGTGTCACAGCCTATTATTAGGTATTAGGAATATTTCGTAGAGGATTTTTGGGGGGTGGGGGCCCAAAATCAGATTGCATGAAGATTTTATTCTTGGGAGATTTAGGACCTTAGTTTAGTTTCTATTTTGGTAGTTTTTAATTTTAATGAATTTCTATTTCCAAAAGATTCTATTTTCTCTAGTTACTAGGTATTAGTTTCTATTTTCAGTTTATTAAGTGTCTATTTCTTATAAAGCTTTAGTCAAGCTATAAATTGGCCTTTACATTTCAATAAAAAGCAAGATTTTTGGAAGCAAAAAAAAAAAAGATGAATTGAAGCTTTAGCATTGTATGTTTGCAGCCCCTTCTCTCTCTCTCTCTCTCTCTCTCTCTCTCTCTCCCCCCTCTTCTCTTCTTCTTACGAGTGTTGTTCTCCTTCTTCCCATTTTTTAAGTCTAACTAATTCTTCTAAGATTTCACTTCTTTCCCTCTTCTTCTTTATCCTTCTTTCTTCTCTATTCCGTCCATCATTAATACGGCATGTTGCACCCAATGGGCTTGATTGGGCATTATGGTAAACAGACTAATCACATTGACAACAAGGGATATATCTGACAAGGTGGAAGGGAGATGTAAAACTTTGCTGACTAACCTCTGAAACTAATGTATGCCTTAAAATTCATTATCATTAGATGCGCCAAGTTTGCAATGAGGTTCATAGGAGTCGTTGCATCTGGAAACTATCAGGAGCAATCCACTAGTGGTTGGATCACTACAGGAGAGAAGAGAGAGTGCCAATTTGGACTCAGTAGTGCTCCTTTGAATCCTAAAGCTTTAGTATTGCAATAGGATAAAATGTAAGTATGGATTGCAAGTGCCTGTGTTTTGATATAAATATGACATGTCCCATTGGCATGCATGGCTAGGTATCGGTAGTTTCCTTTCCTTTTGCTTGATGAGGTGATGCTGTGGTCAAAGATGGCCTTGCTCATGTTAAGTGAGGAGATGATAGGGCCAGCATAGTGGTAATGAGGATAGCATTAACAGTGGGCTGGTGGCATGAGATTGCATTAATGGTAAGACCATTAGTCATAGGCTTCTCACGGCCATGGTTGTCTATGTCAACCTGCTGAGTTAGGCTGCTATATAGAGGAAGTGCTATTGGAATGATGGCTGATGTTTGGCTTTTTAATTAAACTGCACCCATCCTGAACTTCTGGATGCCAAATCTGTTGCTCGTGTGTGTAGCCTGTGGTCTGAACGGATAACAAAGCTGCCGATGCCTATAGTTTGAGAGAATGCCTTGCTACAGCAAGCCTATATTCGTCTGAAGTCCCTATTGCACAGCCTGAGTGCCAACTTGTTGGGTTTGAGTAGATGAAGGGAGTATCATGCTTGCATTGATTATGGGGGGAATCTTCACTTAGTAGTGACCCGCTCGGGCCACACCCTGATTATACCCTGTGAGCTAGGTTTCTGTTTAGAGGTTATAGAGTAAGTATCCCTAGAACTTCATTGAGAGATCATTTGATTTGGGAGTTGCATAGTGGCGGAGCTGCCGATCACCTTGTCGAGATAAGACCATTCCATTAGTAGAGGACCGATTTTATTGGCTTGGTTTGTAGAGAGATGTACGCGTATCATTTTCCAGTATTGCGCCTCAATCTGCAAAACAGCACAAGCAGAACACAGGTCTCTATACTCCTTTACCCATTCCCTACTCCCTATGGCAGGACCTTAGCATGTACTTTGTGTTAGGCTTATCCAGGACCTCGAGAGGCAATGATTCTATCGTTGTGATAATAGGTCGCCTCTAAAAAATGGCCCACTTCATCTTGTGCTTGAGGATATCTGATGCTTCAGTGGTGGCAAAGTTATTCTTTCATAATGTCTTCAAGTACCATTGCCTTCCCGTCACCATAATGTTTGATAGAGGAGTCAAGTTCACTAGTCACTTCTGGCACACCTTGTGGTGCATGTTCGGCACCAAACTCCAATTTTGAGAGAGAGAGATGAAGGGATGGGTGCAAGAATTAGAAGGGAAAGAAAGGGGGAGATCAACATGGAAAAACCCTTAATTGAGTTCAGCTGAATCGGATGAACCTAGGGAATTTTTTTTGGCGGAAATTTGAAAATATTAGGTGGGTTTTGGTAAAATAAAAAAATTGTATTTATGCTTAATTCCCCACTTTTTCTTCCACAATTGTTGGATTTCTGTACACGTGTTGTGGTTGCAACGGCTTGCTGCTTGCTGCAACTGTTGCAGCAAATAAAAATCTAGTGACACCCTAGCTAACTCTTGCCCATATATCACTACACATAGGCTATAGTGTAGCACAATGCTTATTCTGTCGTGGAACACCCTAACATAGTGTTTATCATGCAATGTTGTAGAATCCATGACAAAGGGTGGGTTTTCCCATGGTTTTGGCTGCTGGCTTCACACACCAACTCCCCTCCTTTACCTGTGCTTTGGACCGGCAGCAAGCATTGGATGAGTCACTTAACAGGCGATTCCTAATGTGCCATTATTGTTCCTCAAAAAAGTGAGGGGGTGTACAAGATGATTACCACAAGGTGCAAACATTGTCATCATTAATCTTTTAGGCAAAGTATATGTAATTCCACCTGCTCCCTTCATTTTTTTTCTTCTTTTTTCTGTTAGTGAATAAGTGGATTCCTTTATGCTACTTAGGCCAAGTCTGGATACATCATACAGTTCCGACTCTCTATTCTGGGTCAGAATTAAATGCTGCGCACAGGGAAAGACATGTGGGCTAAATTCATTATGGCCTCCAGTTCTAGAATCTCCTATTCTTGAATATTCCAAGAAGGGATTAAGAGCGAAAAACTCACTTTGGAGTTAGATGATCATGTTTCCCCATCTCAGTGTGGGGCTCACAGGCACAGTACCTTCTCATGGTCAGAGCCCGACATGAGTAAGTTATTATACGATTCTTGTGCAACAGACATGATTCTCGAACTCTGAGATTTCCTGCCAGAAATATAGTTATATTTTCCTCGACATGGACAAAGTATACAGTTTGGACATCACAAAGATTCCACTTCATGCATAATGCCAGACGGGTACAACTCATAATTTGAATTGTGCAAGTAACATGCAATTTCAATAATAGATTTGAGCAAGGATTGAGAATTCTCAGAATTAGTATTGTAACTAAACGTGAGCTAGAATGTTATTGATTTCACATGTTCTCTTGCTGGATAGGGTGATGGTTTGATGCTTTGCTATTTTGAAACAAGTTATCTTCCTTTGCATACGTACAAGCTGCTTGAATTCATGATCTGATTCCTCTGTCAGTTATTAATTCTGAAACAATATAACTGAAACAATATAACTAATACTGAACAGGCAGGTCTAACGGCAGCTGATGTCGAAATAGCTGATTGGTTGCGGAGAAACTATTCAAACAAGAGTATTACTCTTGCTGTGAACAAGTGTGAATCTCCACGGAAGGGAATCATTCAGGCGTCAGAATTTTGGTCTTTGGGGTGAGTTCTTTCCTTTCATTTGTTGATTTTTTTTAAATACATTCAAATTGATTGGGGAAAAAAAGCATGGCTGCTTAATATTACTATTGGGGTTGCTTATGCATTTTTTTTGGTTGATCAAGTACATGATATTTTATTTTTGGGAGAATTGCTGATGCCCTCACATACTATAGCTTAATTACATATCAAACCCTGCACCTTATGAAATTACTATCGCCCTCCTCTCTTCAAGCGGTGTTAAGAGATTCTTAGTTCTCAGTGCAAAACTTCCATTTTACCCTTCATTTATAAACATGTTTTTAACAGGTTTTAAGAGATGGGTACTCTCTTCCACCGTCTTCTTCATCAAACCCTTTTCTCTTGTCCTTGTCTTTACAACCTTAGATCCCTAAATTCATGGGGAATTGCTTGTGGTTGAACCCAGTGAACCTCAATTCCTAAAAGAGATTCTTTATATTGCCTATTCCATGCGTAAGCATTAGGCTTCTCATTTTTACAGAGCCAAGCACCCTATTTACACACTAAATTAAAACCGAGATGTTTTTCCCGTATTTCCCCCCCAGAAGTTAGGAACTTTGAAATCTAGGCATTAGTATTCCAATCAGGTGAGCTAAAAAATACCAAACAGATCAGTCAAACTTAGAGTGGAAACCGGCTGAGATTTTAACTGAACTGTTAATTAGTAATTTTGACCAAGAAAAGAACTGCTAATCGGCAGCAGCAATGAATCTCTATATAATAAATGTCAACAGAGACAAACCGGGAACTCTGGAGAAAGATAAAACTAAACATACTGAAATTTGCTCCATATAGTCAACGATAGGCATCTTATTATCTTCCACCACGCATGTCTGATATCTACTGCATATTGATTTCCAAGGGAAATAAAATTCTAACAGATCTGCAATCAATCAAGATTCTTTAATTCGAAGGGCCTAACAACATGGATCGGAGATTTATGGAGTACATTTGGTTCATATATTGCTGAGATCTACAAATCCACAACACGCATAATATAGGAGAGAAAAGACAGGTTTTGAGCTTCAACCAAATTAAGCTGCCGTGGCTTTCCGGGGGGATTTGGTGGCCTTAGAAGGTGACTTTGGCTTCTTGCTAGCAGCCTTCTTGGTCTTTTTGGGCAATAGTATAGGGTTAATGTTTGAAACAGCACCTCCACGGGCAATCGTTACACCTGCTAGAAGCTTCCCAAGCTCCATTCCTCACTGCTAACAGAACATGTCTTGTTGTAATTCTGTTCTTCTTGTTGTCCCTGGTGGCATTTCTGGCCATCTACAAAACCTAAATTCACCATTGAAAACCCATATTATAGTGAAGGATTCCTAGAAAACTTTAAGGATTAGTAATCCTTTTTAGAAATCCAATGAATTCGGTCTTATAAATACGCAAGGAGAGTAATCAAAAAGAAAGAAGATGAGTTCTTCTTTCTTTTATCACTTAGGAGCCATGCATAATCACCAATCAAGAAGAGCATTAACAAGTTATCTGAAAAGAGGTAAATTATACAAGTTGACTTTGATCTCGCACTTGGGAAGTTGGAATGAGCAAGGAGCAGAAAAAACACTTCTTCCCAACAAAAGGAAAAAAAGGTCAAGTTTCTTGAGTTTTGATCTTCCAAAGAACAGCAGAATGTGTTGAGGCGTTCTCCAGGTGTTGCTGTAGCCAGAGCCATGGAAGGGAGGGGGCGTGAGATGGGAGAGAATTACGTGTTTTAGGAAAGGGTAGTTCTAAGTAACCAAAGTGTAAATAAGTAACTACACATCTCTCGGTTAGTTTTTTTTTTTTTTTTTTTTTTTTTTTTTTTTTTTTTTTTTGGGGGGGGGGGTTGAAAACTGTAAAGATGACACATCATCAGTTAGCAAATGTAGTTAAATGGCAAGGAGGCAATAGTAAATTCAGGCGGTGTCAAAAGTTTGATTAGTAATTGAAAAAAGTATAGGGGATAAAGTTGTATTTAAGCATAGTTAGGGGGCATTAGTAATTATCTCTATATTTTCCATCCAGTGTGGATCCGTAAGTGTGCTTATGTGAATGCTTTTCATCATTTTTTATGATTAAACATGATGTGAAGTATATGTCCTTACATTATTTTGAGCCCTTATATAGGTACACATTAAGTTTTAAATGGTCCTGGTGAGTTAAAAAAGACGAAGTTTATTTTTGTGTCTTGTGAAGGTTACCTAATTTGCAAGACAAAAGTGGATGTATTGATGTAGATAGAACTTTGGAATCAATATGTTTCAAACACAGACCACCACATTAGTTAGGATCAAGTTTCTTTTCTTGGGTAACCTTTCATCATGTTCTTATACTTATGTTCCTCCTTTACCACCGCCCAATTTCTTTCTTATCTCAGAAAGATAGTTGTCAAGGTGCTAAGGGAACCGAGGCATTGGAGAAGGGTAAGATGTGAGCAATTTGGTGAGGAAGGTGGCCAAGGCACCCACCTAGGCGACCAAAGCTTCTAGGCCAACCAAAGCACTTGGACAGGTAGGTGATGCTAGCAGTGTTAAGAAATATGAATTACTTTGTACAACGGTTTTGGTTGGACGGCTGATGGGACTCCAATATTGAGGGGCACACGCCATAGGGGTAGAATGTAAGGAGTTGTCAGGGATCAATTCCAATATTAGGAAGTAGTTTTTAAGAGTGTTTTTTAGTTTGTTTTGGGGGCCCTGGGGCTATATTAAGTGGAAAAGAGGGACTATGAAAGGGGAAATGGTTTACTGTGTTGTTTGGGGGCAAGCTTGCTTGCAAAAAGGGGAAGACCCTTGGGGCATTTTGAAAAGTGTATTCTAGTCTTGGCAGTCTTGTAATGGAGTTCAATTACTGAATTTAAATAGTTTGAATGTTGTGTGAACGATCGAATGAATCCATTTAGAGCTTAATCAACGGGCAGAGACATGCAGACAGGATTGTCCATGTAGTTCGGTTAGGGGAGAGAGGAAGAATGGCTTACAAGGACCACCAGACCGAATATGAGCAGCGTTTGGGTGGCTCTCTGACACTTGGAAGGAGAAGCCTTGTGAGTAGCTCTACAAGAAGAACTAGTTGGTGCTTGATTGGGCTAGCTTCAAGGAGGCCCCACAAACTGAGTTCGCTGATAGAAAGGAAACACATTTGAGTGTGGGGTTGGACAATCACTGTTAGGGCCTTAGGATGATGCCATGTGGAGGAGAGAGAATATTAGGGTTAGTTGAGTGGTAATAAATAGAAGGGAGAATTGAGTAGAGAGGGTATCGAATGTTTTATGAGAGAGTCTTGGGCAGCTGTAGGCTGAGGGAACACCTTTGGGTGTGGGGGTGACTGGCACCATTAAAACCAGTTTATCAGTGTTAATTTCTTGCATTTTTGTATTGATTTTGGGAAGTGATAATAGGTATCTATCAACTGGTATCAGAGCATTCACGATTCCAAGGAGGTGAAATGGTTTTATCACTGTTTTCTGGTGATGGAAAGGAGTAAGAGTGGTTAATAGAAGTCGAGCAATTTTGTTGTCAACATCAGATTAAACACGAACATTGGCTCGCAATAGCTCTCGAAAATTTGGTTGGGGATGCGTTTGATTGGATTTATCAGAAGACATGGTCGGAATTCAACTGGACAATCTTTAACGAAGGCCTGAAAATCGAATTCGATGGCGGGACAGAGGCAGAAGCGAGATCAACTTTGATGAGTTTCCGTAGTGGAATTGCGACCAAGGTGAAGGAGAACGATTCGTAAAACCACCCTGTACAGTTGAAAGCCAAGGTGGTGGGGGTTGCAACCGGCGTGGATGAGTATCATCGAGCATGGAGAAGAAAGAAGAAGAGCGGGAGAAGTTTAGGTAGCGATGCCTACCGGATTAAAGATGCAGCAGCGAGAAATCATGCTGAGATTCAATGGAAGCCAGAGGCAATCGGTGTAAAACTCCCTACGGCGACTGAGGTTCCTGTTTGCAGAAAATGGGGAAGACGACGATGGTGTTTGAGGAATTTTAGGGTTGGTTTGAACCAACTCAAACCGGTTTATCGGTTCAGTTCGAGCTCAAAAAACCTGGAACCTCTTAAGCCCAGGTGGACCAATTACAACGACTGGATCGCTAGACCCCCAAAGAAACCCCCTTGGGTCGAGCCCACTCCATTAAACCCAACCCATCTTATTTCATCAACCAAATATCCAACCCATATTCCTTAATCCACCATTTTAAGTGCTTGGGCCTAACCCATAAAAGACCCACTATGGGTCCAACCTATTTCCTTAACCCAAAGCCCAATCCAGCCCAATAAACCAACGCCCAACCCATTTCTTTTAACCCTTGGTTTTAAATATTTGAACCCCATCCCTTTTCCCCATCACTCATGGGCCTGGCCCATTTCATATACCCAAAACCCAAGCCTTCTCAGCATTACCTTAAACCCAAATAACTCAACCGGATCAAGACCCAAACCCAAACCCAGCCTGAACCAAGAACTTACCAGAAAATGGTCCAACCGAACTAACAAGTTCGGGAACCATCATCTTCAACCTTGCTGAATCGAGACGGACAGTAGGCGGCGGCAATGGATGTGCAGCTTTGCGATGGGTGTTAGTTTCGCTGCTGGCGACAGCGATTTCAAGACCGAGTGGGTGCGATTTGCTCCAACGACACTTGCACTGGAATTTTGGCCAAAGAAAACCATTGCTTGGCAACGTTCCCTCACTTTTTCGCTGCAAGTTTTTCGCGATGTGCGTGGTGACCTATGCTCCATCACTACCTGTACCATGAAATCGACAACCGCAATAGCTCACCTTGACGCTGATTTTCAGACAGATATAAGTGTCGCTTCTTGGTCTTCTCTACGACCCCACTTTGGTAACGGCAGTTTTGCACCTCTTGGGCTTTCATCTACCCTCTTTGGTGTTTGACGTTGACTGGCATAATGTTCGAGAGGAACTGCAATGTTGCAACTCTGATTTTTTCTTTTGAGGAGTCTGATTTTTTCCTTTGAGGCGTCCTTGAAGCTGTGCAATAGAGAGGCATCGAGTATTGCACGCCATTGGTCAAATGCATCCTTGGAAATGGGCCTGCTGTTGGATCTTAGAGAATGATGCTGAAATGGCCTGACGGTGGGGCAAGCATGTGCAGACTAAGCTTCAAAATTTCCATCACCTTAAGGACAAGGTGATTTTCGTGGGGCCGGTAGTGTTAGGGCCCTAGGATGATGCCATGTGGAGGAGAGAGAGTATTAGGGTTAGTTGAGTGGTAATAAATAGAGGGAGAATTGAGTAGAGAGGGTATCAAATGTTTTATGAGAGAGTCTAGGGCAGCCGTAGGCTGACGGAACACCTTTGGGTGTGGGGGTGACTGGCACCATTAAAACCAATTTATCAGTGTTAATTTCTTGCATTTTTGTATTGATTTTGGGAAGTGATAGTAGGGTTTTATCAACCACCTTATTGACATAAAGGTTAGTGTGTGCGAATCATAAGAAAGAGCTGTGATGTTGAAAGGAAGAAGGCCTGGGTTGGTCTTTGGATGGGATTGAGGGGTTGCGAGTGTCGATCCTTGCCGAATGTGGAGAAGAAAGAAGAAAAGAGGCTCGAGTGTGGACACCCATCATATTGGAGTCTGAAGATGCAACAATAGATCCTGAGGTTGAATAAAAAAGTTGTGAAGGGAAGAAGAGGAGTCGAAGGAGGCCTGGGGCAATCAGTGGAGAACTACAGGGGGTAGCTAGGTGGCTCCTCGTTAAACTTTGAGAAAGATTGAGGAGGCATGGTTACTCGAACCCTAAAAGCCAAATTGCCAAAAGCTAAGTTTTTTCAGGCCTTCAGGCCGAAACTAAGCCCGTTTCACTTGAAAATCAAGGCCCATCAAATGAAAAACTTAGCCCACTCAAAAAAGAATCGTAAATGGGCTCTAAAGCAAAAGGCCAGGCCCTCTAGCATTGGTTTAATGCCCATGCAAACAAGGACCCAAAAATTAGATGATTCAATTGTTAAACATTTTTAAGAGGGGTACTTTTGTCAATCCTTTATTCCTTCTTCTTCTTCTTCCTTCATCACTGTTGCGAACTAGGGCCACTAGGTGCTACTTGCAAAGGGGAGGGGGTGTGCTCGATTTTGATAGTGACAGTATTCTACCTAGCCCTTGAAGACAACCTTGGAGGAATGATTTGTAACGGCGATTTACCTATGGCTTCCATTCACCGGTAAACATTTGGGATCTTTTTTAATACCGGACTTTAAGTGGACTTGGCTTTTGGAAGCTTTCGAGATTCTAAGCTCAACAATCGTATCAAAGGAGAGGATCTCAATAGTAGCGTGCAGATGTTGATTCGTGCTATTAGGATGGTTATAAAGCAAGAAATGCTTGATAACCCTTTTAGATATGCCAAAAACTACTAGCCGAACTGCTTCTTCCAAAAACTTGACACATGAAGGCGACAACGACTTCCCCAAGGCTTGTCATAAAGGCCAAAGGGGGTATAATTTTGTCATTCATTTGATCTAGGAGAAGGTGATGGAGTAACCAACCATGCTTCAAGGGGGAGAGTTAAGACCATAAGAGCTGGACGGACTTCAGGGGATGCTATCTTTGTTTAACAACAATCTAAATGAGATTTTAGCGGATGGATGGTATTAGGAAAGATGATCTAGGCCATTTCATTGGTTGCATACCGAATGGAGAAACATGGTGCTGTCAACCCAAATGCCACATATTTGTTCATTGGAGGCATGAAAACATTGCATCTTGGGTACAATAACAACATTTGATCGCATTGAGGATTGCAGAGATTTTAATGGCTGAATTGGCGTGACTTTGCAGCCAATATGTGAAGATTTAATTACATCTTCTATGTTCGTAGTCATTTCCGTAGTTAGTATTGTAAGCTTTTGTAATGGTTGATTCTTTGAAAATTTTGTCTGAGGAAGGTATGCCCTTCCAAATTACAAGCATCAAGTTAAAAAGAGCCAAAAATTATTTTCTTTGAGCAAAAGGCAATTTATGTGTTTATTTATGCCCAAGGAAAATCAAAGTACTTGAAGGAAGATTCTCCTGAGGTCGATTTGAAGGATACAACCACTGTTTCTGCACATGAAACGTGGACTCGTGAAGATGCTATAGCAAAGGTATGGATTTGGAATAACGTTGATTCCTCTATTGCAAATAACTTCATGTTTTATGACACATCTAAACAGATATGGGAGGACTTGCGTGATGCCTTTGGTGAAGAGAAAAAATATTTTACGAGTTTATGATCTTATTGAATGTTCAATTACTCATTGAATGGTCAGTCGTTGATGAATTATTATAATGGATTTAAAGGATTAGGTGAAGAAATGCAACAACATCAGCCCCTTACTACAAATCTGGAAACTTTAAAGACAAAACAGGCTGAATTCTATGTTTCAAAATTATTGGTTGGTTTGGATCCAAAATTTTTGATAGGTAAAGTCAAATTTTGACATCTGAAACTGTACCTGCCTTGAGTGATGCTTTCTACAGCTTATTACGAATTAGTGGACAAAAGAGTACGCAAGGAAGCAAGGAGAATTCAATAATGGTTGCATGTCGTGGCCATGGCTCTTATACCTCACGTGGATGAGGCAATGGTCGAGCAAGAGGAAGGGGAGGAGGTTGAACTTCCCTTCCAAATTTATCCAAAGGAAATCGAGTGTGCTCTTATTGTGGCAAGCAAAATCATATAGAAAAAATTGCTGGGAGAAGCTTGGCTGACCGGAGTTGGCAGAAAACTGTGTTAATATGACAACATTTACTGGAGAGAATACCAATGACAACTCATCTGTATTTGCTTTGGTGGCGTCTACAAATTCCTCATCTCCTAGTGTTGACCTCAATCAAATCCTAAAGCGCCTACAACTGTTAGAGCAGAGTCAAGATACATCCACCACTAGTCTTGCCCAAACAGGTATATTTACTAAGTCTTATGCTTTGGTTTTTTAGTTTGTAGACTTTGGGGCATCTAGACATATGACAGGTATGTTATCCATGTTTTCAAATTTTTCTAAGTTTCCTAACCCTACTTCTATTGTTATGGTTAATAGTGAAAAGTCTTCCGTTGTCGGTAATGGGAGTGTATCCCTTTACCAAATTTGAACATTTCCTCTGTTTTAGTTGTTCCACAATTTGTAGTAAATCTTATTTCTATCATTCATATTTCTAAAGCGTTAGATTGTCTTGTGTTGTTTTTTCTGTCTTTTTTTTTTTTTTTTTGAATTTTAGGGTCTTCGGACTAGGAGGATTGGTGGAGGAATTGAGAAAGATGGACTGTACAATCTGTCCAATTTTAACACTTCCTCTGCAAAGACTTACATTGTTACCATTGGACTGGCACTATCGTTTGGGACATCTTTCTCCTAGTAGGCTTAGGTTGGTTGTTTTTGATTGTAAGGATGTTAAGTCAATAAAGTGTGAGGCACGTGAGTTGGTAAGCATCATAGGACAAGTTTTCTTGCTAGAACTCAACTGAGAAGTATGACTTTATTTGCTTTAGTACATTTGGATGTTTGGGAACCCTGTTGTATCCTTAATCGTTTTGGTTTCCCGTATTTTGTCATTTTTGTAAATGAATTTTCCAGAATTACCTGGTTATTTTTAATAAAGGATTGAAGTGAAGTTTTGAAAATAATTGCAGATTTTTTTGTTGAAATTTCTACTCAATTTAATAAATTTGTTAAATTTTTTTTCGTACGGATAACGCTTTGGAGTACGTGCAAAATGCGATTTTTGATATATGTTCTTCTTAAGGCATTCTTCATCAATCTAGTTGCTTATACACACCACACCAAAATGGTCTAGCCGAGCGAAAACATAAGTACTTGTTATAAGTAGCAATGTCCCTTGTGTTCCATGAGTGTCCTTAAGCAATATTGGTGTGATGCTGGCCTTACATCTTGTACCTTAGTAAATCGAATGCCATCTTCAATGGTAAGATGAAATACCCTTTCGAGTCGTGTGTCCAGACTTACCTCTATTTTCTGTCTCACTTAAAGTTTTTGGCTGTGTATGTTATGTGCATGTTTTACCCCAACCTAAGGATAAATTTTCAGCCAAAGCTCATAAGTGCATTTTTTAGGTTATTCTCGATACCGAAAAGGATACAAAGTTTTTTACCCGTTGATCAAACATCAATTCACTATAGCGGATGTTACGTTCTTTGAAGATATGCCATATTATGACTCTAATTAGTTTTCTGAAGATGATAGGTTTGACCCCCTTACCTGTGGTTGTACCGTTTCCTTTTGAGATTCCTGAGGTAGAATCAGATTGTGAAACTCCTGAAGTACCCATTGTACTTCCTAGGCCAGACAAGGTGCCAGTTCAGTTTCCACCAGTGCATGTCTATTATCGGCGGAAGAGACAAAAACAGTTAGATGGTACAACAGTCGATATCACTTCTTCTATAGATCCTCCTCCATTGTTTGATAATTCTGAAGATCTTCCCATTCCTTTGAGCAAAGGTAAACATTTTTGTTCGCAACGTTCTATTGTAGTGTACCTTATTTCTCATTATATTACTACTCTTCACTTCCCGGTTCAATAACGTATCCTTACCACATCTCTGTCTTCTATTCCTATTCCATCTACATACTCTGAGGCTCTCTCTAATCTGGGTTGGAAAGCTGTTATGGAGTCTGAAATTGAGGCTCTACACTTTGGATACTTGGACTTTTGTGGATTTGTCTCTAGGTAAGGATTTCGTGAAATGTCGTTGGGTATTTGTGATTAAGTCTTAAGTCTAATGGATTTGTAGAGCGCCTCAAAGTGCGGCTGGTTGCCAAGGGGTATACTCAAACTTATGGGGTGGATTTTTTTGAAACTTTCTCCCCTGTAGCTCGTTTGAATTTTGTGCATATTTTGTTGTCTTTGGCGGCTAATTTAGAATGGCCTCTTCATCAGTTAGATGTCAAAAATGCTTTTTGCATAGAGAATTGGCTGAAGAAGTGTATATGGAGCTACCTCTTGGGTTTGTTGCTGAGAGGGGGAATTCTACTAAAGTGTGTCGACTTCACAAGTCCATCTATGGGTTGAAATAGTCGCCAAGAGGATGGTTTGAAAAGTTTAGTTCAGTACTATCTGAAGTGGGATTTTCCTAGTGTTATTCAAATCATTCTGTCTTTGTAAGAAAGATTTGTAATCTTAATTTTTTATATAGATGACATATGGTTTCTGGAAGTGATAATGTAGGCATTGATGAGGTAAAGATTTTCCCCCCCTTTTTTGAGTACAAGATTCCAAACCAAGGATTAGGGGCATTTGCAATATTTTCTCAGTGTTGAAATTCTTCGAAGCAATCAACCTTTGTCAGCAAAAGTATGTATTGGACTTGCTAACTGAAACTGGAATGCTTGGGTGTAAACATGTTGACACACCCATGGACCCTCATCTCAAACTCACCAAGGATGATGGAGAGTATTTGGCGAATCACCTGAGGTATAGATGGTCGGTAGGAAGATTTATATATCTTACTATGACTTGTCCAGACTTGTCATATGCTGTAGGTGTTGTTAGCCTGTTCATGCAATCACCTAAGAAGCCTCATTGGGATGTTGTGGTGCGTATTTTACAGTATTTGAAGAAGGCTCCAAGAAAAGGGTTTGTGTACAAGAGAAATGCTCGCCTAAAGTTGTGCACATATTCAGATGTAGATTGGGCAAGCACGAGATGATCGGAGATCAACTTTTGGTTGTTGTACTTTCCTTGGGAGAAATTTGGTCACTTGGAGGAGTAAGAAGCAAATTACAATGGCTCGATCTAGTGTTGAGGCAAAGTATCGTGCTATGGCTCACACGGTGTCAGAAAATTTTTGGGTCAAGTTCTTCTTGAAAGAAGTTGGGATTGAGGTTGAAGAGCCAGTTTGAATGTTTTGTGATAATCAAGCAACGATCTACATTGCCAGTGAAATTGTATTTCATGGGAGGACCAAACATGTGGAGGTGGATTTGCAATTTGTGTGGGACGCAGTCATGCAAGGAGTTGTAGCTATGCCGTATGTTTCTTCTCCCGAACAGGTTGGAGATATCTTCATTGAATCTTTACCTGGTCCAGCCTTTGTAGAAAGATGTCGCAAGCTGGGAATTGATGATCAATACTCTCCAGCTTGAGAGGGGGGGGGGTTGTTGCAATAGTCAGGTAGTAGCTTGGGGAACAAATCATGGTGGTTTGAAGTTCTAGAAACAGAATTGTGGAGCTTCAGAGTGCAAGCTGTCACCAAAATAGAAAGTACTAACTTGGAGAAAAAGTTGTTACAAAATTAAAAGTTTAGGTGTTCTACCAAATTAGAAAGTAGTTTTCTGATACGTTGTATTTCCTTTGTTAGATTAGTTTTAGAATCTTAGAAAGTTGGTGTCTATTTTTGGAATTTATTTAGAATTTGAAAGTTGGATTATAGGCTTATAGCTGTACTTTTCAACTATAAATAAAGGCGTTAGAGGCAGAGAAACGATACTACTGCAGAATCGTCTCTACCCCCTTCTTTTTCTCCTCATTCTCTTCTCCTTTCTTCTTCTCTAGCTCTCTGTTTTCTTTTCTAACCTGCGGCTGTTCAGTAGGGCTGTGTTTGTTTGCTGGAATAAAGGTGGGGTGGAAAAATTCTTGAAAAAAGTGTAGATTTCTTAGTTTTCCCTTAAATCCCAAAATTGTAGATTGTTTGGTTGCTTGGGGTGGGAAAGTGAGAGACAAGTTTCCTTGAATCAAGGAAACTTGTCTGGTGATGTGGCAACCCAACTTTCCCACCCCAAGCCATTTTAAAACCCCACAAATTTGGTGGGACTTTGTGGGAAAGTTTGGAAAAGTAAAAAGTGGGACCCACCACTATCACTTTTCTACAAAACCCTTTCCTTTCCTTTCCTTTTCCCTCACCCAACTACACATGGGACCCACATGTTTTTTTTCCCACCCCACCTTTGCAAACAAAAGCAGCCTAGGAGATTCTTGTTTGGTATAATCCTCACCCTCCAACCAGCCTGATCCTATACGTGTCCCATGGCTTCCTGCTCCTCTTACACTCCCCTACCAGCCACCCATCCTAGAGACTGAACCACTATATATCACTCATGCCCAGCTTGTTACAAATATAGGTAACCCTTGTATTCCCTAGGGCTTTGGTAAACAAATCTGCGATTTGTTCTCCAGTCCTCACATGCTTGGGGGATATTATGCCTTGTAGTAACTTCTCACGAACAAAGTGGCAATCTACTTCAATATGCTTGGTACGTTCATGAAAGACTGGATTTGATGCTATATGAACCGCAGCTTGATTATCACACCATAACTTCATTGGTGTGTCATCAATAATTCCTAATTCTTGGAGTAATTGTTTTATCCATACCATCTCGCATGTTACCTGTGCCATAGCACGATACTCAGATTCTGCGCTTGATCTTGCTACCACAGTTTGTTTCTTACTCTTCCATGATAGAAGATTTCCTCCAACGAATGTGCAGTAGCCTGTAGTTGATCTTCTATCAATAGGTGATCCGGCCCAATTAGCATCAGAGAATCCTTCAACATTTCTATGTCCATGATTAGTGTAAAGAAGTCCGCGTCCTGGAGCTTTCTTAACATACTTTAGAATTCGTATAACTGCATCCCAGTGTGATGTTCGTGGGGCAGACAAAAATTGACTCACAACACTGATAGGAAAGGCAATGTCAGGTCTAGTCACAGTCAGATAATTCAGCTTCCCAACAAGCCTTCTGTACTTCTTTGGATCATCAATAATGGTTCCATCTTCTGGCATTAACTTTAAGTTACATTCCATGGGAGTGTCTATGGGTTTTGATCCCAACATTCCTGTTTCAGAAAGCAAATCCAGTACATACTTCCGTTGAGATAAGAAGATGCCCTTTGTTGATTAGGCAACTTCAACTCCTAGAAAATACTTTAACTTGCCCAAGTCTTTGGTCTGAAATTTTTCTTGTAAATAGGTCTTTAACCTATCAATTCCTGAAGTGTCATCTCCTGTAATGACGATATCATCAACATAAACTACAAGAAAGATCTTGCCTGCATCAGAGTTTTTTAAGAATACAGAGTGATCACTTTCACAACGAGTCATCCCAAATTCTATTACAACAGTAGTGAATCGTCCAAACCATGCTCGAGGTGACTGCTTGAGACCATATAATGATTTGCGGAGGCGGCAAACCTTATTCTTCTCCCCCTGAGCAACAAACCCAGGTGGTTGCTCCATATACACTTCCTCATGCAGATCTCCATGAAGGAAGGCATTCTTTACATCCAACTGAAACAAGGGCCATTGGTTGGTAGCAGCAAGAGAGATTAAAATGCGGATGGAAGTAAGCTTGGCAACAGGCGAAAAAGTATCAACATAATCTACACCATAAACTTGAGCATAGCCCTTGGCAACGAGACGAGCTTTCAGGCGAGCTAAAGAACCACCAGGATTAACTTTCACAGTGAATATCCACCTACAACCAATAGTTGTCTTTCCTGAGGGTAAGGGCACAAGATCCCAAGTCTGATTGTCTTCTAAGGCTTGTAATTCATCGTTCATTGCATTGACCCACCCAGGATTAGACAAGGCTTCAAGAACATTCTTAGGAATAGGATAAGTCTCTATAGTAGATATAGCAGTTGAGAACCCAGGTGATAAAGTAGAATATGAAATAAAGTTAGAGATGGGATACTGAACACAAGAATGAGTACCTTTCCGTAGAGCAATGGGAATGTCAAGGTCAGATTTGGTAGGAACGTCCGCAGGATCAACAGACGAAGTCGGCATAGAGGTAGAGACCGTAGGTGCAGAGGGGGGAGTCGGTGGTTTTGGACGGCGCATGTACACTTTGGTGATGTCTGGCGGTGGTGGAGGTGAAGGAACTATATCCTGTGGAAACACACTTTGAAAAATACATAGATCATCATTTAGGTCGGTTAAACTATGAGATTCAGCAGAAAACGGAGTGGACTCAAAAAATGACACATCTGCAGTAACAAAATATCTGCGTAAGTCAAAAGAATAACAACGATATCCCTTTTGAGTGCGAGAGTACCCCACAAAAATACACTTAAGTGCACGAGGATCAAGTTTAGAGATCCCTGGACGATGATTACGAATGTAACATACACAACCAAATACGCGAGGAGGCAAGGTAAATAAGGGAGATGAAGGAAATAAAAGAGAATGAGGAATGCCACCTTTTAAGACAGATGAAGGCATCCTGTTAACAAGATAATAAGCAGTTGAAACTGCATCAGCCCAAAAGGATTTAGGAACCTTCATCTCAAATAAGAGAGAACGGGTGACCTCCAATGAGTGTCTATTTTTTCTTTCTGCAACCCCATTTTGTTGAGGAGTATCGACACAGGAGGATTGGTGAAGAATCCCATTAGAAGCCATAAATTTACAAAAAGGATCAGAGAAATATTCTTTGGCATTATCACTACGAAAGGTTTGAATAGGAACACCAAATTGAGTACGAATTTCAATAACAAAATTGCAAAATATGTCAAATAATTCTGAACGATTTTTCATTAAATAAAGCCAAGTGACTCTTGAAAAGTCATCCACAAATGTAACAAAGTATCTATAACTTGAAGTAGAACTAACAGGACAGGGTCCCCACACATCAGAATGAACTAGAGAGAAAGGGTGGTCTGATTTGTTATGTATACGAGGAAAACTCACACAATGAAATTTTCCAAATTGACAAGACTCACAATCCAGCTTAGAAAGAGAATGAAAACTTTTATCTACCAATTTTAGGGTTTCCAAAGATGGATGCCCCAACCGACAATGTATTTGATGGGGGATGAAAATACTAGAAAAAGCAGTAGAGGATATCTCCTTGAATAGATACAACCCCCTTGACATACGACCTCTACCAAGCATCTTCTTCGTCGTAAGATCCTGAAATAAACAATATCCAGGAAAGAATTGCACCAAATAGTTATTAGTGGAAGTAAATTTATGAACAGATAATAAGTTAAATGGCAAATTAGGTACGTAAAGAATTGAGGGTAGGGTAATGGATGGAGTGAGTTGAACTGTACCCACTCCTTTAACATTGATAAGAGAGCCATCAGCAAGTGTAACCAAAGAGGATGATGGAACAAAAGAGGAAAATATACCTGTAGCCTTGGTCATATGATCAGAAGCTCCTGAATCAATGATCCATGGGCGAGATGTGGTTGAAAGGCAAGCAGTAGCATTACCTGTCACAAGGGTGGCAGCGGATGATTGTGGTTGAGTGGCCCTGAACCGAGTGAAACGAATATAATCTTCCTTAGTCATTTTTACAGTCTTACCCTTAGGATAAACTTTAGTAGTTGTAGACGCTGATTCAGAGGTAATGATTGCATTCGCCATGTGTGGGGGCTTCCCATGAAGCTTCCAACAATATCGTTGAATATGTCCTGGACGACCATAATGATGACAAGTCTTAACTTGTCCTGTACTATCAGTAGAGTTGTGTGAACTTGGATATTTTCCAGTATTATTTCCTCTTGTTCGTCTATATTATCGTCCACCAGGGGCTTGTCCTCCAGAAGTGCCTCGAGAAATTGTTGCCAAAGCTGAATTTTCTGGAGAGTTATTGGTACTCTCCCTTGCAACACGAAGAACTCTTGAAAATGTGTCAGCTAACGTGGGTACATGATCACTACCAAGAATCTGTGCTCTAACTGCCTCAAACTCCTTTCCAAGACCTCCCAAGAAACCCATAACAGCTAATTGCTCTCTTTGATTTTGCATAGTTTTGACATCAGAGGAGATAGGTAGAATAGAGTTTAGTTCTTCATACATTCTTTTAAAATTTGCAAAATATTGGGTAATATCTCTACCTTTCCTATCTACTCGATAAAATTCCTGAGACAATTCGTAGATTCTAGCCAAATTATTCTGACCATAATACAACACATTCAAATACTCCCATAATTCCTTCTCAGTTTGTAAGTGAGTAACCAAATCTATAATATTATCGGCCAAGGAATTAAACATCTGCCCAAGTATTCGAGCATCAACAATCGCCCAAGTATCATCCTCTTTAGGTACAGTCTTAGTCAAATGATCTATTTGTCCCCGTCCAGTAAGAATGATTCTAACTATAGCCCTCCACTGGTGGAAATTTGATGCACCCTCTAATTTCTTCTCAGTTAACCAATGAGAGGATGAAGAAATTATTTCAGTCATGGTATTTTTACTTGAAGTTTCTCCCATATCTAAACACAATTAAAAC
Organism: Hakea prostrata; assembly: GCF_041222555.1. Taxonomy (NCBI): domain Eukaryota; kingdom Viridiplantae; phylum Streptophyta; class Magnoliopsida; order Proteales; family Proteaceae; genus Hakea; species Hakea prostrata. Next base: position 11,582,679 of record NC_142602.1, read on the forward strand.
CAAATCAGATTAATCTCAGAATCAGATCCAGATTAGTTTCAGAAATCAGAATCCGATTAATCCCAAAATCCGAAATCGGAAATCGGAAGTCAGAAATCATAAATCAGAAACCAGAAACAGATTATCCCAGAATCAGAAATCGGAAACAGATTAATCTCAGAATCAGAATTAATTCCAGAAACAAACCACCAAATATTGAACCACTTGAACCAATAGAGCAAACCAAACCAACTCAAAACCAGTCTTAAAATCAGGAAACTTGGTCACGAAGTCACTCCTCTTTCTCTCTCACTCTCTCCAGTTTCAAACAGCGTCGGAAATGAGAAAGAAAAAAAAAACAGATCGACTACTCTGGCGGCACAAGTGACTACTCCGGCGACTTCTTCTTCTCCTAAGAATGGTTATTCTCTCAACCCTCACTCTTCTCTTTCTCTCTCACTCTCTCCAGTTTCAAACAGCGTCGGAAACGAGAAAGAAAGAAAAAGAAGAAAAAAAAAAAAAAACAGATCGACTATTCAGGCGGCACCAGTGACTACTCCGGCGACTTCTTCTCCTAAGAGTGGTTATTCTCTCAACCCTAAACAGATCGAGAGACACTCTATCATAAAACGAAAAGTATCTCAATACAGTTTATTTCGTACCTGAAAATTGCATATCCGATATCAATTTTGGGCATTCCCTTGCACCGATCTTCCACGAAGACATCAAAGTAATGGCAGCGTAAGAAGCTGCGTCAATCTTCAAATAGAAATCACCAACAAGTGCAGCGTAAGGTGCTGCATCCCTTTAATTTCTGGAAACGACTCTCACAGTACGGTTTCTTTTCTTTCTATAGAATCAACTGTTTGTACTAGTAATTCTTAGAATCGAAAGGAATAAGATGACCTACAGCTCTGATACCATGTTAGTTTGAGAAAGAATAAGGTGAAGAATTAGGGAGAAGAGAAGATGGAAGCCACGACTTAGTTGTGGAGGCTCTAAGAAAACTTATGAGCACACCTCAAAATAACTTCAATATATATAGGCTGATTTACAAGTCTATTCTATAGAGGAAAGCATCAACCAATTTCAATTGGTATAAAACTCTTAATTACCACTATCTTTTTCCTATCGAGAGTTAGCGCAAGGCACTAACTCTCGATGGATCAGTCTTTCCCAAATTGCCCTTTCCTAACAGTTTCTAATTTCTATCTTCATTCAGTCTTATCTCCCTTCAGTATTGAGTTGCTATATTTTCAACTGTCTGTGGTTTTGGTTGGGTGGGTCTTCCATTGGTTTTCACGTTTGAACCAAGAGAGATGGAGGAACCAAATGCTTTAATGGTGGAAAAAAGAGAAAAAAGTGTTATGGTTGGTAGATCGAAATGTGTGGAGAGGGATTGGAACATCTTAGATGTGAGGATTGGGACTTGGGCTCAGTTGAGGATTGAATTCCATTAACACCCCACATTTTGAACTTACTACAAAAGTAGATGTTGCAGCTTGAAAGGTAAACTTATGAAATTACAGTCCAACTTCCCCACTATAATGAATATTATAGGAAGCTAGTAATAGGTTACAATAGTTTTGTGAACAACCTGAGTGACATGTAGCTTTTCCCCAGTCATGGGAGTCTCTTTGTCTTCATCCTCTTGGAATTTTCCCAAGTTGATCAGGCTTATTTTGTGTTCCATCCAAGTCATATGTGCTCCTCTCAATCTCATACTTCAGTGCACCTCTCAATCTCATACTTTAGTGCACCTAGACCAAGTCCTTAAGTCTCATGGCAACCAATTGGTTCTGCCTTTTGGAGTGTATGTCATCGAACATTCTCTAGTTGCACTCACATTTACTGCTAGAACATGGCTGGGATAGCACTTCACATGCTATTTGGATAGGTTTGGTGAATGCGATTCATTGTCATGTTAACCACCATTCAGCTAGAACTAGAAGAGAGTATTAAAGATTTTTGTTAGGTAATATTGCCTAATGCTGCATAAATATGAATGGAAAGACTAGGGTCATTGAACAACAGTCTTATTTTATCCTGCTTGAACAAAAAACAATTGGAGAGAACCCCGAAGGTGGAAAGGAGGGGATTAGGTAGGGGAAAAAGGGTTTTATTTTGGTCTCTCTTTTTTTTTTTTTTTGGGGGGGGGGGGGGGGGGTAGGGGTGACAACCTCAAGGCTCAGAGAAAGGCCGGAGAGGCATCAAATGGAAAACATCTAAGCCCAGGGTATCACAATAACCTGTTCCTTGGGAGTTGAGAAAAGGTTTGGGGAGATCAGAGAGAGCTTAGAATTAACATCATTAGAGATGGCCATCCAAATCTGGTCAAGAGATTGGGATTTGGTAGTCCCTCTTTTAAGATAATGCTCCAGCCAAATATGAAAGATATTAGCCCTGGATGTCAGTCTTTTGTTGTATTTCATGGACTGGAAGCTGAGAGGGAAAGCAGCCAGTGCAATTCACAATGAAAGGAAGGTGGTGTCCACTGCAGGGCCAAATGGAAGCTAAAGCTTTATGGCAAGTGGAACTGGTAAAGGGACAGGATAAAAAGAGATGGTGGTTGTCCGCACTCCTTAGTACCATTCCACAAAGGTTGCAAGGAGCAGAGACCTTTATGTGGCTGTGAAGGAGAGAGGATTGGTGAGAAGGCTGTTCAAGGATCTCCAAGAAAGGTAGAATCCCTTCATAATGCGATTGTATATGGTATTTTTCTGTAACAATCAGACTATGTACTAATCTGTTCAGGTATAGGAATATTTGTATTAATTCCAGGGATTCTATTTGATCAAGCATCATTATATAACCGTCCAGAATATTCTAATGTGATATGGACTAGATTAACAAAATACCAAGATGTAAGGATGTAAGGATGAAACTCCTGAAGTGGAGAGGAATACCAACAAAAAGAAGGGACGAGAAAAGCAAATCAGAAACCAAGAGCAACTCAATCCAACTAAACCTATCCCAAACTAACTGGGTCTTGCTTCTTAACTCATATCTTTTACACCATATTTTTGGATGCCACATCTATTCACCATCATTTCTTGTTTCTGCCTGAGCAATTTTCAATCCCCCAGCCTTGTACTTCTTCTAAACTCCATATGTCACTCCTTGTGCATATGTTGAATACTAAAGTTTTTCAACGTAATGTCTTTAATTATGATGACTTTTTGGTTGGTTTCCTTTGAAAGCATCAACTATTTTGTATTTTGGTTCTTGTTGAAAATGAATTCCTTTGGTGTGTTCAACTGAACTTTATTGGAATTGGAACATAGCTAGATTGGGGAATTGTAATCCATCAAAAACAAACAAAAATAGTGCAAAATTACTGAATTGTCTTTTTTTAGTATTTATTTATCCTACAAGATGCTTCTAGCATCCAACATATATGGTCACAATTGTAGTAAGGGATAGTGGCCTGCAGGTCACAATGAGCTTGTGGATTGGTTGATATGATTTCTTGTTGAGAAACACGATTTTGGTAGAATGGCTTGAATATATCAATGTGGTGTCAAGCCCTCTATTTATAATAAAGTGGAAAGAACACTATTACATAAATACCCTTACTTGGGTAACAAAAAATGGAAAATTACATGAACAAAAACTCTAATGGAGTTGAACTCCTAGTAGAACTCAACCAACACTCTCCCTCAAGTTGAGGCATAGATATTAGTCACGCCTAACTTGCCTACAATAGGAAGAAAATCTCCTACCTTCAAACCTTTAGTGAAAATATCTGCCATTTGGTCTCCAGATCTCATAAAAGACATGCAGATGGGCCCTTGTGCTAGCTTTCCTTTGATAAAAAACTTGTCAATTTCAATGTGCTTAGTTCGATCATGTACACAGGATTATTGGCAATACTAATGGCAGCCTTGTTGTCATAATATAACATCATAGGGTTTGGAATTTGGACTCCAATATCTTCTAGCAAGCCTTTCAACCATAGTAGCTCACAAACTCCATGAACGATAGCTCTATGTTCAACTTCGGTACTGGATAAAGCTACCACATTCTGTTTCTTAGTTCTCCAAGTAACAAGATTACCTCCAACAAAGATATAGTAACCATAAATTGACTTCTTGTCAAGAGATCCAGCCCAATCTGCATTAGTGTATGCTTCTACTCTTAGATTATTAGTGGGTGACAAAAGTATTCCTTTTCTAGGAGTTCCCTTCAAATACTGCAATATTTTGGTAACAACCTTCATATGAGCTAAATATGGACCATGAATGAACTGGCTCACTATCCCCACCGTATAAGCGATGTCTGGCCTGGTGTGGGAAAAGTAAATAAGCTTCCCTACTAGCCTTTTGTATCTTACCTTTATCCACTGGTTCCCTCTCTTTTTTCTTAAGTTTAGCTTCAGCTTCAATAGGGGTATCAACTGCTTTACACCCCAATATTCCCACTTCTGATAATAAATCTAGGACATACTTTCTTTGGGTTAGGAATATACCCTTTTTTGATCAAGCCACCTTAATCCCTAAGAAGTACTGTAACTTCCCTAGATCTTTAACTCAAACTCTCTGCCAAAAAAGTCCTTCAACCTTTGAATTTCCTCACCATCATTCCCCATGATGACAATATCGTCTACATAGACAATGAGAAGTGTGATATTAGTACCTGACTTCTTGACAAATATTGTATGATCAACATTGCTTTGCTTGTACCTAATAGAAGTCATTGCCTTTAGGAGGCATTCAAACCAACATCTAGGAGGCTGTTTTAACCTATAAATTGACCTCTTCAACTGACAAACTTTCTTTGTTGTATTGTCATTGGTGAATCCATGTGGGATTCCATATAGACTTCTTCCTCTAACTCCCCATGTAAGAAGGCATTCCATACGCCTAGTTGGTACAAGTTCCAGTCTTTGTTCACAGCTACAGATAACATAATTATGGCAGTGTTCAGTTTCACAATAGGGGCAAAAGTCTCCTGATAATCATTCCCATAGGTCTGGGTAAACTTCAAATTGTTGATTGATCCATCCATATTTTGTTTAACCACAAACACTCATTTGAAGCCCACGGGTTTTTTTTTCTTGGAGGAAATATAACCAGCTCCCAAGTATCATTTTTCTTTATTGCTTGTATTTCCTCTACAATAGTTGCCTTCCATCTCTTATTAGCATGGGCTTCCTGCCAACTTTTAGGAACATATAAAGATCATAATAAGATACCTCAGGGGAATCGTAGAATCTGATTCTGGAGCAGGAGATTGAAGTGGTAACGTGTCATCTTTCTCCACCTACTTTGGCCTGTTGTAATTCTTCCTCTGATACGTCTGCACCTCTTTATTTTGGTCAATCTTGTTTTGAAAGACCTCAATAATGTGCCTCACAGGAGTGGTCTCCCTCTGACTAGGTTTTTCACATGGTTGAGAAAATGGAGGGGGAGAATTAGAGTCCTCAGGTATATTGGCCGAAGTCTCCCCCTTGGTCGGAAACACTACTCCTAAGTTGTGTTGTGGTGGTGTGATAGGATTTAGAGTTGGAAAGAACACCTCACCTCTAAGACTCTCCCCTTGGAGAGGTGTATAGTAAGGGTAAGACTCTTTAAAAATTACATCTATAGAGAATGGTTTTCCTGGAAGGGGGATGATAACATTTGTACCCTTTCTGAGTAGCAGAATACCCCAGAGATATGCAGCGTAGGCTGCGGGGAGCTAGCTTACTTTGGTAGGCTGTGATTCGGGCATAACACACACATCCAAAAACCTTTGGGAGAATAACAAAAAAAAAGGCTCCTTGGAGAAGCTCATTAGGACATTTAAAACCAAGTATCCTACTAGGCATCCTATTTATAAGGTAAGAGGTAGTGAGTATAGCATCACTCCAGTATTGGTTAAGGACATTTATAGCAATCATAAGTGAACAGGCTATCTCTAAAAGATGCCGATTCTTTCTGTCGGCAACCCCATTTTGGGTAGCTATATCAACACAATTGGTTTGATGTTGATGTCAGAGTCAGAGAGATTTCTTTGAAATTCACCATCAATATACTCTGTGCCATTGTTACTGCTAAGGATCTTCACAGTGGCATTGAATTGAGTTTTAATCATATTATGAAAATCACGAAAACATCGAAAAACCTCATTTTTTTTTTTGTTTTAAAAGATAAGTCTATATAGAACGAGAGTGACAATCAATAAAAGTAACAAAGTACCGATGGCTAGTAATAGACACATGTCGGCTGGGGCCCCACACATTAGTATGAATTTGTACAAAAGGAATAGATTTTCTATTATGAAGAGAAGGTAAGTAAGTAGAATGAGTCTGCTTCGCAAAAATGCAAGCTTCGCAAAAAAATTCATCATTTTTACAAGAAGAAACTAAATCAGGAAATATTTTCTTAGGAGTATAGAGGGGGGTGACCTAGCTTACGGTGCTATGATGAAAGTTTGATATTACCGAATGGACCTGATTAGAAGATGCAGTCAGAGCAAAAGTAGATCCTCCAATTGGTTCCAATAGATAAAGTCCATTGTCTATTTTACCACATCCAATCTCTTTCCCTGTTACTAGATTCTAGAAGATATAATAAGATGGGAAAAAAGTCACTTTACAATTCAAGTCATGTGTAAGACTACTGATTGAGAGCAAGTTAGTAGAGAAAGAGGAAACGTATAAAACTTTAGACAAAGAAAGTGATGGGGAATGCTAAATGGTCCCTTTTCCAGCAATGGAAGAATATGAGCCATCAACAATTTGAACTTTATCTTTTCTGAAACTTGGAGAATAATGTAAGAAAAAGGAGGATGAACTTGTCATATAATCTATGGCTCCTATATCAATGATCCAAGGAGCAAAAATTGAAGAAACATAGAAGCTTGTAAAAGTTTTACCTAAAGTAGCAAGGTACAAGTTGGTATGGGTAGTAGAGGAAGCAATAGTAGAGGCTATACTAGCAGTAGGAGACTGCTAGAATATGTTGCAGAGTAGCTAACTCCTCCTGTGAAAAACCAATGTCTGCAGAGGGTATTATGGAAACCATCTCAGAAAGATTAGCCTTCGGTTTTTCCCTTCTTTGTGTCCTTTTTTGCTCAAAATCGTAGGTTTTCCCATGGAGCTTCCAACAATTGGCCTTGGTATGATATGGTTTGTGATAGTGCTCACACTTGACAATCTCCTCAGCCAAATCAAATTTAGTGCTAACAGACTGTAAGGCTGATTTCTCCACAATAGGAGCATGAAACATAGCTAGTCAACGGTTTTTCTCACATTGAACAAGGGCTTAAGACTATTTTAGTGTAGGAAAGGGAGAACGACTTAATACTTGCACTCTGATCTGATCATACTCCACATTTAAACCCGCCAAGAAGTCATATACCCGAATCTTATCAACATGCTTCCTATAAGTAGTCGCATTATCCAGATTAGTGGGGTGATAAACCCTATAATGATCCAATTCCTGCCAAAGAGATCGCAACTCAGCATAATATTGGGCCACAGTCAGTTCCTTTTGGGTAGTCTCATGAAGATTCTTCTGTAGCTCATAAACTTTGACAAAATAGGAATTGAAATGTTTGATTCTTCAGTATCTTATTCAGAACTTTACAATCAATATATACACAACTGCTATCTATGAAATAGGAAAGAATATCCTACCTAGAAGATTAGAATAAATAAGAAATCTACCTAGAATAGAAGATTACAATAAATGAGAAATCTACCTAGAATAGAAGATTACAATCAATGAGAAATCTACCTAGAATAGAAGATTACAATCAATGAGAAATCTACCTAGAATAGAAGATTACAATCAATGAGAAATCTACCTAGAATAGAAGATTACAATCAATGAGTAATCTACCTAGAATAAAAGATTGCAATAATAAGAAAAATACATGTAATAGAATATTACAATCTGATCTACTTAGATTAAAGATACTAATAAAATATTATGATATGATTCTAAGATTTTCCACACTCCCCCTCAAGCTAGTGAATAGGCATTCTCCATTCCCAGCTTGGATATGCATTTTTGAAAGGCTGAGTTGCTCAATCCTTTAGTAAGTACATCAGCAAGTTGACTATGTGTAGACACATACGGCGTACAAATCAGTCTGCTATCCAGCTTCTCTTTGATGAAGTGTCTATCAATCTCAATGTGCTTGGTTCGGTCATGTTGAACAGGGTTATGTGCTATACTGATTGCTGATTTGTTGTCACAGTAGAGTCTCATTGGTCCACCCCATTCAACCTTTAGGTCTTCTAAGATAATCTTCAACCAAAGTAATTCACATATTCCTTGAGCCATTGCACGAAATTCGGCTTTTGCACTTGACCGAGCCACAACATTCTGCTTCTTGCTCCTCCATGTCACAAGATTGCCACCAAGAAATGTGCAATATCCTGTGGTCGACCTTCTATCTACTGCTGACCCTGCATAATCAGCATCAGTGTATGCTTTTAGTATCATTCCTTTATTCCTTCTAAATAAAAGGCCTCTCCCTGGCGTCCCTTTTAAATATTGTAGCACATGGTGAGCTGCATGCAAGTGAATTTCCCTTGGACTGTGCATGAATTGGCTGATTACACTAACTGCATATGCTATGTCTGGCCTTGTGTGGGACAAGTAGATTAGTCTTCCTACTAGTCTTTGATACATCTCTCGGTCCACAACAACATCTTCTTCTGCATTCCCAAGTTTACTGTTGGGATCTATTGGAGTGCTTGTTGGTTTACACACGGCCATTCCTGTTTCTTTAAGGAGATCAGTGATATACTTTTGTTGAGAGATGAAAATGCCTTGTTGAGAGTGAGCAACTTCAATGCCAAGGAAGTATTTTAATCTTCTTAAAGCCTTGATCTCAAATTCCTTAGCCAAGCATTGAGTCAAATTTTGTTTCTCTTTTTCTTCATTTCCTGTCACTATTATGTCATCAACATACACAAGTAGTGCCGTGACTCCCCCAGATGATGAATGCTTGATGAACAATGTATGGTCTCCTTGACTTTGCTTGTAACCCATACTAATCATGACTTTAGTAAATCTGCCAAACCATGCCCGCGGTGACTGTTTGAGTCCATATAAGGCCTTTTTTAACTTGCATACAATATTAGCAACTAAATCCTTCTCATAACCCGGTGGAACCTCCATTTAAATTTCTTCCTTTAGTTCACCATGCAAGAATGCATTTTTAACATCAAACTGTTGCAAGTCCCAACCATAATTTGCCGCCAAGGATAGTAAGATTCTAACAGTATTCGTTTTTGCAACTGGAGCAAATGTTTCAAGGTAGTCAATCCCGTAAGTCTGGGTGTAGCCCTTGGCTACCAACCTTGCTTTGTACCTTTTTAAAGATCCATCTGCTTGATACTTCAATGTATATACCCATTTGCACCCCACAGGTTTCTTCCCTTCTGGTAATCTTACAAGTTCCCATGTTCCATTGCTTTCTAATGCTTCCATCTCCACATTCATAGCTTGCTTCCACTCCTTATTGGATAAAGCCTCAGATAAGGTGTTAGGAATGGCAATGGTGTTTAAACTTACCAGAAAGGCTCTATGAGATGGGGAAAAATGTTTAAAGGACAAAAATTGGGCAAGAGGGTACATGGGTTTTGTTGTGCATTTTCTAGTGCCTTTCCTAATGGCAATAGGAAGGTCTAGTTCATTACTATCTGTGGGCACATCAAATTCGGTTTGTAGTGAAGGATTAGTCATTTGTACCTCATTTCCAGAATTTGGATTGGAGTCTTGAACTTGCACTGATTCTGGAACAAGATTCTTCTTCCTTGAGAACACCTTTCCTTTGCCAAATCTCACATGCTCAATATCAGAAATAGGCTGATTCATTTCAAAGTTTGACATATGTTCATGTTGTTCACAGTTTGATACAGGTGAGTCGTGACACAAGTTTAGGTTGTTCACAGTTTGACTCAGATGACATAGTGAAGTATTTGGGAGTGAACTCTAAGTCAAGTAAGGAATTCCCATTCTTATCTTCCATTATTGAATGCTCCCCCTGAAGATGAGGTGTGGAAAAATAAGACTTATGTTCATGAAAAGTGACATCAATGGAAACATAGAACCTTTTTGAAGGAGGGTGATAGCACTTATAGCTCTTTTGAGTGGAGGAATATCCTATAAATAAACATTTGAGTGCTCTAGGATCTAATTTACTCCGATGTGATCCATGAATATGAACAAATGAGACACACCCAAAAATTCGAGGAACAAGGGTATTTGTCATTTTTAGGTTTGGGTAGAACTGGGAAAGGACATCCATTGGACTCTTGAATCCTAAGACTCTCGAAGGCAGCCGATTTATGAGATGAGTTGCTGTGAGGACTGCTTCCCCCCAAAATGACTTAGGCACATTATATTGGAATAGGGAGGCTTTAGTTACATCAAGAAGGTGGCCATTTTTCCGTTCAGCTACTCCGTTTTGTTGTGGGGTATCAACGCACGATGACTCATGTATAATTCCCTCCCTTTGAAAGAATGGAGTTAGAATTTGATTGAAATAGTCTCTGGTATTATCAGATCTAAATCTTTTTATACTAACTCCAAATTGGTTTTTAACCATGGAATGGAAGTTGGGAAGAACGCAACTAACATCGGATTTGTTTGTGAGTAGAAAAATCCATGAGACACGAGTGCAATCATCAATGAATGACACGAACCACCTAGCCCCAGACACATTAGGAATTCTAGAAGGACAAATATCACTATGAATTAGATAAAAGGGGATGGAACTTCTTTTCTTGCTTAAAGGAAGTGGTACACGCTTGTGTTGAGCAAGCTCACACACATCACAATGAAACTCATCGACATGTATGCCTTGAAACAAAGAAGGAAACAAAAGACTGATTACCCTAAAAGAAGGATGTCCAAGTCTGTGATGGTAAAGCCAGATTTTTTCTTTATTGGTTTGAGAAGGACTACCATTAGTAGCATGTGATTGGCTTGGTGCCTCAAGGTAGTAGAGTCTATCCCTTTCTCTAGCATGTCCAATCGTCCTCCCTGAATCCTTGTCCTGAAATATACAATGACTATGGTGAAAGACTACATTACAATGTAAATCTTGCGTGAGTTTCTTCACAGAAACGAGATTTATAGATAGTCTAGGAACATGTAGGACATTTTTCAAGGTGAGGGATGAGTTGAGCTCAATATTTCCAGTTCCAGCCACAGTAGTTAATGAGCCATCAGCAGTTGCTATCTTCCTACTACTTGGACAGGGAGAATATGTGGTGAAAAGATTTGGTGAGTGTGTCATATGGTCAGTTGCATCTGAATCTATGATCCAGGGGCTTGGAAGAGAATTACTAGACATTTAATCCAATAGAAAGTGGAAACTCACCTGAATATGCCAAAGAATATGTACCTGGTTTTTTTGTTAAGGTTGCTCAAAAGAGTTTTTACACGTTTTGTGTCCTCCTGATTAAGGCTAGCAACCTCTTTATTAGTGACTTCAGGTTGCTGTGCAGATGTAACATGCGCCTGACCATTATTTCCAGATTGCTCTCCTTTGTGCCGCCACTCTCGGCTAGGAGGTTTACCATGAAGTTTCCAAGATCTTTCCCGTGTGTGACGAGCTTTCTTGCAGTAGGTACACCATAGATTGTCTCTGTTTTGCAATTCTCCATTCTGTAGATTTTTTATTTTCTGATCAAATGCAGTCCTGAAAGTAACCTCTCTTGGTTCTGACATACTCTTTGTAGGTGCTTAAAAATAGTATGTGAAACAGTAACCAAAGATGCAATAGAATGACAGATAAGGCGGAGAAATAAAAAATCTGTTTTTCAGGTAAGGAAAAATTAACAGAACAGAGCTGAATAAAGAATGGCGATAAAGGCCAAAGGAAGAATAATCTCTGTGTGGCGGAAACACCAGAGATTAAAGGTAATGAAGGCCTGAAAGCTGGACAGCAATCCCAAGATTGGTTGGCTCTGATACCATGACGAAATAGGAATTGAAATGTTTGATTCTTCTGTATCTTATTCAGAACTTTACAATCAATATATACACAACTGCTATCTATGAAATAGTAAAGAACCTACCCAGAAGATTAGAATAAATAAAAAATCTATCTAGAATAGAAGATTACAATAAATGAGAAATCTACCTAGAATAGAAGATTACAATCAATGAGAAATCTCCTAGAATAGAAGATTACAATCAATGAGAAATCTACCTAGAATAGAAGATTACAATCAATAAGTAATCTACCTAGAATAGAAGATTGCAATAATAAGATAAATACCTGTAATAGAATATTACAATCTGATCTACTTAGATTAAAGATACTAATAAAATATTATGATATGATTCTAAGATTTTCCACAAACTTGTACATCATTCCCCAATTGTCCATATGTTTCAGTAGTAGCCTTCCATATTTGGGCTGCAGTATTAAGTAATAGGTATCCACGGACAATATTTGGATTCATGGAATTCGAAAGGAATGACATAATAAGAGAGTCATTCGAGATCCATTTATCCTGTGAAACATCTATGGTGGTAGGTTTGATAGTGGCACTCGTAATGTGTTCAACAAGTCCTCTTCTGACAATAGTTAAGTAGGCAGATTGAGACCAGATCAAATAATTTGTTCTATCAAATCTTATTGAAAGAGGATGAAGAGTGGGGTAATGTTCCGAGCTAGTGGAGGCAGTAGTGCCTTGGTGGTTGCCATGCCAAAAAACTGTATGTAGTTCTTCAGTCTTCACTATTTCAAAACAATTGAAAAGTCGCAGAATGGAATAGCTGAACCACCCAAACATATCTAGACAGTTATAGGGTCTATAGTGTAACACCATTAAATTTCCTTTTTTTTTTCCCCCGAAAATTTGGATAATTGCATATAAGTCCTTGTAAATATGGATAATCACAAATATACCCCTTAAAATATGGATATTGCATATAGGTCCTGTAAATATGAATAATTACAGATAGGCCCCTGTAAAGCTGAATAATTACATTTAGGTCCCTGTAAATATGGATAATTTCATGTAGGCCCCTGTAAAACTATGAATTCTCAAAAGAGACCCCTTCATATATACAAATTTACAATTAGACCCTTGGTCTAGTTTGGTCCATGATTTTGTTTCAAGGGTTGAATAGGTTTTAAGGAGCTATTGTAACGAAATCAGAAGCTATCATAACAAAATCAGAAGAAGAAAAAGATGTAAGAAGCACTCATAACAAAATCAGAAGAAGGTTTCAGAAATTAGAAGAAGAAGAAAAATAGAAGAAGGCAGCGGAATCTGCGATGGAGATGGAGCTCTCGTTTCAGAAATCAAAAGAAGAAGGAAAACAGAAGAAGAAGGTGGAAGGTTTATGCGATGGAGATGTAAGGAGCTATTGTTTCAGAAATCAGAAGAAGAATGCGGAAGGTTTCTGCGATGGGTTCTAGGACTAGGTAGTGATGTTGGGTTGCAGCGGGAGGTTTTGGTTTCGGTGACGGAGCAGTTGCAGCGGCTGTGGAGGTAGGTCTTCGTCAGCGAGAGAGAGAGATTTCTCTCTCCTCATTTTTCTTTTTATTCTTTCTCTTCCCTAATCGAATTCAGGCTTTGATACCATGTTGAGAAACACGATTTTGGTAGAATGGCTTGAATAAATCAGTGTGATCTCAAGCCCTCTATTTATAATAAAGTAGAAAGAACACTATTATATAAATACCCTTACTTGAGTAACAAGAAATAGAAGATTACATGAACAAAAACTCTAATGGAGTTGAACTCCTAGTAGAACTCAACCTGTCAACCAACATTTCCACTATTTAATAATAGTACAGATTAGAGACAAAATCCATTATTAGGAATCCTAATAGTTAAGAAAAACAAGCATGATTTGCGCACCTGGAATAAAAAGGATCAGCTTTCTTTTGGTGATTAAAGAAATATTATGTTCATTCATATCATATACAGATGGGGCATTGGGTTGATGCCTATTAAGTACTAGCAAACATAACCTAGTTGATGTGAATGTGATTCATTTTCCTAACCATTGCTTGTTTACATTTTCTCATAGCATTAGGTTACTTAAATGGGAAAATTGGAAGCTAGAATTACTTAAATTTTTCTTTAGCTTTATATGTGGTTTATTAGGTTAGATGTATATGACCATGAACATTTGTTGGATTCTATCATTGTGGTGGAACTTTTTATATTTCCTGTTCTCTCGGCACTATACTTTGATTAATACATTAATTTTTTGATTGATCAACTAGGTTTTCTCCACTTCCAGTATCTGCTATTTCGGGGACGGGAACTGGAGAGCTTCTTGATCTTGTTTGTTCTAAACTAAAAACACTTGAGGTATTTAATTTCCTAAAAATATTGGAATTCTTCAAATCTAAGTCATGAGCACCTATATTTTTGGTTTGTTTATCAAATTATGTAGTTTAAGTCTTGAAAAACTACTTGATGTGATGCAAGATGTATGGGATTCACTAATCATTATTTTTTACCAGTTCTCATTAAAATTGGTTTTGTTCTCTACTTGGTTTAATTTCATGTTTGCTTGACTATAGAAAGTTATAGCCAAGAGGCCAAGCATGCAATATTTTTCCTCATAGTTTGTGGATTTCTAGCCAATTTAATATTTAATTGAGGATGATGTTTCCCAGAGAATCAAAATAGGGTGGATGAAGTGGAGAGTGTGTCAGGGTTCTTATGTGATCGACGTATTCCATTGAAGCTTAAAGGAAAATTCTATAGGACCGTCGTTTGACTAGCTATGATGTACGGTGCAAAGTGTTGGGGATATAGATAAACTCAGTGTAATAGAAATGAGGATGCTAAGATGGATGAGTGGCAAAATTATGAAGGATAGGATAAGGAATGATCATATTAGAGTTGGTATGGGGGTTGTTTCCAAAAGTGATAAGCTACGAGAAAGCCGTTTGAGGTGGCACGACCATGTTTAGCGGATGCCTATAAATGCCCTTGTATAGAGATGTAATATAATCCAAATTGAAGGAACTAGAAGAGCTAGGGGTAGACCTAAGAAAGGAAAAATCGGTTGAAACTAGGATTTCGACCAATGAAAAGGCCAAAATTTTGGTTCAAACATATGATTTTTTTTTAAATTTCGACCCTAGGTTTTGGGTCTTATATGACGTATACTTCATTTGATTTCTTGCTCTTACCTATGAAAAGCATAATAAACACAATGGAACTAATATTTTGCCAAAAAAAAAAAAAAACTATTGAAAATTTATTATTCAAGTATACTAACAAATGATTGGTCCCTTTGAATTGTTCGTTATGATCATCAAATGATTTGTAAAGGTTTCCTAATGTCATACTAAACCTAGAGTACAGTAGGTTCAGAAATTCCAGCACACCACATAATCCAAGATCGCATAGTTTTGGCCAACCTCACATCTACACTATAGATCTGAATATCAGTGGCATAAAGAAAATCATTAATCATTGGCAGCTGAAGAAGAAATAAAGTATATTAATTCAAGTAATTAAAGTTCTCACAAATGTAAGTATCGTACTACTGTCTACACATCTTATGACATCTAAAAGAATTAAATATATTCAAACCAAGGTATCTTGAAGAAAACTCTAATGTCCATAAGCACAATCTGCACACAAAAAATTCCCCGCCCTTATAGGAATTTCTTTGACATATCCAATAATCTAAATAATCCAAATCATTTTGAGCGAGAAAATTTCTTCTCAAGAATCTCAACCAAAAAAATTCTAAGTCAAACGTCAAATAATCCATGCATAGATCAATCAAGGTGTAAACAACATTTAATTTGACCACAATTCCAGTAGTTGTACTAGTAGAGTCATCCCAATTTAGTCTCTTTGGTTTTACTGTCTACTTAGTAACAAGCACAGTTAATAAGAAGATTGCAATGCTCCATGATCAATTGATCATGCACAGGTATGGAGGCAATAGGTAGTGTACTTGTAGCTGTGTTAGGGGTTGCCTCGGCTTCTTCAGTGATGAGTGCATAAGCTTGTCCCTGAGTTGCTGGGGGCTGAAATAGTCCTCGGGATAGGGCAGGTTCTTGCTAGATTTCCATGCTAGTATGCTAGTTACAGTTGAAACATCTTGGTCCACCAATGTTTTTGCAGGTGTAGTTGCAGGCAGAAGAACTTGACCAGCCTGATTGGAAACAGGCCCATGAGACTGTATTGATGGGTAACTAGTATAAACATCCTTGGCAAATTTATTGGGCCCTTGGTAACCTTGAGAATGATTCTGCCTCTTTATACTATGAGTCGCCTTATAATCATCCTTTTGCCAAGACTCAATCGTCTTTGGAACCTGCAAAACCAAAGTCTGAAGGCATAGGGCTTCCAATACAGTCCTAATAGAGGGCGTGAGACCCTTCAGAAATTTCTTGGCTTCCTCTCGATGGGTCCTCTGATGAACTGGAGCAAAGTAGAATAGGTCTACAAAATTCTGTTGGCATCCTAGGACTGATTTTGGGCCTTGTACCAGGTTAGTTAACTCAAGTTTCTTTATATCTTCAAATCTTTTCAGTTAAGACAATTTAGGTCTTCTACTCCCTATGGACTCCATGTGGTCCAGGACCATTACCTCTTAGTTGATTATTGTTATTATTGTTTCCCTGCTGCATTTGAACCATAAATAATTGCATGAACTGCTGTTGTGGTTGCTGCATCTGCTGCATCTGCTGCATCATATTAGTGAAGATGACAGTCACATCTTGAGGAGTCATGAAAGCTGGTCCCCCTAGTGTAGGTTGTCCACCTGCATTAGTGATAACAGCTCCTCTATTCTCTAATTCATCACCTCCCCTAGTTCCTCACCCCTTCTAAATTCTAGGAGGACCTCCTTTCCTTTTCCTATTTCATCTACCGTTCATAAATCCACAATCACTCATACCTTTCTATTATTTATTAATTTTTATAAAATGGATTTTACTAAAACATGCACACCCTCCCACCCCCACCCCCTCACCCAAAAATAAAAGAAAAAAAGAAAAAAAAACTACGGAGCACTTCTTAGGATTTGATCCTTAGACCTTTCTATCTAATTAATGTTTTTTAACCATTGGACTATTATGCAAATTGTGATAAAAGCCCAATAAAATATAAATATACAAAAGGAGCTGAACCCACTGCGGTCTTGTTGACCAACCCCCCCCCCCCGAATTGTGATAATCAAGCAACAACAATGATAGCTAATACCTCACTCTTTAATGGTAAGAGGAGACAAATTAGGCTAATGCAGGTTGTGCTTAATTATTTAATAAAACAAGAAGTGATCACTTTAGTTGATCAATATAGAACATGGCAGATGCCCTTACAAAGGGATTGAAATACAAATCGAACATTCAAAATTGTGGGGGAGATGGGATTAAAGACCTTATAGATAAATAGGTCTTAATCCAATTTCATGTTATTTTGATTAATGTTGCAATCATTAGCTACTACTTGTGATTCTTGTTAAATGCTCATGAATCATTGGTTTGAAATGTTCCACCACTGAGGCTAGCATAAGCCAACTTTATTCTCACCATTTGAGTGATGGTTTCTCAACCATTCTTAGTTTCACTTAGTCATGGTTGAATTGAATTTTGTATGAAGATTATACATATTTCTTTGTTGAATATTGGTATTGGCAGCCTTGGTAAAGGTGATGTTTTAGCTGTTAAGGCTTTAAAATTGTGGGGGAGATGGGATTAAAGACCTTATAGATAAATAGGTCTTAATCCAATTTCATGTTATTTTGATTAATGTTGCAACCATTAGCTACTACTTGTGATTCTTGTTAGATGCTCATGAATCATTGGTTTGAAATGTTCCACCACTGAGGCTAGCATAAGCCAACTTTATTCTCACCATTTGAGTGATGGTTTCTCCCCCCCCTCCTTCTTTTTTTCCTCTTCTTCTTTTTTTTTTTTTTTTTTTTTTATTTTTTCTTTTTTTTTTTTTTTTTTTTGGTATTGGCAGCCTTGGTAAAGGTGATGTTTTAGTTGAATTTAATTGTTGAGGTATTTGAGTCATACCCAACTTGTGTTGAGGTACTCAAGTTATACCCAACTTATTGTTGAGGTATTTGAGTCATACTCAACTTATGTTCTAATATGAGCCATCAGATTAGTTACGATCTAACTGTGTAATGGGCCTTTGTAGGAGAGTCCAATTACCAATAGACTTCAGTATTTATACTATAAATACTAGCTGGAAGCAGCGGTTGGGGTATTCCAAACTAGATACTCAGGGTGTAATGCTTTAAGCAATCTCGTGCTTAAACCCTAATCCTAACAATCTTAAAGCATTAGTTTTTTTGAGAAGTTCTTGTTTGAAATAAGGTAAATGAACGCTGCTCGGTTCAAAAAGTTATCTGCAATTTAATTAGAGTGAGTTATCTCTTTCGCACAAGTAAGTGGCCCTCTCTATGCTTCATGATTTCTTTTTTTTTTAAAGAATAATATTTTTTAGAGTAATCTATTCTGTCTGTTCTTGGGATTCGAACGAATCTCCATTAGCGGAACAATTGATATCTGCTTGTTTCGTTTTAGAAATTTACGAGATATGGATTACTTTAGGAAGATTTTTGGTTCTAACTCGGTTTTGGAATCAGAGTTATGAAAAGAAGAGTTATTCTACATTGTAAAATTTGTTTTCTTGGAATTCGTTTTTGGAGTTAACATAAAGTAACTTCATGTTTAAAAGAGTTTTTTTAACTCTAAAAGACATTGTGAGTTCTCGATTTTTGTGAGTTAGCATAAAATAACTTTATGTTTAAAAGTTTTTTAACAAAAAAGAGACAAAAGAGGTTAGAGCGAAGATGTCGGCTGGTCTATGGCGCACTCTGACTGAAGCTGAAACTCTCTGTGATCAATTGGCTTCCATTGGTAAGCCTCTCATTGATCAACTACAGGTGTTGAGATTGATAAAACGTTTCAAAGCGTCGATGCTCATAGATTCTTCGCTTCGGTTCTGCTGTATTTCAGAAACAGCAGCTGAAAACTTAACTACCTGGAATCGTATTCTCCTTGATCGTGTTCTCCTCAACAAGGAAACACCACCATTACTAGACCTGAACTTTGGCTTCCATTGGGAATCCTCGCCTTGTAACCGAATATGGAGTTTGAGTCCATGGCAGAGAAAAAAAAAAAAAAAATTTGAAGCCATTGCTGGTGTTTCACCACCGATTCTTGAAACGTGGGAAACAATGAGTACAAAGTTTGCAGTGAGCTCTTATGGTGAAGATGAGCTGATCTGTCTAATCCAAACGTAAGCATCTGTATTCTTCATAGTTGTTGGATCACTGGAATGACTATGCACCTTGTTGGTAAATTCATGTTGCTGTTGGGCCCATCCCCACCACTTTGCAACGTTTGAGAATTCTCTTCTCTAGATGTTGTTTGGGCCCACCCCTTGCCAAGATTGAGAAGGAAAATAAGTCCCAACGCTGGATGCTTTACTTCCTCTCTTGTGGAGGTGTCCGACCTAGTCAATTGGTTGAAATGCTGAACTTTGGCTCCAGATTAGTAGAGCTCTAGTAGTGGAGAGAGAATCATGGTCCTCTTCTCATATCTATAGTCAGACTCTATCAAGAAGGTATAATCGTATTTGTTTTCAAGTATGACTCTTGAATGTACAGATAAGGTACTTATAATCTTTCCTCTTTAGTTTCATCTTTCATTTAACATTGAATTGCTGATTTTGATTTTTAAATCTAGCATGGGTGTTAATCTTGATTAATGTTGCAATCATTAGCTACTACTTGTGATTCTTGTTAGATGCTCATGAATCATTGGTTTGAAATGTTCCACCACTGAGGCTAGCATAAGCCAACTTTATTCTCACCATTTGAGTGATGGTTTCTCAACCATTCTTAGTTTCACTTAGTCATGGTTGAATTGAATTTTGTATGAAGATTATACATATTTCTTTGTTGAATATTGGTATTGGCAGCCTTGGTAAAGGTGATGTTTTAGCTGTTAAGGCTTTAAAATCATAGTGATTTTTTTTAACAGTTAAACTAAGGTGGAATTATGTGGATGGAAAATTTTAAATATTTCCAGATGCTTTGAGCAAAGAATGGAGAATTTAAATATTTCCAGATGCCTTGTCACTATTGAAATCGAGAAAGATTAATTTTTTTTCTAACAAAAAAAAAAAAAAAAAAAAGGAGGGGAAAAGAGAGAACACCTTTGAATGGAGATATACATCTAATTTTACTTGACCAAATATAGAGACCTTCACTGGGTATAAAATAAGTGCAAGAAAGTGAAGAATTTTTTTTTTTGTTCCATAGCTCAAGTGTATTCATCCATGTCGGCGGGTTTTAAAAAAAGGGCATTCTCGTAGGTTTGTTTTGATAGAGTGATATGATATGGATTATAAAGCCTATATGAACAAACTTGAAGAGTATGTCATGAAAGGTTTCGAATATAAAGACTATAAATTAATTTAGTCATTTGATCTTAAATAAGCACATAGATTATGGCACAAAAATTTGACAAAATAAGTAAAGAGTTTTGGTTTCAAATGAGTAACTCTGATAAATGCCTTTACTGTGTCGAATAAGGTCATAATTATTTGCTTACATGTAGACGACATGCTAATTCTTGGTTCTGATTATTCTGTAGTGAGTGAAATCAAAGAAACCTTAGCTAAAGAATTTGACATGACGGATCTTGGTGTTGTAGACATCATTATTGGCATGAAAGTAAGTTTTTCTGGGTAGGGAATTACCTTAACCAATCTAGTTGTATTGAAAAACTACTTCTAGATGGGGATACAGTGGATGCAAACCAGTAGAGGCACCATATGATTATAACAGCCTGTATCAAAAGATGGTAAAGTTGTGAATCAGTTAGAATATTCTAAACTAATTGGTAGTCTTATGCATGCAATGAGTTGCACTAGGCCAGACATAGCCTATACAGTAGGCATGCTGAGTTGCTTCATATGTAATCCTAATACAGAGCACTGGAATGCCCTCAAAAGATTAATGAGATATCTTAAGGGTACTACAAACTATGCTCTTCTTTAATTTTGACATCCTCAAATTTTGGAAGGATAATTCTGATGCATCTTATTGCTCAGAAATATAAACAACAATCTACTAGTGATTATTCTTACACTAGGTGAATTGGCTATTAAAAAGGAAATCCAATAGATGAACTGTATTGTTCTGAGTTCTATCTTTTATGGAATCAGAATTATATTCTCTAGCCTCAGGAGAGATAAGGCAGAGAGCGGATAAAAGATCTGATCCTGGATATTCCTATGATTAGCTTGAAGTTTGTTTTGTGATAATCAAGCAACAACAATGATAGCTAATACCTCACTCTTTAATGGTAAGAGGAGACAAATTAGGCTAATGCAGGTTGTGCTTAATTATTTAATAAAACAAGAAGTGATCACTTTAGTTGATCAATAAAGAATATGGCAGATGCCCCTACAAAGGGATTGAAATACAAATCGAACATTCAAAATTGTGGGGGAGATGGGATTAAAGACCTTATAGATAAATAGGTCTTAATCCAATTTCATGTTATTTTGAATTGTTTGAATTTCATCTAGCCATAGTTAGCATTCATGACAATTTGCATATTTCAGATAATTTGGCAAGATTGTGGAGTATAGAGGTTTGTGAAATCATTCCACATTAATGATATAACAGCCTTTGTATGAAGCTTGATTACCTTATTATTCCATTCAAGGAGTATGAAAATTGTTGATATGTTTCAATGATGTTATTATTATCTTTATATCATTCCACATCTGATGATATGTCTTCCATAGAAAGGTTTATCATTCCAAATTTGATGATATAACCAATAAATTATGTTGGACACGATAACTCTAACATTCCAAATAGAAACATGGAATGGTTCTTTGTAAAAGAAACCATTTAGATCTTGTTCTTGTATAGAAACTTGATGAGAATGCAAATTATGTTGAACATGATTTCAAATAGAAACATGGAATGGTTCTTGTAAAAGAAACCGTTTAGATCTTGTTTTTGTATAGAAACTCTATGAGAATGCGAATGATTTTTCGGTCATCATGTGGGTTGTACTAAGTTCTTTTGATTGAGCTAGATACTAATATAAATGATTGAATTCATATATTATGAAATTCATATTTTGGTAAATTTGCAATGGATGGCAAAAATGGAGGAGCGAATCCAATCCTCTGGCTTGATGGAAATATTTACTTGACAAGTAAAATCACTCAAAGCTGTCAGGATGGATTTCGATAAGAAATATTCACTTTAAGAGTAAATCGTTCAAGGATGCAAGGAACAGTTGTATTGTTCTTTGTGAGAATAAGTAATTCAATCCAAGAAGAACTTCTAATTAGATTGGGTTTAGATTTGTTCTAAAACTCATGTTTTGATTCAAAATGTTCTTTTGGATTTTATTGAATACTATTCTCTTTTGGAAAGTTATGAATGATTCTGAATTGATTTTGAATATTACATTTCTGGGACTAATGCTAGAGCCATATGTAGAACATAGGAGGAGATTGTTGAGGTATTTGAGTCATACCCAACTTGTGTTGAGGTACTCAAGTTATACCCAACTTATTGTTGAGGTATTTGAGTCATACTCAACTTATGTTCTAATATGAGCCATCAGATTAGTTACGATCTAACGGTGTAATGGGCCTTTGTAGGAGAGTCCAATTACCAATAGACTTCAGTATTTATACTATAAATACTAGTTGGAAGCAGCGGTCTGGGTATTCCAAACTAGATACTCAGGGTGTAATGCTTTAAAACCAACCCCCCTTCTTCCCCCCCCCCCTCTCCCCCCCCCCCCCCCAACAAAAAAAAAAAAAAAAAAAAAAAAAAAAAAAAAAAAAAAAAAATTATAAAAAAAAAAAAAAAAAAAAAAAAAAACCCCCCCAAAAATTTATCCCCTTTCATTCTTCATCTTTATCGACAATTCATGTCAATTTTTAGTGGGTCATAGGACTGGATTATTGAGGAAAAGAAACTTTAGATCCAAGTGATTGGATCAATATCTGAATATGTGTACAAACATAGACTATTGTGCAACAGGTCCAAGGTCTGTCTTCAGGTTTAATTGTAAGTTAGGTTTACATCATTACATGGGGCATGCCAAGGTATACTGGATCATACCATTTTGGTCCATTTTATAAACAGAAGGGACTGGTTTTGACAAGATCTGCAGGTTTTGCAGGTCTTGTCTCGATATTGCTCCTCTGGTATAAAAAATTCCATCCATTTTTTGTTTTTTGCCTCTTGATTCTCATTTCCCCTCAAATTAGTATACTCCTTTGTCACAAATATCCTCCTTGCTGGTTCTTTGGGGATCAGAGACACCTTGAAGTTAGGTGTATACATTTGTCCCAAACTTTTGATTTGTTGATGGTTGATGACTTGATAGATTAAAACGTGTTTGCTTGTTTTCAAATCAATATATGTTTAGTTTAGGAGCTTAATCTATAAATACGTGTTGTTGTTTTATTGTTTTTTTTTTCTTTTTTGAGGAGTGCTAGTATTTTTTTTTTTTGATATTCTAATTTTAAATATTAGTTTAATATTTATACATGGTAGATGACATTGAATCTAATATATGTGAGACACCATCACTCAATCTACACCTTGATGGTGTCGAATTTATTTTTTGTTGTTAATTATTTAAAAATGATTATATATTTGTTGTAATTATATAGAACTTTAAAAGTACCAATTATTTACTGTTTTGTACTTAAAAATAGTAGAATACTAGTGCAAGTACATATGTTATTATTGGTGTGGTTTATTATGATAATTTTTAAGTTTTTCATTACATTTATTAATTATGTAATTAATAAATAAAATAATAATTATAGAAATTAGTTTTTGAAAATAGTTCCGTTTGGTTGTATGAAACATTCGAATTACTTTTGTTTAAGGCCAGTTTTAATAAATAGTGTGTATGCAAAAACCAAGGTAAACAGCCATCAAAATATGACCGGAAGTTCACCACCATCTCAGTTTCGAGGCTGGCCAAAACTGGCCTGAAACTGAGATTTCAAACCTTGGTTGGTTATCAACGAATAAGGGAATGCTAGTTATTGGCAGTCTTTCAATGTTTATTTTTTTCATGGATGTAGGGCATTGGAGGAGGCTTTTGATGTCTTGCTAAGAAAATTCTCCAAAAGCATAAGATTGGATTAGCTTTTTCTGTTTTTCATGGATGCTGGGATTGGTGGAACTTCCATTCACCTCCAATGCAGGTTAAGAAGCTTTACCAAAAGTGTGGTGTTAACTTAGATTTCTGGAACATGAGTTCCTTAACATGTAAGAGTTTCAAATTGATTGTTGTGATGATGATAAGAAGGATTACTATTGCTTGCATTCAGGAAATTAGAGGAAGGGTAAGAAGATTGAAGAGTTGGACAAATATGGACTATGGTATGCAGGAGAACAGATTAATAGAAGTTGAGTGGGCATAGTAGTGATTAAAGCTTTAAGAAAAAGATGTTTAGGTGTTGAAAGACTTGATGTAGGAATTGAACATGTGTTGACAAAAGAGGTTGTCAGTATTATCTGTGTCTATGCTGAAGGATTGAACAGTAGTAGCAAGTTGGGATTTTGTGAACATTTGATGAAATAGTCGTTAGTACATGACATTAGTGAAGGAAAAAGATTATTATAAGGGGGTGAGATGAATCAAATGCCTGGGAAGAGAGTAGAGGTTATGGAAGAGAGTCTGGAGGTTATGGATTCTGTGAGAGGAATGAGGAGGATATATCAGTTTTGGATTTTGTGGTTGCTTATAATTCATCATAAACACCTTCTTTGAAAAGAAAGAGGAGCAATAAGTCAACTATAACAGTGTTTAGACCAAAAACTCACGAGATATCTCGCTACTGAAAAGGTGAGACGAGATCAATGGTGAGCTAGAAAATATCCCACCTCATGAGATATCTCAATGAACTATAGATCTCAACTCAACCAAATTTTGAACCAACCTGATACATAGAAGGACTCAGAAGTTAGAACTTGACTGAGATGGGATGTCTCCCTTAACTCCACTGAGTTGTTGCATTTTGCAGCTGGAAGACTAGTTTCTTTAAGATTTTGGTTGATTTTTGTTGGAAGATTCGTTAGAGTTGCCATTGTGGATGTTTTCTACCACATCTAGTCTAAATCTACTAATTGAGCCTATTGTCCAGCACATCCAAGAGAATGTATTTGAACATTTCTAATGTTTATTTATTGAAGTTTTATTTATTTATTTATTTTCTTTATTTCTCTCTCTCTTAAAAAAAAAAAATGAAATGGATAATTTGATTACCTTTTATGACTAAATTATTTGTAGAATTGGGTATTTGAGACTTTCCCTTCATCTTAGTTGGGTTTTTTTTTCTTTCCGTAAATCTGATAGTGCCATTATGTTTAGAAGATCTAAACCAGGCTGTCTACCAAGTTGAAGCTCCATCCAGCCATCAAAACCTAACACCTCCCCCCACTGCTGCCCCTGACCTGGGTTAGATGATCAATCAAATTGGCTGAAAATATAAAATAGAGTAATGTTTAAAGCCAAGTGACCAGAACTCTATGCTTCTTGAACCATGCAATGGACAACAAAAAGGTCGTACCCAGTGCACAAGGCTTTCATTCAGCAGGTTCTACGGAAGGTCATTCGTAGCCAAACAGATTTCAACCTATCAAGATTTGGTAGAGTGCTTTGTTGGGACTGTAACGTTATTACTAGGAAGAGCTTAACCACCCCAAGTAGGTTGGTGATTATGGATATGTGTCTCATTACATTGGATCGTAAGATAAGGGAGCCTGTCTACCCTAGGTAATGTGGTGGAACTTGAGAGGAGACTGCTTGAAGTCATTTACTGACAAAGTTGCCAAATTAGGGAAAGTGGGACTTGGAGAGAGACCAATTTGATGTGGGTATTAAGATGGTTGGCAAAGAAGTCCTTGGAGGATTGAAACGGAAAACACCGTTCTTATAGGAAGATTGGTGGTGGGATGATGAGGTCCATCCATTTAGACATCAAGACTAAGAAAGCTGGTTTCATGGTATGAAAAAGGACTGAGGATGTTACAGATCTGAAAAGGTGTAAATTAACTAGAATCAAAGCAAAGAAGATCGAGGGGTACACGAAGGTGAAGAATTATGCAGCTCTCAACATCAACATAAACACCATGGAAAAAAGCTACGTATAAAATCATAAACCTGTGGGGAAGGATGAGTAGAGATTTGATCTTGTTGTATGCTTTAAAAGTGAGGACGGTGCAGCCTTGGGGTTACAACATTGATGAAATGTTGTACGGTCATTTTCTACCACTCGCTTAATGAAACCATTCCAAGTTTTAACGAATTAGAAGAAGGTACAATCATAGATCAAGTAATGTAAGGCTAAGATCGAGGATGATTTAGCCCCAATTAAACCCACAAACCAAATAATTTTAAGAGAATAGAGACTGGGAATAGATGGATTTAGATCTCAGCAGTAAGGCTCCTTCAGCCCTACGTGTTTAGCTCTCGACATAAAGGTCTTCCTTGATGTGAACAGAGGTTCACCCCGGGCAGAAACCCTTGGGTGGGCTCCAGGCAACTCCAAGGTGGCGCACCTCTGGCCGGACCCTCCTATAGGGGCAATTTGGTCCATTCCAGCCCTAATTACTTGCTGGGTTTAATTTTCAGAATTTCTTTTGGGTATTTTGTTTTGTTTCTGTTTCTGTTTCTGTTTCTGTTTTTTGTTTTTTGTTTTTGTTTTTTGTTGTTGTTCTCAAAAGATTCTTGATTACTTAGAAGTCTTGTTTGAGTTAAAGATAAGTTCTTGAGTCCTTAGGAGCCTTCTTTAAGGATGGACTCTTACAAGTCTTTATTTACAAGAAGAGTTCCTTTATTATTGTTGAAGTCTTAAAAGTCTTAGGAGGAATCTATTTTCAAGGTGATTCCAATATATGTTGAAGTCTTTATTTGGATGGTTGAGATTAATTGTGAGGGAGAACCTAATCTATAAAGCAATCCCACTTAGGTTGGAGTCTTTTGTAGGCTATAAATAAACCTAGTCTTTCATTGTGTTTTTCAAGTCTGATTATTTCAAAAAATTGATTGAGTTGAGGATCGTGGCCTTGTTGAGGTGGCATGATTGAGTCAAGATTGTGAGTTCTTCTTCAGAGATCAGAACCTTTCTTCAAGCTCTAGCACTCTTCTTCTAGTTTCCATCAACTTCAAGAAATTACAGAAGCTTCCAAGTACAGCAAGCCTCTACCCCCTCCCACACCCTCCTAGGCCCGTTGCACCTACCCCATCCCCCATCCCCTGCCTGTGCAAACCCTAAACCCCTCCCCCCTTGCTGTTACACCCCTGGCAGAAACTCCCCCAGCCCCCGACAATCCCTAAAATTCTGCCTCCTGCGATCCTTCCAAGCCCCTCCCCCACCCCTACCCTACCTTGCTGCCCCTTCTTTCCCTCGTTTCTTCATCACAACCCTCCCCTCCCCTGTTTCTCACTTGTGGCAGATCTGAAATAAGAAAATTTTCCAGTCCTCACATGCTTGTGGGATATTATGCCTTGTAGTAACTTCTCATGAACAAAGTGGCAATCAACTTTAATATGCTTGGTATGTTCATGAAAGACTAGATTTGATGCTATATGAACTGCAACTTGATTATCACACCATAACGTCAATGGTGTGTCATCAATAATTCCTAATTCCTGGAGTAATTGTTTTATTCATACCATCTCGCATGTTGCCTGTGCCATAGCACGATACTCAGATTCTTCACTTGATCTTGCTACCACAGTTTGTTTCTTACTGTTCCACGACACAAGATTTCTTCCAACAAATGTGCAATAGCCTGTAGTCGATCTTCTATCAATAGGTAATCCAACCCAATCAGCATTAGAGAATCCTTCAACATTTCTATATCCATAATTAGTAAGAAGTCCGCATCTTGGTGCTTTCTTAAGATGCCACAGAATTCGAATAACTGCATCCCAGTGTGTTGTTTGTGGGGCAAACAAAAATTGACTCACAACATTGACAAGAGAGGCAATGTCAGGTCGAGTCACAGACAGATAATTCAGTTTCCCAACAAGCCTTTGTGCTTCTCTAGATCATCAAGAATGGTTCCATCTTCTGGCATTAACTTTAAGTTAGTTTATATGGGAGTGTCTAAGGGTTTTGATCCCAACATTCCTGTTTTAGAGAGCAAATCCAGTACATACTTCCGTTGATACAAGAAGATGCCCTTTGTTGATTGGGCGACTTCAACTCCTAGAAAATACTTTAACTTGCCCAAGTCTTTGGTCTGAAATGTTTATTGTAAATAGGTCTTTAACCTATCAATTCCTGGAGTGTCATCTCCTGTAATGACAATATCATCAACATAAACTACAAGAAAGATTTTTCCTGCATCAGAGTTTTTAAAGAATACAAGGTGATCACTTTCATAGCAAGTCATCCCAAATTCTGTTACAATAGTAGTGAATCGTCCAAACCATGCTCGAGGTGGCTGATTGAGACCATATAATGATTTGCAGAGGCGACAAACCTTATTCTTCTCCCCGTGAGCAACAAACCTAGGTGGTTGCTCCATATACACTTCTTTATGTAGATCTCCATGAAGGAAGGCATTCTTCACATCCAACCGTAACAAGGGCCACTAGTAGGTAGCGGCAAGAGAGATTAGAATGCGGATGGAAGTAAGCTTGGCAATAGGTGAAAAAGTATCTACATAATCCACGCCATAAACTTGAGCATAGCCCTTTACAATGAGATGAGCTTTTAGGCGAGTGAAAGAACCATCAGGATTAACTTTCACAGTGAATATCCACCCTACAAGCAATAGTTGTCTTTCCAAAGGGTAAAGGCACAAGATCCCAAGTCTGATTGTCTTCTAAGGCATGTAATTCTTCGTTCATTGCACTAACCCACCCAGTATTAAACAAGGCTTCAAAAACATGCTTAGGAATAGGATAAGTCTCTATGGTAGATAGAGTAGTAGAAAACCCAACTGATAAAGCAGAATATGAAATAAAGTTAGAGATGGGATATTGACATAAGGATGAGTACCTTTCTGAAGAGCAATGGGAATATCAAGGTCAAATTTGACAGGAACATCCACAAGATCAGTAGACAAATTTGGCACAGAGGTAGAGACTGTAGGTGCAAGAGGGGGAGCAGGTGGTTTCGGACAATGTATGTACACTTTGGCGATGTCTGATGGAGGTGGAGGTGAAGGAACTTATTGGTTGAGTTCTACTAGGAGTTCAACTTTATTAGAGTTTTTGTTCATGTAAATTTCTATATCTTGTTACCCAAATAAAGGTATTTATGTAATAGTGTTCTTTCCACTTTATTATAAATAGAGGGCTTGAGATCACATTGATCAATTAAGCCATTCTACCACAATCAACTTACTTAACATGGCATTAGAGCCTCAAGATGATTAGGGAAGAACAAGAATAGAATCGCAGAATATCGCCGCTACTTATTGCTCCTGCAACACCACCATGGCGATTAAGGAAGAACAAGAATAGAATCGTAGAATACCGCCATTGCTTCTTGTTGCGATTAGGGAAGAACAAGAACAAGAACAGAATTGCAGAATACTGCCATCAATCGTCTTCTCAACTCTTAAAACAGTGAGTTTTTTTTTTACCAAGAACAATTATTTTGAAGAAAAGAAGAACCACCACCGCCTTCCTCTGTTTTTTTCTCTCTTTGTTTGAAACGAGAAGCTCCTTAAAAACTATTAAACCCTTGAAGTAACAGCCCAACTTTCATCAAACCATATTTAGTTATTTTCCCTCCTGACCTGCGGTTCTATTAACCCAAAAACAGAAGAAGAAAAAATATTGATGTTTCAGGGGTTTTGTTGGTAAATTTGAATTTTTCAGGGATCTAATTGTAAATTTGCATATTTACAAGGACTTATTTGCAAATTTGCATAGTTTCAGGGCTTGTGAATTTGCAAATTCAGATTTTCCAAGGGCTTATTTGTAATTTCCCATAGTTAAAAAAAAAAAAAGAGGTGTTCCTTATATGCACCTTTTGAGTGGTTTGGCTATTGTATTTTACGACGTTTTAGTTGTTATGACAGGGTGAAGACTGAAGAACTGCAGACAATTTTTTCAACAAGTCAGATGAACTTATTTTTATGTTTTATTTTTGGATAATTTTTCATAATTATGATTCTTGAATGCTTTCTTTTTTGGATGATGTGATCATTGAATGTTTTTTTTTTTAAATTATTATAGAAAGTAGTTGTATTAAAAAATTTAGACCCAACCGCTTTGGTTGCCTTATTGCTGCCTAGGCGCCGCTTTGTCGCCTAATCGCCAAGGCGGAGCCCTTGATGCTTTGGTTGCCTTACCTCCTTGACAACCTTACTCATCCTATAATATTTCATGTGGTGTCTAAAATGAAGCCTTAGTAAAGGAGGGTTGTTTCATCAGCTTCTGCTTGGCTATTTGCATCATACCTTTTGCCAAATCTTAAAATTGTGAATCATGGTTGTTGTCCTTTGATGAATTCTATTATTTTTGTGCTTGATATATGATCTTATATACACAACTGGATGTTTCTAATGATAAGGACATCTTATAGAATACAACTGGATGTTTCTAATGTAGAATTTTTGTGGCCAATATTTTTAATATCATTGGTGACTTATCTGAATGTGATATTATCTGCAAATCCTTTTAGCAGTCCTCATACTTGAGATCTCCGTATTGTTGTTCTTAAGATTTGTATGTTGAAATCTTTCTCTTTCAAAGCTAGCAGTATCCTGGTTCCTCCAAATTTTTTGATATTTTCTATGCTATAATTTGCAGAGTAGAGAAAATCCTGGTGAAGAAGAGAATTATGTTCCTGCTATTGCTATTGTTGGCCGGCCAAATGTTGGAAAAAGCAGCATTTTGAATGCATTAGTTGGAGAGGACAGGACAATTGTTAGCCCAGTCAGTGGGACTACTCGTGATGCTATTGATACTGAACTTACTACAGAAGATGGCCAGGTTGGTTTGCTTAAAAACTGATCTTCCCCTTCCCCACATGCTTGTTGCCTACTATTTCGTAGCTTTTCCACAAACCATTTCCCAAACCCCTTAATCCAGTGTTAAATCATTGCCCTCAAAAGTCCTTCCCAAGGGTTTAGAAGAGAAGATTCGCTTCTCAGGATGTATCAAACAAAACCAATATGGGAAAAGGAAAGTAATGTCAGCACCTTGTATCAGCAACTCATGTTGCAACACTAAGGTTGCTTGCTCCATTGTCTCCAAGTGAGAATGGTTTTAGGTCAGGAAGACTCTGTGTGAAGCACGGGTAAAGGTGTGTATATTATGACTGAGCCTTATGCATTGGGTACATCTTTTTCATGTACCTCTCCTCAATATTTAATAGCAGACTATTGTCAACATAAAATCCCAATTTTATTTTGGATCATCTAATTTGGTATCAAGATGATCCAAAATTTAAGCCAGCAAACGATATAATCCAAACTATAAGTGACGTTAACCAGAATTTTGCCCTTGGCCAAAACCCTAAGTGGGGCCCACAAAATGCACTTTGGAAGCCTCCCTAGTCCCTAGGCTGGCCAAATTCCTATGGAGGGTATTTTGGGCATTTTCAGTCCTAATTTAGTGGTTGGTTTTTATTTACAGAATTTTATCTTTTATTTCTGAAGAGTTTCAGTCAGTTAGGAAGTCCAGTTTGAGTTAATTAAGAGTCCTTGAGTCTTTAGTCCAGCAAATGTTAATTAAACAGAAGTTAGTATGTGCTAACTAGAGTTTTTAAGTTACTTAGAATTTTGTTTCTCAATATGTCAATTAGGTGTATTAGATCTTTTAATTTTTATTTTGACGGTTGTGATTAATGTGGGGCGATCTTGGTCTATAAAGAGATCCCACTTAGAGTTAAGGTCTTTTAGTAGGCTACAATTAAAGCTTACTCTTTCTTTGTAAGTAAAGTCTGTTTTAATAAATTTGAAGTCTTTGTGAGAAATTAGGTTTTGGTTCTATTTGGGAGGGCCCACGACGGTTTTACAGCTCTTCAACATTCAATTACAGCAACCTTCTTTAACAACCAGCAGCCATCTTCCACTTCCAGCAGCCTCCAAGTAAGTATACACCCCCATCCCCTTCCCCTTCATCCTATCTCCATTGCAGCCCCTCCTGTAACAACCCCCGTAATTCTAACTCGGGATCCGTATTGCAGGTCCGAGTACCCGAAAGTCCAGCTAGAATAAGTTGTGGAATATTTGGATTGAAGTCCATGATCCATACCCTGAGTCTATGGATCAGGATTCTGTTGATGAAGAACTTGCCATACTAGGAATCCGAAGAAGAACTTGTAGAAACCTTGATGGACTGGGAAAATGGATCACCAGTCAGAGGTGTGATTGAAGATGTTCGAAATCAAGGTAAGAACTCCCCCCACTGCTGTAGAGGGTTAGGTTTGAGTTGGGGATCAACCCCTTAAGCAAAGCACCCAA
Organism: Hakea prostrata; assembly: GCF_041222555.1. Taxonomy (NCBI): domain Eukaryota; kingdom Viridiplantae; phylum Streptophyta; class Magnoliopsida; order Proteales; family Proteaceae; genus Hakea; species Hakea prostrata. The sequence continues at coordinate 11,615,066 of NC_142602.1, forward strand.
GTACTGAAAAGCATGGTAGAAGATCTCGCTCTCGAGAGAGATCTCGCCACCTTGAAAAAGAGAGATCTCGACCATCTCGGTGAGATCTCGGTCGAGATATACAATTTTTTGGCGTCAACTCGGTGGGTTTTAGGGTCCCAATTGGGTTGAAACTTGGTATTTAGCTTATTTAAGGCCTTTTGAACATGTTGGTGGCCTTGGATTTGTCAGAAACAACCCTATGTATGATTTCTAAGTCTACCCATAGTGTGAAACCGAAATGTAGTAGGATTAGGGAATGCAATGTTATACAACATATAATATAGAACTTTTAAAGAATATAAATGAAAAGCAAGTATATCAAATGCATCAACTAACTTAAATGTTATCAAAATTCCATCCATATGTGTATCACAATCTGAATTTTCAAGAATAAAATAATTATACAACCATTAGAAGTTCTATATAAGTCATTAAATCATAAATTCATAAGACAAGTAGAGAATGATTGATCTTCCTTGTTGTAGATGTGTTAAGAGTAGTTGTAAGTGAAAATTCAGCCAAAATCTACAAAAAAAAGGCAAAAATTGAGAGTTCTAGCGAGATCCAGGGAGAGATATGGCGAGATCTCGAGCGAGATATCCCAACTCGCAGATCTCGACCTCCATCTGGTATCGCCAAGGTGAAAAAACGAGATCTCCCACCATGCTGAAAAGTACTAGGGGGCGGTTGAGTGACCAATCAACCGCCCCAAGCGACCGTCAGTTTTGCTTGTGGGATTTTAAACCCTATTTTGCCTTAGTCTTCTATATATAGCCAATCTCGACCTTTTTACTCATTATTATATTCGGGATTACGGGTAAGGACGGTTAGGAGGCAGAGAGCACGTGCTGGAAGGTGAGAGAAGCGTGGTTTACGAAGTAGATCCAATCCTTCGTCAATTTTGCGAATCAATTGGAGGTAAGTGGATCCCACAACCTCTATATTCTTTCCTCATCTCTTTGAATGGTGTGGATCCATCTTCTTTGGATTGGTAGTGAGTTAATTGTGTTGGTTCTGTTCCCCATCAATGATTTTGATGTGATCATGTCCGAAAACGGATCCTTGCATCCAAATAAAGGATAGATCTGATTTAAGGAGATGATGTGAATATTGAATTATTAGAAATCTAGGGTTTTTGTTTCGTTCTTGTGTTGTAGGCTCCTTAAGGACGAAATTTAGATATAAATCTTCCCAAAATCGGATTAAAATTGGGAGATCAAAAGTCATAATTTCGGACTTAGAAGTAGTCTAAAACAGGGGCGGTCGCTTATGCTGATCGCTTGGCCAATCAACCGCCCCAAGCGACTGGTTGGGTCACAATAGCCCTGTGAAGTTGGTTGTTGCTCTGATTTGACTCCTGTCCTTAATGTAATTTTGTAACCTATCTTTAGGTGATCTTAGAGGTATACTGGGACTGTTGTTAGTGAGGTTTAGTTGCACTTTAGTAAGCTTTTACATATCTACAGGTAAGGACATCCTTTTACATATATATATAGACTTGAACTGTGGTGATTTTACTATAACTTCTAATGCATATGTAATCTTGTAACTGTTGTAACCAGGTATGATCATATGAGTTATGATTGATTATGAATTGTGAATTATGATTAATGTATTTCAATTGCTATGAAATGTTGAATGCTTAATTACATGATGATGATTGATGAAGTGATGTAATAATGGTTGAGGGTATCTATTGCTTGGGATATCAGGGGCTGTAGTATGGGACACTGCCTATTGATGCCCCTAGCACTATTATGATTGTTGGATGACATACTTAGGGATTCTAGATTGCATGGCTAGGTACCCATACATGTTACTACCCTTTCGGTAAGGGAATTGAAGTCGAATGACTCGTGATAATAGTGACGTAACTCTGTTTCATCCTACAACTGTAACCAATCCGTGCGGAGATTCAGTGGTCCACTGAGGATCATGCATTAGTAGGGTTGCATATGTTAGGGTTTGGGCTCATGGACATCCAAGGAGCGTCAGGGAGTCGTGAGGGGTCATGAGAGCATCCACCCTAACAATATATGGATGACCATAGGGTTAGGGAATGGAGTCCAACAGTGGTAGCCAGTCCGTGAGGGTTCTCATTCCTAGGAAGAGAAGGATATTGAACCAAGTTGGTTGGTGCCATATGGGAAGTATCTGGACTACATGTAGTATGTTACTGTATGACCTTACATTGGATTAGAAATCCCAACATGTGCAAGTACTCATGCCAATCTTGGAGGCATCAGTGGGTGACGGAGATGTATGTCATGAAGCCTCCTGCGGATGCATGGAGTGCGCTTATAGCACCTATTCACGGCAGAAGGAGACGTGTCGCTCGACATTTTGAGAAGTCTTTGGAGCAAAGTTGGATAGTTCCCTACATTGTTATATTTGAAGAAAAGACTTTAGCCCTTGAAAGATCTAAAAGAATTAAACTGAACTAGTTTTATTTTTGCTTCCACTGAACTTTATAAGTTTTGGACTTGATTACTTTATTTCATTTCTTTGATTTATTCTTTGGAGTATATGAACTCCTGTAATCCTTTCTACTTAATTATTCGAATTTACTCTTGCTAATTATTATTACTTGCATTTATTGTTATTGATGGTAAACCGTGAATCCTGTGACGGATCTCACCTACGGGTTGTCGGGTAGGACCAATGCCGGCAGGTGGGGTGTGACACCTCCCCCCTTACTTTCATTAATCGTAAAGCCTAGGAATCTCCCCCCCCCCCCTCAACCATCACAAACTTCCCCTTCCCACTCCCCCTCTACCCCTCCCCCTACTGCCCCCAAACCCTGGAAGCCCCTTCTTTGCCCTCCCCTGTTCTGCGCACCACCACCCTAGACCCCTCCCCCTTGCTGTTGCATCACAGAAGCAGCTTCTCCAGCCCCCGATTCTCCTATTCGCCTCCCCTACCCCCTGCCCCACCTCCCTCCTACCCTACGGCTTCCCCATTCTCTCCCCTCAATCGCACCCCTCCTGCCCCTTTTCTGACATGCGGCAAAATCTGAAAACATGAAGAAGAGAAAATAGAAAAGAAAGAAACAAAAAAGAAGAAAAGAGAAGAACAATATATACATATATATTTGAAAGATTGCCCAAGATCCAAGAATCCTCTTCTAATATCTCCAAGAACCAACTCATAGTGATCCAAATTATCTCATTCTTCTTTCCCATCAACCCTAGGGTGATTGTGGACATCACAAAACTATCCCATAGAGTTCTGGGTAAAACCCTAATTTTTCCTTTTCCCCTAAATTATCCCAACCCATCTCATTTGTGATAGTAGAGCTTTGCACATAATTTTAGACTGATGCTTTTCATCCCATAATAGTCTTGGGGTCCTCACAACCGAAGAACGGTATCTCCAGCTGCTGTCGGGCGAACTCACAACCCCCTCCGGTTTTGGCAACAAGCTGAAATTCCTCCCTGTGCTTCCTTTTTATATTATCAGCCACTTTTGGATTTGCAGCCCTCAGGCTCCATCTGTTGTGACCTTCGGCAATTGGGAGTTTATCTCAACTACTTTCCCATGCATAAAATAATTTTTTATTTTGCTTTAGTATTCCTGGTTAGCTTTCTCTTCCTTCTCCACAAAGATTCATGTTTCGAGTCCATTGTAGACAACTAAGCTTGTAAGTCACCTACAATGCTCTCTACCTCCTCTACTCTATTCTCCATTCTTTCTCTTACAATCCCTTAAGATTGAAATTGTTCTGATACCTCATTGATAAGAACCCACGAAGTGAGTCTACAAACTAATAATATTTAATTATTGTAATGGAGAAACAAGAACAATAAGCAAGATAGACCTGGTTCTATTGGTGCCAGTCACCCCCGCAACTCACTACTACCCTTAGCCAATAGGTTGCCTAACATTCACCCTAAATATTCGTCCCCCTCCCAAATCCCTTTCTTCCCCTTAAATATAACCTAGATACAATCCTAACAAATCTCAATCCTTGCAAACTACTTCCCATGTGGGTGAGAATGAGATCTCTTTCCATGTATGGAATTGATCCCATATGTTCCCTGTTGAAGTATACCAAAGTTATGGGCTGTTTTACTGTTCACATGAACTGTAACGTGAACAATATTATGCCAGTGATGCTACTCTAGTTTCTATTTCTAATGTAGGAATCTTGCTATACAAGTTTTGGGAGTTTCTAGAAAACATAGTTTCTATTTTTTGTTAGTTACTAATTTTAGAACTTTCCATTTTTAGTACTTTCTATTTTGGACAGATATTAGGAGTTAGAAGACTAGAAAATTCTGTCCATAAGTTGTAATTTTTATTTCCTTTTATAGAGGGCAAGATGACTTGCTTCTCAAGTTGTATCTAGACTATTGATATCTATAAATAAGAGGCTGCGATTCTAGGAGTTCTAAGCTGGAATCGCACGATTGTGTGATTCCTATCAATTCTTCTCTTCTCAGTTCTTTTTGTTGCTGCACTGTTTTAGTTCATTAAAGTTTATTTTCTAACATGGTATTAAAGCATTAATTTGATTTATGGGTTGCTTTCGATTGTCGGTTTGAGAGTCGTTTAGGTTACCAGTTTGAAAAACGGAACCCTAGTTCAATGAAGATGACAAACTATTCACTGAATTGGGGTTCCCATGGTGATTTAACAACAACAATAATAATAATAATAATAAAAGACAGTATAGGTTATGCAGACCAAGTAGGTAAAAGGTAGTATAGGTTACTACAGACCACAATTAGGTAGGTAGAAGCATGGTAGAAGATCTTGCTACCATGAAAAACCGAGATCTCGACCATCTCGGCGAGATCTCGGTCAAGATATGCCATTTTTTGGGCATAAACTCGGTAGCCCATCTCAGTGGGTTTTAGGGTCCCAGTTGGGCTAAAACTTTGTATTTAGTCTATTTAAGGCCTTTTGAACACACTAATGGCCTTGGATTTGTGAGAAAACAGCCGTAAGTATGATTTCTAAGTCTACCCATAGTGTGAAACCGAAATGCTGTAGGATTAGAGAACGCAAGGTTATAAACATGTATATAAAACCATTAAGGCATATAAATGAAAATCAAGTGTATCAAATACATCGAATAACTTAAATGTCATCAAGATTCCATCCATATGAGTATTATAATCTTGACTTTCGAGAAGAAAATGATAAAAGTATACAACCGTTAGAAGTTCTATATAAGTCATTAACGCATAAGTTCATAAGACAAGTAGAGGATGATTGAGCTTCCTTTGATGTTGTAGATGTGCTAAGAGTAGTTGCAAGTGAAAATTTGGCTAAGATCCGCAAAAAATGGGGCAAAAATTGAGAGTTCTAGTGAGATATGGCGAGATCTGGGGCGAAATATGGCGAGATCTTGAGCGAGATATCCTATTTTGCAGATTTTGACCTTGATCTTGTCTCGGTTTATGAAAAAACCGAGATATCTCGCGAGATCTTGCCGAGATCTCCCACCATGGGTAGAAGTAGTATAGGTTAATACAAACCAAGTAGATAGGTAATGGTAGGTAGGTAATGGTAGGTAGGTAACTGTAGGTAATGGTATTGTTGTAGAATGCCATAAGTTGGGGACGAAGATCTTCACAAATAATATCCTTTAGCACACCTTGAGTAGATATAGAATAAGGTACCATTGGAGGTTTTGCTTGGATTGGAAGTGCCGGTTCTCTACACTTTATCTGTGTACTAAGTTTTCTGCAATTTGTTTTCTCTCTCATTCCGTGAGGAAGAAGATGAAGTTTTGGTTAGTTTTTGGTTCATGTTCATTCAATTTTGGGTTCAATTTTTGGATTGTTTTAGTTCAAATCTGGGTTCACTTCTTGGATCAGTTTTGGGATCACTTTTTGTCCAATTCTTGGTTGGTTTTTTATTTTGTTTTTTATTCTGTTTTCTGGTTTTGTTCCATAATTCCCAGACTTGCTTTATTTTGTGTTTCCATTAGTATTTGTTTCTATATTTAATTAGGATTAGTTCCCACTTTGTTTCCTAAATTTAGGCTTCCAACTCTGTCCTCCATTTATAAATCTAGTTCCTTTCATGTCCATCACTTCTTTATTTACATCTAACCTCTTGAAAAATCTGATTTATTACAGAATTGCCGTTGGGCTTATATATTTACCAATAAATACCAATAACCCCTTGAAAATTTCTGGTTTATTACAATGTTGCCATTTTTTTAATCCACAATGGGGAGAGTTTGAAAGATGTTTTTTGATTCAGAATTGCTAAACGAAAGAAGATTATGTCCACCATAAAGGTCTCATTGGAAACTATTGCTTGGGATATTTTTATACTAGATATTAGTTGTCATTAATTGTCCACGTGTAATGCTACACGTGAGGGGGGAGAATGGTACGAATGGTACCTTATTCTATATTTACTCAAGGTGTGCTAAAGGATATTATTTATGAAGATCTTTGTCCCCAAATTATGGCATTCTACGACAATACCATTACCTACATTTAACTACCTACCATTACCTATCTACTTGGTTTGTAGTAACCTATACTACTTCTACCTACCTAATTGTGGTCTGCAGTAACCTATACTGTCTTTTACCTATCTACTTGGTCCTCAGTAACCTATACTGTCTTTTACCTATCTACTTGGTCCGTAATAACCTATACTGCTTTTTACCTACCTACTTGGTCTACCTATCTGGTTTGTAGTAACCTATACTACCTTTTACCTATCTGGTCTGCAGTAACCTATACTATCTTTTACCTATCTACTTGGTCCACAGTATCCTATATTGTCTATGACCTATCTACTTGGTCCGCAGTAACCTATACTGTCTTTTACCTATCTACTTGGTCCACAATATCCTATTCTGTCTTTGACCTATCTACTTGGTCCACAATATCCTATACTGTCTTTGACCTATCTACTTGGTCTGCAGTAACCTATATTGTCTTTTACCTACCTACTTGGTCTACGGTAACCAATACTATCCTTTACCTACCTACTTGGTCCACAATAACCAGTACAGGTTCCCGGCTCATAGATTTGCTTAAATTTTTGATAGCCTGCCATGATAAATATGTAATGAAGCTGAAGGAATTCTGGCCATCCCTGAAAATCTTCTATTGAAAAGATCCTTCATATTCTTGAAAATAACCTGTTGCATCCTCCAGAAGTAAAGAATATCCATCCATGTTTTGGAGCAAAAGAAAAAAAGGCAAAGAACTCAGAAATTTTCATACTGAAAAAAAAAAAAAAAAAAAAAAAAAACGATCTATCTGAAGTTGACAGAATATAGTAGACAGGATGGTCTGGAACTAGAGTTGAAGAATAAATCAAGACGGAAAAGATACAAGTATCCAGCTTGCCTATAGGTGTTTCAACAGAACCCTTTGCTTCCAAATGGGTTTCCATGGTTAATCATTGATGACTGACTTGGGGATTATGTAGATATTTTGTTCTATTCTTTTGGGGACTTCTTTGCAGAGAACATGTACTTAATTTTTTTTAACTTCAAAATGAGTGAAAATTTTGTTGCTGATAGAAAGGAATTTTGTTGCATATAGGTTATGGCATTTTCTTTGAATGCCAACTTAATATTTTGCTAAGTTAAAGAACACAGTACCAAAGGATCCATCAATGACTTTTGGAGCTCCGAGGAATAGGAACCACCCAGGAGGTCGTACAGTTTTCACCATAGATATAGATGGGATTTTCCTTTGAAGTCCAGAATACAACTCAAAATTTTTTCTCCCTTAAAATGCATTTTGCTCTAAAAATAATGTTTCATAGCCTGCTGAATGTGGGAACCTTTTGCACTGGTTACAACCTTTTTAATCCTGATTTGGTACTTTTTTCTTCTCCTTCTCAGAAGTTCTGCCTAATCGATACTGCTGGAATCAGAAGAAGGGCAGCTGTAGCTTCAGCAGGGAGTACAACAGAGGCCTTATCGGTCAACCGTGCATTTCGTGCTATTCGTCGTTCCGATGTTGTGGCCCTTGTTATTGAAGCCTTGGCATGTATCACAGAGCAGGTAGACTGCCCCATATGTCATGAGTTTTGGTTATCATGGCAACTTTTTCTACTTTTTTGCAATCTTATTCAGGCATTTTGGGTCATGCAAGATCAATATAATCATAGTTATATGTTAAGGTGTTGCAGATATTCTTTTCTAATAAAAACACAGGTTAAGACATGTAAAGACATTATCTAGGTCTACCTGAAAAGGGGGCACACCCTCCAAGAAAGACATCTGATTTCACTATTAGTTTACCTCCCCTTCTCCCACAACAATTGTTGTCCTTCCCTTTTCTGCTTTCGCATGATATTATCCATTGCATTTATTGCCCAACCTGAATGGTATTTTATTGTAAGTCAATGTAAAAATTATATTGAAAGGATAGGAAATTTTTATTGCATTGACCACTTCCTCAAAAGGGTCATTTGTAGACAAAGGGGAGTTCTATGAAGATGATAATATCCAGGGACACTTTTCTAGGCTAGCTTGCATGGGGAGGTTATCTCAGGTCACTATTTTCTTCTTTCAATGTGGAGGTGTGCTATGGAATTCCAATGGTTGGATATTAAGGAGTGGTCTGGGTTGACCGTGTGTTTTCAGACTCGAATTCCATCAAATAACCCTACCATGTTCATATACCCATATACTCGTCAACCATCCATTTTTCTGCTTGCACCCTTCTGTGGTCCTTAATTTTCTATACTCCTATTAGGATAAGACTTGACATGGGGATCAGGCATTGTCCACCTATGCACAAATGGCCCCTTCTAACCTGCCATGTGGCAGAGACAAGTCCTACCTAGAGACTGTTTCCAGATTGGTTCACCCATACACCGCCATTACTTTACTAACAAATATTTCAGTTTCTATTTTGATATCCCAGGATTTCAAGATTGCTGAAAGAATTGAGAAAGAAGGAAAAGGCTGTGTGATTGTTGTAAACAAATGGGATACAATACCAAATAAAAACCAGCAGACAGCTACATACTATGAGCAAGATGTTAGGGAGAAGCTCCGTATTCTTGATTGGGCACCAATTGTTTATTGTTCTGCAACAACCGGGAACAGCGTTGAAAAGTATGTTGTAACTTAGTGCTATATTTTATTTTCTGCTTGCCTATATTGTGCCATGTGTTTGTTGTTAAACATTGTGATAAAATATATAAATTCTTGTCCCATTCTTTACTAGAAGATGTTCTTTGCTTGCTAGTTACTGAACAGAGGAAAATGAAAAATGTTTGTGCTTGCTTATAAAGCTTTGTGGTTTCCCTATCTGAGTTTTTCTCTTACTTTGTGGCATAACCATGTTATTTGCACGTAATCATATTTACTTCCATCCATTACATTTTAATGAGACAATTTCTCATTGTTTGAGAGCCCATTCTGCAAATGGTGCTCCTTAAACTTGTTATAACTATGAAATGAACTTTTTGAGAATGTTGACCTTCTCTAGTAGTACTCCTAACCATGGTAGAAGATCTCGCTCTCGAGAGAGATCTCGCCACCTTGAAAAAGAGAGATCTCGACCATCTCGGTGAGATCTCGGTCGAGATATACAATTTTTTGGCGTCAACTCGGTGGCCCATCTCGGTGGGTTTTAGGGTCTCAATTGGGTTGAAACTTGGTATTTAGCTTATTTAAGGCCTTTTGAACACGTTGGTGGCCTTGGATTTGTCAGAAACAGCCCTATGTATGATTTCTAAGTCTACCCATAGTGTGAAACCGAAATGTAGTAGGATTAGGGAATGTAATGTTATACAACATGTAATATAGAACCTTTAAAGCATATAAATGAAAAGCATGTATATCAAATGCATCAACTAACTTAAATGTTATCAAAATTCCATCCATATGAGTATCACAATCTCAATTTTCAAGAATAAAATAATTATACAACCATTAGAAGTTCTATATAAGTCATTAAATCATAAATTCATAAGACAAGTAGAGAATGATTGATCTTCCTTGTTGTAGATGTGCTAAGAGTATTTGCAAGTGAAAATTCAGCCAAAATCCACAAAAAAATGCAAAAATTAAGAGTTCCAGCGAGATCCAGGGCGAGATATGGCGAGATATGGCGAGATATAGCGAGATATGGCGAGATATGGCGAGATCTCGAGCGAGATATCCCAACTCGCAGATCTCGACCTCCATCTCGTCTCGCCAATGTGAAAAAACGAGATATCTCGCGAGATCTCGCCGAGATCTCGCGAGATCTCCCACCATGCTCCTAACAACACAATTTCTTAGACCCTTCTTGAAGTCTGCTTGATTACATGGTCTTTCTCTACAGTTGTTGGTTATGGGAATATTGTGTGAATTCTGCTGAGGCTTCTTGATATCTCCAGCCAGCCCAAAAGAGCCAAGAAATGGGCCCAAGCCCATTTGGAAGTTGGGCAAAACCAAAGGGTGCCAAATTCTGTCCAGTGGTAGAATGGTCATTTTCCTACCCCTGGATCGAGCTTAACTAGTTGATCGAGTCCATTTTTATTTCTAAATTTTAATTGTGTTTTTATTTCCTAATTTGGAGTCTAAGTAGTTGAGTATTTTGGTATTTGTTTGTGGGTTTAAACAATGAGCAATTAGAAGTCACTCATAGGTGTCTAGTTCCATCAATCTCCATTTTAGTCAGAGGAGATATGGTGTGATGTAGTACCCATGGGATTGTTTGACATTATTTTAGGGAGACCCTGGTTGTATGATAACGACGTAACCATCTTGGGGAGGGAAAACGAGTGTAAATCAGGCACAAAGGTCAGAAGATTGTACTCTTACCCTTGAACCTACCAGCAGAGATTAGGAAGAAGCAAGCCCTTAAAGCAATTCAGAAGGACTCCAATACCAAAACACAGCACTTGGCAGACCCTAAACATAAAGGACCTAGTCAAGAGATCAAATAAGACACTGCCACCAACTCCAAAGCTCTACAACTAGATGGTGAACCCTCTTCACCAATCTAATAGTTTCATAAGATGAGGTGAAAGCAGAGCTTGACAAGGTCACAACAATTAAGGAAGGACTTGAGGCACCCACTCCTCCAGGGGTTCATTACAGTACAAGATGAGCATTGCTGCCCACAGATATCAGGCCCTTACCATCACCACTTCCATGTGAGACTGGTCCTCCCTTGGGCTTCATTTTCTTTCTTGAGGAGGACTATAAACCTCCTATGGGTCATAGCAACAGTGATGATCAAAGTGCGACGGGAAAAGGGCTCCAAGGGCATGACCAATGACTCCAACCTTTCCCCTAGGGCGTCTAACACTCAGGCCCCTAGGATTAAAGATTACATTACCACTAGCCCAAGTTCAACAAGGTACTGTCAAGGAAAGGTGCAGGCAGCAACACACCTACTGCTTCCTACTGTAAGATGCAAGGAAGAGTTCACACCAAAGACTTCCAGGGCATTAAGAGCTAGAGAAGCACATTCATTAGGACATGAATGCTTTTAAGAAGGGGAGAGTTGATTTATCCAACTCAAAAGAGCCAAGAAAGGGCCCATGCCCATTCAGAAGTTGGGCCAAACCAAAGGGGGCCGAATTCTATTCAGGGGTAGAATGGTCATTTTCCTACCCCTGGATCGAGCTTAACTAGTTGACTTAGTCGACTTTTATTCTTGAATTTGAATTCTATTTTTATTTCCTAATTTGGAGTCTTAGTAGTTGAGTAATTTTGGTATTTATTTGTTGGTGTGATAGGGTTTTAATTTAGAAAGTCTAGTTTTGGTAGGCAATTGGTTTCCTATTTAGTAGGGAGTTCATTAGTTGAGTCTTGGGAATCAAGTTTCATTGTTTGAGTCTATTTGGGTTAAGTGGCTATAAATAGCCTAGTCTTATTGTGATTTTTCAGATTGATTGAATTAAATTATGAATTGAAGAAAGATTTGGTGTAGTCTGGGATACTTGGGAGGGTGACTTGCGGCTGGAGTAGAGACATTGTTTCTGCGATTCTAATTTTCTTCTATTTCAAACAATAGCAGCAGCCTCACTCAAGTTTTCCAAGTAAGTTACAGCACCTTCCCCAAACCCTAGAACCCCTTCTCCTTCTTCCCACAGTTTCAGATCCCACCCAACTAGGACTCCCTCATTCCTGCCCCAAAACACCTCACTATACCCTTCTTAGAGTCGCCCAACCCCATAGAACCAAGTCCTAACCTCTGTTTCCCCAATCCAGTCCTATTTTCTGAGTTCTTAAATTTCTGCACTTCATCCTCTCAATTGAAGTTGCAGACTTTTAAGAAATTCTGGGAAATTTCTAAAACATCCTAAACTCCTTCCCTACATACCTATACCTGTTTCTGAACTGCAGAATAGTCCTTCACTGTGCTAAACTGCAGAACAACAGCCTCATTCCCCAAACCCTAACCCTTGCCAAATCCCAGTTCAACTAGGATTTGAAATTTTCGAATTTGAGTTGGGAATCCTATTCAATATCAGACCTGTATTGACATTCCCAGCAGCGTTATTGGCTCCCAATACCCATTGGTCAAAGCATCTAGAGGCCCTAATTATGTGCTGGTTCTACTTTAGAAGATCCTGATATCCAACCCTAAACCCTGGGTTGCATCACTCCACATCTTCTAATGAGCCGTATCTTTCCAAAGATTTTATTGTCTGCATTATAAGTCTAGGTTATCAGGTGTTAATCATATTTCGTGAATTCTGCTAAGGTACACAACTTCTAATGATAAGGATCATTTGAAAGATTTTTAATGTCTGTGTTAGCAATCTAGGGTATCAGGTGCTAATCCCGATGTTTTTTGAAGGTTCATTATGTCTTGTTTTTAATACCCTATTTTATTTATTGAGAAGAAGTGTGGTGTCCAACCTTATGCTTGAGACTCCCCAGAGTGGCAGCAATACAATCCTCTCCCTTCTGTCTTCTTCCCATGTCCTCTCCTCATTTCTTTATTATGTACAAGGTATCAGAACAGGGTTGCTAGGATCCTTGTCTTATCGTAGAATTGTGTTCACCTTTATTGTTATTCTCTCAATCAATATTGACTGGATCTTCACCTTTTTATGGTTCTCAAGGTTCTCTAGTTGAAGCCTGAAGGGGAAAAAAAGATACTAGTTTGTGGTCAGGCATAAGAACTAGATTTTGTTTGTGGTCATTGTTGATTGATGGAGAAAGGATTGATGTTAGCCTTTGAGAATCTCTTGGCATTGATCTTAGGTGTCAGTCTTTATGTTTTTTGTATTGGTTGTTTCTAGTTCAAATTTTTTGTGGACTCTCTTTTCGGTTTGATGGCTCACAAAAAGGCTGTGGTAACTAAAGCTGTTTCTTCTTCACCCAGTTTACTGGAAAGAAATTAGAAGAGGTTAATAATTTTTAGGCTGTTGTTCATTGATCATGATCAACAAGATCACCTGATAAAGACCAAGCCAGCTGATGGTGCGTCATGGTGCAACATGGATACATGGATCTCAGGACAGATGTTGAATTTTATGGAAAACCAGATTTACTTGCTGAGATAGGAACATTAAAATGTGCAAACCTCTAGACAGTCCCATGGACCCCAAATCGAAGCTTACAGTTGATAGTTGGGACATTCTAGATGAACCTGAGAAGTGTCAAAGACTTGTTGAAAATCCAACTATTTGACTGCCATGACCTGATATTGCCTTTCCAGTTAGTGTCGATTTTGTGGAGGAGATTGAATTGGTTAAGTAGTAGCAAGGTTTAAAGTATCGCCATATCGGTAATGTATCGGTTAGTTGATTTTGAGAGACGTTTCGTTTTGTATCCTATCGCATCGTAGATACATATCGATGAAACCAAAACTAAATGGAAATGATTAAAGTGCATATGTAAATGGTCTAATCTGCATAGAAAACAATAGACATAGTTATTACAACTTACAAATAGTAGTAGAAAATGCCTCCTGTTTCAAAGTCCCTTAGAATTCAGAGACAATACAGCCAAGGATACTTAAAATTTAGATCCTAAATAATTTTAAAACTTGATATCAAACTCTATAACCCAGTCAGTGTCTTCATTTGTTTTGTAGGGAACTTCAAATTTGCTCAATTTCTCTGTTCCTACAAGCTCATCTATGTTCGCACCAAACATATGAACCTTCTTTTCAACTTTAATGGAGTCTGAATTCTTCCTTCAGCCATCATCTCCTCTACTTTCTTCCACCTTCCAGCATTTGCATATATATATTTGAAAGCAAAAAATGAACACAATTTAGAACCTATTACTATGAGATTTCCTAAATACGAAGTCCCTTTCAACCTTCAAGATCCCCTAGCAAACTCAAATCCCACAGGACCTGTCAAGATGGGATTAGTACCAGCTACTGCGGCTAACAACTAATCACTAACCCCTCGTCTGCTTGTATTATTTCATCTCCCTCAAAGAACAAAAAAGAGCCACAATTTAGAACCAAATACTACGAGATTTCCTAAGTATGAGTCCTTTTCAACCTCCAAAATCCTCTAACAAGCTCAAATCTCACAGGACCTGTGAAGATGGGATCAGTACCAGGTTACTGCCTTTATTTTTGATGAATCCAGTACTTCAGAGATCTAATTCAATTACACAATATGAATGGTTGACCTGCACAGGAAAAAAACTTGAGCGGATGAAGCACCACAGAGATAACAAACATTCACTAAACATATCAGCTTCCATATTTGAAAGCAACGTGAAAAGCACTCGACTGATCGGCATTGATTATTGCATGCTAAGAAAGAACATTTCTTTGAGGCATTCAATCGAACACTTTGTAGGCATCTCAATCGAACTGCAGTTGGTCTACATGTCAATGAAAGCAGAATGAGTCACTAAATCCAGCAAAGAGTAAAGAGTAAGAGACAGAATAGAAAAAGAAAAAAAAGACTGAGGCAATCGGATGGAAGGAGAGAAAAAATAAAAAAAATGCTAACCCATCCTCAGATTCCTTTTTTAGTTGAAGCTACATGCAATTGTAAGGAACAAGAGAAAAAATAAATAATACTAATCCATCTCTGGTTTTCTTTTCCCAAAAAACTGAAAATAGGGAGTCTAGAACCGAGGATTCTGAGTTGGCAGTCACCTTTTGCAACTTGCAGAGGCAACACCTCTTCCTCCCCACTTCTTAAAGATGGACTGATATGTATTGGTTGTACTGTTATGTATCTGTTTGACGCTAAGCGGTAAAGTTTCTATGTATAGTTAAGCAAATGGTATTTTGAAAACTAAAATCGATATCATTGTTGTATCATATCGTTTTGACCCGTATCGGCCGATACATTGAGATATGGGGGAAACAATGGGGAAAATTAAATTTCTAGAGATGTATTGGCCTGTATCGTATCGCAAGCCTGTGATACCGATATGTATCGGCCGACACTCTAAACCTTGAGTACTAGCATGAAGACACGATGGAATAAAATACAAGGTTGTGGGCTGCTTAGAGGATAGAACAAGAATCAAGTTCAGGAAAAATGTGGAAAATCACTTGAGAATTGGAATTGGAGATTTGCTTAGAATTTTATGTTTGTATTTGGAGGAAGAAGCGAGGAATACAGCATTAAAATTGAGCATGGATTAGCACTAACAAATATTGAAGAAGCCGCTAAAAATGCTTCTTCAGTATTTGTTTAGTGGCTGCTAAATGCTTCTTCAATTTGTTCAGTGCTGATCCATGCTCATACAGATAAAACAAACCAAGATTAGACTATAAGCTAGCAATAATAAGAGTTACGTCATATGACAAGAAACATTTTCCTTATCCCTTGTCAGATTTCTGTCCTGGTTACTTTCAAAAGAATGTTTTTGAAAGTGAATAATAGATTTTTTTATATGGTTTTGCCACTAGCACATTCCCATGACAGGGTCTGGACTCCAAAATATGAAGCAAGTTGTAGAAGCGGAAACCACCTGATATCAGCATAAACCCCCATGATGATTAAAATAAGTAATCTAGTCAACAAAATGTTTCCTACCTCAAGGAGGGCTGAGCAACTACTTGCATCTTGGTGCATTATTCTATCATGTGTCTTGTGTTAGTGATGCTTTCTTCAGTCACTTGGCTCATTGCTCTTTGTAGCGCATGGTTCCTTTCTTTGATGCAACCCTTACTTATCAGGATATGAAGGAAGGAATCAATCAATGCCACCAAATAGCATTGATTTATAGAAGCAAGTATGACTCTTTGGAACCACAAAATTAGATTTTTTTTTTCCTCTGCAAATACATTGAAAGCAAAGATTTGGTACAGTGTGGGGTGCAAGACAAGTCATTCATAGGAAGGCTTCCCACTTTGGGGATCTATTAATGCTATAAAGTTATGCGCCATTTGTTACTTTTTCATTCAAGAAAACTTTTAGTTAGTTAGACATGAATCACGATTTAGCTTATTCATCAATAATTTGCCTCAGGATCATTGATGCTGTTTGCATGGTTGGAAAGGAAAGGTCAAGAAGGCTTGGTACTTCTATATTGAATCAAGTTGTACAGGAGGCAATAGCTTTTAAAGCACCTCCAAGAACCAGAGGTGGAAAGAGAGGGCGTGTTTATTATAGCACCCAGGTACATTTGATTTGCAGAACTGGACCCTGCATTGGTTTGGTGTATGATTTTAATTCTTGTCTCCAAGAGATTGCAACTTTGGATGTGGGTGGATGTTTAATATCCCTTAATTGAAGCTGTCCTTGTTCTTTATTAATTACTTATGTCAAAATCCACCTGAATTTCTTGGTGCAGGCAGCAATTCGTCCTCCCACTTTTGTTTTCTTTGTTAATGATGCAAAGTTTTTCCCTGAAACATACCGGCGTTACATGGAAAAGAAACTACGTTCGGATATTGGATTTTTGGGCACGCCGATTCGGCTTCTATGGCGAAGCAGAAGGACAGTTGAAAAGGTTGAAGGTTAGTTAATGGAGATTCTTTTTCTCCTGAGGTGTTAATTGATGTTTTCATGGTCATGTTTTAAGTTTATTAGGGAACTATGTTTCTTAAAGCAACAGTAGTCTTAAAGCAGTATTCTTTAAGATAGAACAGGTAAAAAGTTAGCGCCGTGTCCAATGTTCTGACAGTGTCCCAAAAAATAGAAAAAAGAAACTGAAAAAAAGAATACACGTTCAAAAATTTCATCGTGAGTTAGTTAATGGCAAGGCCTGCCAACTGCCATTCCAATCATCTCTGATGCGTATATACATTTCTTTAAAACATAGTCGTCAAGGCATCATCTGGTTACCCCCTTTTTTTTCCATTCTCCAATGCCTTGGGTCATCTAGATGCCATGACAATGCTTAAGTACACTGCTTAAAACAAAATGACACAGTATTTGGAGTGGCCACTAGTTTTTAATTGTGAAAGGCTGTTGAGTTTAGAAACGCGTTCTCATTAATTGCTTATCATGAAGCTTTGGAGCAGCCAAGGTGTCTTTCTTCTTTCTTGAGGATGAGTACTTTTGTTCAGCTGTTTTGCAAAGGATGATTAATGATTTTATATCTTATCCAAGACTGAGGTGGCAGGAAAAATTATTAGAGTTGTCTGCCACATGACCCAGTAACACTGCACCACTTGACGAAAGAAAGCTCTTTCTGGCTTTAAAATTCTTACTTAGGGGTGCTGCTAGCTCTACGCTAAACAAGAATACAAAAGTTGGTATAGTCTAGAGATGATCAATATAAATCTGGTGGACCCATATGATTGCCCCTGTAATGAAGAGCTCAGATTTTCCATGTCATTTCTCCTAGTAGTGATGGCAATGGGGTGGGGTTGCCGGTACCCCACCACTTATAGCGTATGGTATGTTCTTGAGTTTGGTTTGGTAATGATACTTTCAAAAACCATAGGGCATTAGTGTATTAGATTTATTGAGCCCCATGCATGTTTCATGGTGTTGGGCTGTTTCGTTGAGCCCCATGCATGTTTGAGCCAAAATAATCCAGTATTCGGAACTTTTGGTTTCTAAATGTATGGGGACTTGTAATGCTTGAAGGAATGGAGTTAAACTTGTATCCAT
Source organism: Hakea prostrata (assembly GCF_041222555.1). Classification (NCBI taxonomy): domain Eukaryota; kingdom Viridiplantae; phylum Streptophyta; class Magnoliopsida; order Proteales; family Proteaceae; genus Hakea; species Hakea prostrata. The sequence goes on from NC_142602.1 coordinate 11,633,024, forward strand.
TGAGGATTAGTAGGGGTATTTTGGTCCAGAGAAAAAGTATACCAAAACAAAACTGAGTTTTTGCTTTTATAAGATAGATAAAGGCAATGGCAAAGTATGAAACTGAGATCCCTCCTCACTCCTCTCTTCAAAGTCATTCTCCATGTACACTTTTGTAACCTTTTCAACCTTTCTCAGATAATCTTTTCATAACGAATTCTTTGTACTAATCCATCCATTTGTTCCCAAAAATTAACTTACTGCTTTCATCAAATCCTATTTGAGGTGCATATACTCTTAATTATATTTACAATCTCTTTTTCCAACGTAGGCTTGATATATGATTCTATCGTCAAATATTTTGACATCCACCACATCATTTTTTAAGTTCTTTAGTGGGAAAATTTCTCTCTCTCTCTCTCTCTCCCCCCCCCCCCTCGTATACTTTATTTGTTCTTACTCCTCTCTCAAAAGTTTCACCTCTTATTCCCCCAAAAAATGAACTCTTCCCTCTCCTTCCCCCCTGATATTTTAAAATGGCCAAATTATGCTCTATCTTTGTCCTTTAGTCGATCAAAGCTATTCCATTTTTTAATCAACTTTTTTATTCCTTTTCTCCTTGTTTTCTGTAAGAATCCATTAAAATGTGATTAGGTGTTTTTTTTTTCTTTCTTTTTCCACTCTTTTATAGAATTTTTATTTATTTATATTTTCATTTTCATTTTTCCTCTATTGGATTCTTATATATAAAAGAGGCAAAAAGGAAAAATACATTTAATCATGTTTAATGTATTCTAATAAATGGAGGATGAAAAAATAATGAATACATTTAATCACATTTATTGGATTCTTATAAAAAAAGAGAGAAAAAAAATTCTATAAAAGAAGAAGAAAGAAAAAAATATAATAATTAAAAAAGTACATCCAGGTATAGAGATTCATGCAAAGAGGGAGAAAAAAAGAAGAAAAAAAAAAAGATGAAGAAATAGACTTAAAAAATCACTTCTAGGCTTTTAAATATTAAAGATCTTATGTTCCAAGATGCCAATTTGATCCTTCATTTGTAGACTTCTAAATATTAATGATCTTATGCTCCAAGATGCCAATTTGATCCTTCATTTGTAGACTAACTTATTTAAAAACGTCTTTGCTTGCACTAGTCCACAATTTAGGAACTCTTGTTTACTTGTCATCGCATCCAGGCACTATTGCAACACATCATTTTGGAAGGGGATGATGCCCTAGCTGACCCTTGCTCACCCTTCACTACACCTAAGCCATAGTATAGTGTCACTTATTTTGGTAGGAAACCCCTAACATAGTGTTTATCATGTAAGGTTGTAGAATCCATGTTAAAGGGTTTGGAGGGTTTTCTCCAATGTTGGCTTTCGACTCCTTTAACCAGGCATCAGATGTTGGCGGAGCAACTCAAATCTGAATAAAAGTTTCTCAACTCTCTAGTACTTCTCCACTTAGGATTTTGTATTATACAAAAGTTGGCTGTAAAGGAGATTACCTTCATCAGCTCTATAGCAGCAGCAGTCTCAAGAAACTAACATGCAAATAAGAGGGAAGATAGAATAGAAATTCAAGAGGGAGTTGTTCCTTGCTGAACTCTGTTTCATGCAAATTATGTATAATACTGAAAGCTAGCAGTTAACTAAAGTTTCCTAAATTGACTGCATTAGCAAAAACAGAAAATAGAAATAATATGCCTATTACAGACTGCTTGATATCTAAGAAAGGGACAAATCAGGAAAACTACACTAATGTATTCATGGCTCAGGAGTACCTGGAGTACATTTTAGCCATGAGCTCATACATTCTATTATTGTTAACAAGCTCCATCTAGGCCTATCATCAATTCCATACCCAATATGTTTTGGATATATATATGAAAAGTTCACTCTTTTAAACTTCAAGTTTTGAAGACACATGCATACATTTGGTTACATACAGTCTATGGTCTAAGTTTCAACTGATGAATTTTCAGGAAAAACTGCAGCCACAAACAAACAAGTCCATCCAGCACCCCTGGGTAGAAAACCGGCTGTGGCAACAAATTGAATACAAAGCTACTTCAGTTAGGTTTCTGTTGATTTGATTTCAGGAAGAACTCTTCAGTACTTTAGGGTAACTACTTATTGAGTTGACATTTTGAAAACTGAGAAGTTAAATGAAGTTATGGTGCTGCTTTGTGATATTCCTCATCATATTACAAGGCTAAGAAGCATAGTGGCCTGGTAACAAAATGCCACTTGAGTTTTGTAGTCAGAGTTTTACTCCTATTTAATGGTCCAAGTTGTAAATATGTTGTAGCTTGTAACAAGTCATTAAGAATTCAAATATTTGAGGATGCTAGTAGATGACAAGAGGATGGCAGTTAACAAAATAACATTAAGCTGATTTATGATCTTCATGCCCAAGTGATCCGTATTTGAACTTCCTGAATTGCATCTAATAATCGCAATTGCTCCTGTCTGATAATCAAGCTAATAAGATAATTATTTATGAAAAATAGTAGTAGGAGAAGATGATTTGCCTGAAGAAAATGATGAGTCCAGACTTCGGCTAACATACAAAGCATGTAATGTTAGCCCCTCACTTACGCTCTCGAGCTAGACTCATAAGGTCCATATGTATGCTTACGCTAATTACCTACAGGCAAAACTGGGAAGCCAGCCGTCATGGCGCTGGCATGGTCTATTTGAAGGAAGCAACACCAGACTCAAAGCCCTCTACGGGAAAGGTAGGTCAGGCTCTTGGGTTCGAATACGAAATGATGGTTGGATTCAGAAACTCAGAAGGGTTCAAGCAAACCTCACTGAGACTCGAGGTATGCAATCTAAACTAGGTTACAGACCCAATTGACACAAGCTACTGCAGGTGGAAGGTAGACACCCTCCATGCCCTATTCGGTAGTGGCAATTAAAAAGATCCAGCAGAGTTTGTTCCCACAAGGATCATTAATTCTACGCCAGTTCCAAAACTAGAGTCTTCTCAGGTTAAATTTGTATATTACGTGATGGCAAGAGAGCACGATGATATATACAGCAACTGCCCCCGGCATGGACCCTGGTGGATAAGAAGGTTTGGCTTGTCATGTGAAGATGCTTCTCTCTCCATAGCTTGTGTTTACGAGCCATCAGTTTAAGCATTGCACCGTAAGAAAATTTTAGTTGACACGTGATATGGGCAAATTCTGATCAACAGATTTGGTAAGTGGTCGAACCACTAACAATCCAAGAGGCAACCAATAATGCGTGTAACCAACTTCCTTGAAGTTAGGAATAAGGATCCTAACCAAATTGGGAAGGTCGGATTGCTCTTAGAGTGCAGATTGAATTCATCAATCATAATGCAAAGGAAACACTCTCTCTCAATGGATAAGACTCAATTGTAGAGTTCAGGTTGAACTCAATCACTACATTGCCAAGGGAAATTTGACTATAAATACTCATACCCTCACCAGTGATAAGGTAAGCTTTTTAGATGTCTTTTTAGAATCACATCAACTAGTTGTCTGCTTGCTACAACCTGTTCTCTTCATCAAAGGATTGGATATTCGACTAACTTGGTTGTCATAGCACGTTCTTGCAAGTACACTTGATCATGTGGTCGAGTGGGATTTTGTAGCAGCAATTGGTGCCATTTGTGGGAATTGATCAAAAAGCCATCGTGTATACTAGATCAGGAAGGATAGTTGGAGATGATTCGAGTGAATGTGAAAAAGAGATTAATAAAGAGGATGCACCCCAAGGAATCAAAAAAAGTTTCTCATCATGATGCCCCAGCAGATCAATCCGATCAGTTTGTAACAATTGGTTAGTTCAATGAATTGCAGAAGCAAATCCCAGACTTGAATGACTAATTAGGGTAAGTATTTGTCAACAAGTAGCAACGCCGAGGACCGGCCAACATGTTAATTCTATTAACCTTGATGAAATTGGAGATGGTCGACCATCAAAGCGAAATGAGGTATGAGCACTCCTACACGACCACTCATCATGACCATCTTAGAGAAATCGGGAGAAAGGAAAAGAAAAGGTCGGAGCATCACGAGAGCTAGTGTCTATGGACCCTCCTCAAGGTGACAATTATGAAGATCGAGGGAGTAGTTTTCATCCGACTGACAATCTACAAGGAAGGGATAACAATGGAGTTCCGGCCAAACACACTGATTATGTAAAAGCAGTTTGAAGAACTTGATGAGAAGCTGAAAAAGCTAAAAGATTCGGGCAAAGATGCTCTATACTCTGTTCTGAAAGAAAATCATTTTGTCCGAGAAATTTCACAAGCCAAGATGCCAAAGAATCTCAAGTGCATGACCTTCACAATGTTTGACGGGACAAGATGCCCAAGACATCACATCATGCACTATAAGTCTGTCATATCCTTATATAGACACAGTGAAGTAGCCATGTGCATAATATTTCATGCTTTATTGATTGGAGTCGCATCCGAATGGTTTTTGGGACTACAAAATGGGATAATAGAGAATTTTGACCATCTTTGTTGAGTTTTTTTGTCGCGCTTTTAAAGTGGAGTAAGTACAAAGAAAAGAGATGACACTTTGTTCTCTATCAAACAAGGACGTATGGAGTTGGTCAGAAGCTATCTTCGAAGGTTTAACAACCTAATCATTCAGGTCGAGAATTTAAACCAAAAGATAACCTTTCATTCACTTTATCAAGGGCTCAATCATAAAGGACTACTCGAACACCTCTTGTTAGATATGCCTGAGACATGCAGACTTGCTCGAATGATGCCATAAGCAGGCTGAGATATCAGAAACCATAGAGTTCTGGAAGAAAGAACCGACCACAACAACAAAAGCAAATAAGGAAAGATTCTAGCAAAGCAGGAATCCAACCACAAATCCAAGCAAAGGTGGTCAGACATAGTCAACAAAGTAGGCTGAGGGAGCATACACTCCCTTGAACACTAGAAGGTCAGATATCTGATGCAAGTCAAAGGCCAAGGACCACTTAAATGGCCAAACAAGCTTCAATCCCAACCAAAAGATCGTGATAGAAGCAAGTATTGTAAGTTCCACAAAGATCATGGTCATTGGATTGTTGATTGCAGGCAGTTGAAGGCAGAGATTGAAAAATTAATCTCTCAAGGACAATTGAAGTACATTCGAGCAAAGCAAGGATCCCTTCAACCACCCAAAGGAGATAGAAAAAAAGCTAGGTCGACCAGCAGAGAAAGGCATAGAAGCCCTAGTAGAGGTCGACTAGAGGGTGAGGATGACAACCGAAGAAAATGATCACCAATATATACAGTTCTTGGTGGTCCAACAAAGTAATAAATCCAGCAGGCAAAAAGAAAAAGCTCATTACGTAGGTAATGCCGAACTCGAAAGGGTGGTGTTAGAGCCATCACCTTCTCCTACAAAGATATGCAAGATATAAAGACTTCCCCATGATGATGCCTTGGTGATTAAAGTCATTTTGGTCGGAACTGAAGTCCATAGGGCATTAGTTGATATTTGTTTGTCAGCAGACATCTTATCCCTAGAAGCTTTTAGAAAATTGAAACTGTGAGAAGATGCTTATCCCATGTGGAACTCAATTATATGGATTCACAGGGTCCTCTACTTGGGCAGAAGGAATGATCAAGTTAGACCATCGAGTAGGCGAGCACCTATGCGATAAGATCATTCAATCAAATTTATGGTTGTTCGTGACCCATTTGCCTACAATGTCATCTTGGGACGACTAACCCTTTGTGCTCTGGAAGCAATAATGTCCACACTACACATGAAGATGAAATTCCGGACCAATAATGGTATTGGAGAATGTAGTGCCAATAAAAGGTTTAGTTAGTAGAGTTATGTCAATTACATGAAAAGAAGAGAAAAAACCAGTTCGACCATGTCTATCGAATTTAGGGATGATCAAGATGATGAAGCAATGTAGAGCGAACCAGTCGAAAAGTTAGAAAGAATGTCTTAAACCCAAGCAACCAAACCAAGGGACAATGATTGGTGCTGAACAAGAAATAGATTTCAAAACTAGATTGACTTAGTTTCTGGAAGTAAACTCGGATATCTTTGCCTGCTCGGTGGATGATATGCTCGACATAGACAAACGGGTAGCCGAACGCATACTATGTATTAATCCTCAAGTGATTCCGATTATCCAAAAAATAAGTAACTTCTCTATTGAGAAACATGAAGCGTTCCAAACGAAAGTTCAAAAAGTGCAGCAGTTAGGTTTCGTAAGGCAAATTGATCATCCGATTTGGTTGGCTAATGTGCTAGTAGTCAAGCAAGCCAATGACAAATGGTGAATATGCACATACTACACCGACCTCAACAAAGCATGTCCCAAAGATTGTTATCCGCTTCTAAGAATTGACCTCCTCATAGATACACCTACTGGACATGAAATGTTTAGTTTCATAGATGCCTATTCCGGTATAATTAGGTCCTGATGCACCCATATGACAAAAAATATATAGCCTTCATGATTGACAGAGACAGTTACTACTATAAGGTGATGTTATTTGATTTGAAAATATAGGAGCAACATACTAGAGAGTAGTAAACAAGATCTTTGCCAATCAAATAGGTAGAAACATGGAAATGTATGTAGATGATATATTGGTGAAAAGCATCTCAAAGGCCGACCACAAAACTGACCTAGTAGAAGTGTTCGACGTACTCCGAACGTATAAAATGAAGCTCAACCCTGAAAAATGTGCTTTTGGGGTATCATTTAGAAAATTCTTGGGCTTTATGGTATTCCAAAGGGGAATTGAAGCTAATCCAGAGAAGATTAAAGCAATTCTGGATATAAAGCCACCAAGGAATATCAGAGAAGTACAATGTCCCACTCGTTGGGTAGCAGCACTGAATAGGTTCATTGCTTAGTTAGGAGAAAAATGTCATGCCATTCTTTAAGGCTTTAAAGAATATGTCTAATCAGAAGACAAAAATTTGGAACGAAGAATGCCAAAAAGCCTTCGATCAACTAAAAGAGAAATTGGCACATCCACCCCTACTCGCTCAACTGACCCTTAAAAAGGAATTGTTTCTATACTTGACTACATCTTCAACTGTAGTCAGTGTTGTGCTCATTCAAGAGGAAGGTAATGTTCAAAATCCGATTTATTACATAAGTCATGTATTGATTGATGCTGAAACTAGTTATCTTGAAGTAGACAAACAGGCACTAGCTTTGGTGACTGCTGCATGGAAACTCCGACCATATTTCCACTGACACCCTATTGTTGTACTTACTAACTTTCCTATGAAGAAGATATTGCATTGACTAGACCTAGCGGGATGACTAGTAACTTGGGCGGTCGAATTGAGTGAACACCATACAAAGTTCCGACCACGGCCGACCATCAAAGGTCAAGACTAAGCAGACTTCATTGTGGAAACTCAACATTTACAGGACGAGCAAGAGGAAGATGCATCCACTTCCAAATCAAAAGATGCGTCCTATCTATTGATGGATCCAACAATGCATAGGGGAGTGGAGCATGATTGCTTCTATAGAGCCCAAGAGGATTTGAAATAAAATATGCACTCCATTTCAAATTCAGGGCTTCTAAAATGAAGCAGAGTACTAGGCATTACTGGCTGAACTCAAATTACTACAACCCTAGGTATCCAGAACTTGGATATCAAAAGTGATTCCCAAATGATTGTGAGTCAAGTAAACGGGGTGTATGAAGCAAAAGAAAAGAGGATAGACAAGTATCTAAGCCTATTTGACCAGTATAGACAACATTTCATAGACTTACTAGTTAAGCAAGTACCCAGACCCGAGAACGACCAAGCAAATGCACTCTCTCGCTTAGCAACAAAAGATTTGGATGTCACAAAGCCAGTGATTTATTTAGAAGAGCTGCTGAGTCCAAGCATCTACATGGTCGACCACATGTAGATACAAACCGAGCAAGGCTGGATGGATCTGATCATTCGCTACTAAGTGTATGCTCAACTTCCAAAAGATAAAAAAGAAGCTCAAGCAATTCAACAAAGAGCAGCTTGGTATACAATCAGAGAAGGCCGACTATACAAGAAATCAATAACTCGACTACTGCTTCTATGCTTAGGATCTCCAGAAGCTACCAAAGTCCTGAGGGAATTTATGGAGCACACATAGGTGCTCGAGTGCTTGCGGATAAAGTATTAATGTAAGCGTACTTTTGGCCCATGCCAGAAGTTATGTTCGGAGATGCGACAAATGCTAGGTTCACGCCAATGTATCTCATACTCCTGTTGTACCATTAACAACAGTACTATCACCTATTCCTTTCGCAAGATGGGGGATAGACCTAGTAGGAAAGTTGCCAAAAGCTTTAGGAGGTAGAGAGTATCTGGTGGTTGCAGTCGATTACTTTACAAAATGGGTAGAAGCAGAACCTATTGCTTCAATTAATACCAACCAGATGAAAGATTTCATTACTCACATCATCATATACAGATACAGAGTTTCGAAGATGATCGTGTTCGACCGCGGAAAGCAGTTCGAGAATCCAGAGTTTGAAAGATTCTCTAAAGATCAAGGGATCGAGCATCGACTATCTTCAGTAGCATACCCTCAGAGCGACGGACAAGTTGATGTAACCAATAGGACTATGCTCAACGGATCAAAGAAAATGCTTGATCAACTAAAAGGAAGGTGGGTTGATGAATTGCCAAATGTCCTATGGTCCTACCGAACAACCCCAAGAACTACCATTGGAGAGTCACCATTCAGGCTTGCCTACAGGCTTGAAGCACGAGTACCAGTTGAAGTCCAAGTCGGATCCCTCAGAGAAGAAGAATTCGACAAAGAAGCAAATATTGAAGGCATGAAGGTCAATATAGACCTCATCAATGAAGTAAGAGATAAGGCACAATATTGGTTAGAAGAATATCAAAGGAAAATGCTACTTACTACAACAACAAAGTAAGGATGAGGCAATACCTTCCCGAAGACTTAGTTCTTCGCTAAACAACAGCCGTAGATCCGACCAACCAAGGAAAATTAGATCCAAACTAGGAAAGTCCATGCATAGTAATCCAATAGGTCACTCTTGGTGTCACACCCCACCCGCCGGTCTCGATTACCCGCCCAACAACCCGTGGGAGTGATTTGTCACAGGATCCACGGTTTTAGTCTATCAACAATAATAAATACAAGTAAAGACAATCAAGTGCAATAACAATTCAATAAATGAATTAAAGGATTACAGGAGTCTAAATACTCCAATAAAAATAATAAATGAAAGAATAATAAATCAAAATGAATACGAGTTCAGCGGAAGCAATCAAAAAAGAGTTATATTATTTTCTTTCCAGTTTCATTTTCTAAGGCTAAATAATGTTTCTCATGAATCTCAAGAAAAGGCGTCCTCCAGTTCTTCTCCATTCGCTGAGCGAACTGTCTAACCACTTTTCGTCTCTGTCCATCAATAGGTGCGATAAGCGCATTCCATGCACTCTTAGGAGCTCCCGCACAGGCTATCTCCATTTTCCATTGCCAGTGCCAATAAAACATATACAAATAAAGGAGTGAGTTGTAGAGAACTCAGTAAGAACAATTACAATTCCCATCCAAATATCCAACAAATCAGAAATGCATAAATGATATGAATGAGTGCAAAGTATGAATGATTCTATGATTCTAACTATGCAAGTGTCTAACAGCTGACATGCTTTAAGATATACACCAGCCCTCCTCTGGGTAAGTCTAGTCACTCGGATCCAGCAAGGACTGGTTACCTCTGTAGGGATCCTGGGCAAAATGGAAGGTCCACACCTGGCTCTCAAACCATGGTTGGGGTTAAGTCAACACTCTCTCACCACGACCATTGGTAGTGAGTACTAGCGCATGTCGGGGTTTCTAATCCAATGCAAGGTCATATAGGTAACATGTCTACATGAAGTCCAGATACATCCCCTATGGCACCAACCAACTCGGTTCAGTATCCTTCGCAACCTAGGAATGAGAATCCTCACAGACTGGCTACCGCTATTGGACTTCATTCCATAACCCTATGGTCATCCACATATTGATGGGGCGGAATGCTCTCATGACTCCTCACGACACCCGGTCTGTTCCTTGGACGTCCATGAGCCCAACCCTACCATTTATATGACTAACAGTGGACCAACGTCACATCACTGTCATCACGGGTCATCCGTTTTCAATCCCCCTACCGAAAGGGTAGTAGCATGTGGGGTACCTAGCCATGCAACTCTAGACTCTACCTAAACATGTCATCCAATAGTTATGACAGGTCTGGAGACATCAGCAGGCATGTGTCCCATTCCACAGCCTTCTGATATCCCAAGCTAAGATATCCCAAATGAATACCTCACCCATCAGAACCACATACTAACCATCACCAATATATCACATTCATAACCAACAAAGTATATATATATATATATATATATATATATATATATATATATATATATAAACAAGATAAACAACAGTAATATAACAAGATCAGCATGTAAAACATGATTACAGCAGCATATAAAATGAAAGGCTAATACTAACAGACACTGGACTAACATGTGTAAGTCTATTCATAAAGATAGGATTGAATGTCCTTACCTGCATATAAGTAAATTATCGTAAAAACGGAATCCGTAAACTATAATAAGATTTTCTCTTCACACAGAGAACACCTAAACACAGGGTTACAATAATGTATAAGTCAATTGAATCAAAGTGAATCAAAGTGAATCAAAACCAAAAGTCAGTTGGTCACTGTTTACCAGCCGGTCGCTCGTGCCGGTCGCTTAGTTTGAGCAACCGCCACTAGTGACCGCCCCAAAAACAGAGAGTTTCAATCCGAAACTCAGGCCTCTGATCATCCGTTTTCAATCCGAATTTCGAGTGATCATAGCCTAAATTTCGAATCTAACACTCCCATAACCACTGGGTGACAAGAAACCTAACAAACACCATAAATAGATTACCCAGAACTCTCCCCTTGATTGGATCTATCCTTTTCACGAAAGCAGGGTTTCGTTTTCGGATGAATCACATCAAGAAGATTGGAAAGAGAGTTACGATTGATCAAAAGGGTAACCACCATGATGAAGGGATGGGTTAACACGAAAATGAAAGACAATGGAGATAAAGGGTGAATCCATTACCTCACTTCAGAATACCCGAAACAGGGAAGGATTGATCTCCAAATCACTACCAGCACTTCAGATATGCTTTTGGCACTTCTCCGCAGTCATCTAACCTCCAAAAATAGTAATCATGAATAAAATATTCGTAAATTGGACGAGGGTTACCTTTTATAGAAGTCAGGGAGAAAAATAGGGCAAAACCCCGAAAACAGACCGTGAAGTCGCTTGGTTTGATCGATCGCCACTAGCAACCGCCCCCATGTATTTTGCCAAACAATGGTGCTTTTGCTAGGGGCTTGATATCCAAGTACAACCTAGCCCTAAATAAGAGATGGGCGAGATCTTACCTTCATTCCGGACATCTCCAGACATCACTTTCCTTCCAGAAGTTCAACTACCAAGCAAGGCAGGCTCTTCAGACAGAGAATCCTGATCCATGGGTTCAGGGCATGGATCATGGACTTCTATCCGGACACTCCACAAATTTACCCGACTAGACCTTCGGGTTCTCGGACCTGCAATACGGATCTCGGGTTAGAAATACGGGGGTTGTTACACCTGGAGCGTACCACCTACATGACCCAGAGACTGAGAAAGTAATTCCTCGATCATAGAATTCGAGCAACCTTAGAAAGTACTATCAATAGTTTATCTCACAATTTGATTTGATTTGAAAGGGTTGATTTTACCCTAATTTTGTTACACCCATTAGCAACAATGCCTCTCTCTTTTTTGAAGCAGGAATGCGCTTTCTTAAGCCAATTATGTGGAATAAGCAAATCGATATATTATTTTAAAAGTTGCCATGCTCGAGGGGAAGCAACAAGTATTTCTCGACCACACTTTCTATGCTCGGGGGAAAGCCTCAAATTTCTCTCGACCATGAAGTGAAAAGAACATGAAAACTTGAAAATCAAATTTGGCCAATCTCGATCAATAAAGAAATGATAATAGCAACTTGGAAAGAAGAATAATTGATCAACATGGGTCGACCACAAGGAGATCAACCAATGTAGAAAAAAGTGTCTTCAATACAACCAAGTTCTAAAACATGAAAGAGTTACAAAAGTAATAAAAAGTTGATTATACATCAAAATCAAACATCTTTAGCAGCATGCTCCTCATCCTTGTCTGAACCCTCCTCATTGCTTCCCGAACCACTTTGTTCATCCCCTTCATTGGTGCCAACCTCTGTTTCCTCTGGGCCTGGTTCCTAGTTTGAATCTAAAAAAATTGTTTACCTCGACTGAACACCCCCAAGAAAAGGATCCTTGCCAACTGCCCATGAAAGTCAAGATATCTTCAGCTCGTCATAAAGACCTAGGTCGACGAAGTCCTTAAACCCAGAAACATCTAGGGTCAGATATTGAGTCAAGACATCCTTATATCCATATCTCCGACCATAGTTGAAACAAGGTCTTGCTGTGAAATCCCTCAAAACCCTAACCCGGGAATCCATATTGTAGGTCCGAAAATCCGGAGTGCAGGAGGAAGGCAACTATGGGCCATCCAAATTGAAACCATTGGATTTGACTTTGAACCAATGGAAGTAGATGGAGATGATGCTAAGTTGGGAACTTTGTCAGATTATGGAAGAAGATCTAACTCAAACATTGACAAACTTGGTAGATGGATCAAGAGTATAGTAATGACACAAGTAGAAGGTCTTGAAAAATCAGGTAAGACCCTTTTATAACTTGGAAAAGGACCTAAGAAGAAGCTAGGGCTTTCGGAGTACCAAAAACCCCTTTTGATCAAAAGTGCTAGGCTTGCCAGCCTGCCTTGGTCACCCTAGGCGACCAAGCCTGTTTAGGGGAAAAAATGGTATTTTGTGGGAATTAGGTTTTTGAAGCCTTATTTAATTGTTTTTCATTCTAAAACGTGTCACTATGTCCTATAGCCGTCAGAGACTCTAAAGAGAACCCTCTCTAAGGTGAAGGAAGGTTTGGAAGCATCCGTCAAGTTTTTTGTTCATCGTTTCTTCTTTTGAAAAGTTAGCATTCTTTCTCTTCTTACTAGTTCTTCTTTTTCTCATGTTTCTACCTACTATAGAGACTTAGAAAAAGGTCTAGATTTGTTGTACTTACCTATTCTTCTATTCTCTTAGTTGTAGAGTGAATCCATTCACTTTAGCTCTTCCATGAACGTCACGGTATGATTTTGGTAAAGACCTAGCATAAGATCTATTGGATTTTTATTCTCTTTGATTAGTCTAATCTCCAAACTATGTTAGACAATTTTTCTATGATGATTTCAGACCTTTATCCACTACTCTCTTTAATCTAGAGTGAATCAGATTCACTCTAGTCTATCCGTGAATCTTGTGGTTTGATTTCAAAATAAACCTAATATAGGATTCATTAGGTTTCCATTCCTTTTGCTATATTTGATTCTTAAACCATGCTAGATAATGTCCTACCATCATTTCAGAATTTTCTAATTAATTCTGGAGTGGCTTGGAACCCAAACGACGAGTTTTCTATAAATCTAGGCTTTTACTATCCGTACACCAATAGCCTTGGCAGTCCCAGGCGACCAAGCCTGGTGCTGATAGACTTAAGTCTGGGTTTTGTTCTCTTTTCATCTCCAAACCATTAGGGTTTGTTTTTAACATTGAATCATCATATTGTTAGGACTCTTTGACAAGTTTGAACTCATCCTTTGATCTATTCTACAAAGGTTTCAAATCAATAACAAGGTGAGGATGTTCACTTACATATAACCCTTGTTACATTCTTATTTGTACTAGGACTTGAATGCATGTTCTATATTGCTGTTATATGATTTAGAAATGATCACTATGACACTATAATTTCAAAATATAGTTTAGTAATGATATATATTATATATGATCTATATATGTGACTATTTTGTGTTCGGAATGATTTATGATATGATAATGTGATTGGAATCATATTATAATGCGTATGTTAAGTTGTGGTTGTGAATTGGGGAATACCATTTGGGTGTTTCTGTCTTGGGACATGAATGGAGGTATGTGACACATTCTGATGATGCCTCTTGGCGCTTTTCATGATCACTGGATGTCATAATTACGAAGTCTAGAAGTGTTTGGTTACATACCCTGTCATATTACACCCTATCGGCATGGGCATTGATGCCGAGTGACCCGTGGTAGCAATGGGGATTGTGGGTGCTCAAAACCGGTAACCAACCTGTGAGAGAAAACAATCACATTCTGAGGGGGGGCATTCATTGGTAGGGTCGCATCATAATAAACCTAGGCTAATGGGTGCTCAAGACTAGTAGACAACCCATGGGAGGACATGAGAGCTTTCCGTTTATTATATGTGGATGTCCAATAGGGTTAAGAGTTTGTAGTCCGAGCTGGTTGGTGTCGTAGGATACGATGACTCTAGTGGGAAAGGATAACTAATTGTGTCGCTAACCAATCAAAAATAAAATCATATACTAATCTAGCTAGCAGAAAGTAAGGGGTCGAACTATAGGGAACTAAAAGGCTAAGTTACTAAGATTGAATTCAACAAAATTAAAGTTAAACTAAATCTATTAATTAATGCAAAAACTTTAACTATGAATACGTGAAGATCTTTGGGATTTCGAATCCCCAATGCTTTTCCCTAACCGATATAACTCTACACTTCGAAGCAAATTAAGGATGGTCTTCCTAGATATGCCTTATCTTTGCAAGACTATCATCATTCACCGAAGCTTGGAACGCTTAGTTTACTGACCTATAGAACATCTTTGGTCAAACTCAAACACAATCAACTAGAAGATATAGAACAATCAAATTAATGAAATAAGCATAGTTCATCTACATCCCAAAGAAAAGGAACTAACTACTCATTATCACAAAGTTCATAAGACAAATAAAGATGAAACATTGGGAGAGAGAGAGAGAGAGAGAGAGAGAGAGAGAGAGAGAGAGAGAGAGAGAGAGAGAGAGAGAGAGAGAGAGAGAGAGAGAGAGTTGTGATCTTCTTCTTCAGCAATGAGAAAGATGAGAGCCGCGTTCGCCGTCTTCTATTCTATGTGGCTGGCTTCTCTTTTATGTCTCTTGCACACAATGAATCCCATCTTTTTACCCGTCGATTCGACCTTTATTCATTCGGATTTTGAAAAACTTCAAAACTAGAAATTTGTAGATATTTTTGACATCGTTTTATAGAATCTTGAATCACCACAATCTAAGTTCATACGAGAGAGATATGCCCAAAATACTGAAGGTACATCTGTTTACCCGATTTTCAGATTTATTATCAATTTTTTTCCTTAGACCTCCACCTATTTCCAATTTGGCTAAGATCTCACTTTTCATGATTTCTTGGGCAGCAAGGTTGAATGCCATGATTTAAAATCCACCAATATCTAATATATTTGCCAACTTTACTCCATATTATCTCTAATAACCAAAATCACCTTTTTCCTAAAAAATACACAAAAATAATCAATTAGCTCTCTTTTAATTAACTGAGTATGGGAAATTAAATCAGATAAATAATGATAAATGCATGTTTATCAATAACGAACCCATTTTGAGAGGCATGAGGGGAAGTATTTGACCATAGGATGATGTGACTCAGTAGATGACTTGCACTAGGCTAGGTATAACCCTTACATGCGCCAGTACTCATACCAATGGTGTGGTGAGAGAACAATGACCTAAACCCCAGCCATGTTGATAGTTCAAGGGGGATGCTTTGACCCCTTCTCAAGACCAGTAACCAACCCATGAGAGATCAGGGTGACGATTCCTTCCCAAAGGAGGCTGGTGTTCCATCTTAATTCGTGTCCGCCATTAGAGACTAGCATCTATTAGAGTTAGTTGCATTATTCCATCTTGTCTCATATCATATTGCATCATGCTATGTTATTGAATTGGATTGTAATTGTTATCTGTATGTGAACTATTCGCTGAGTTCTTTTGAGCTCACCCTTCAGGGACAATGTTTGCTTTGGACTTTGCTGCAGTTGTTGATGACATGGAGATCCAGCAATACAAAACCTTGACGAGTGATCTGTATGGTGTACAAGGTGTTGGCGATCACGAATATCATGGTGAAGAATGTTAGTGTGTTGATTGCGTGTACTAGGATTAGCTCGACTCATGAGCTGGTCTACCCCATACTTGATACGGAGATTTTTGAGTTTAGACATTACCTTTTTATTAAGGAAACATACTTTTAGTAATACTTAGAACAAATTTTGGCCTTTCGTCATTCTTTCAATTGTATACATTAGATTTGATTATTCTTCTACACTTTATTATACTTTGATATTTGTTTTGAGATCCTTACTTTTGATTTTATTCTTTAACTACGTTAATACATTGATTTCTTCTTGCTCATGATTGTACTGTTGTGTGGTGTGGGAGGATGATTGTTTGAGACTTGATCTTTGGGGTTGTGGATCACACCTCCAGATACAGGTTGAGGGGATTTAACAGAGTGGTATTAGAGCCCAAGGTTTCACACAATCCTAACCACAAAACACAATATTGGAGCATCTTCGGGTCATAGATCCAAAAGTGACCCAACTCCAGGTTGAGGGGATTTAACAGAGTGGTATTAGAGCCCAAGACTTCACACAATCCTAACCACAAAACACAATAGTGGAGCATCTTTGGGTCATAGATCCAAAAGTGACCCAACTCTCGTAGAGTGAGTAATAGATAACATCAAATTAGATACTTGAACAAAAGAAAGCATAATACATCAAGTATAAATAATATACAATAACCATGGTGAAACAAATGTACATTACATTCGAAAGATGAAATTCATAACATACAATAAGAAAATTGAAAAAGAGATACTATGAACTTGATTCATTGATTATAAAAGTTTTACAAGATGAAGCTAAATAAGTACATATGGAGTCAGCATAAATCAAAATCCTAGAACTCTCTATCTAGGTAATCGCCTCTAAGATCCGGCATTGTGTTGATCTGTGAGAGCATGGACCTCGTCCTCCACTCGAGACAATCTACCATCCATCGCGGTCAGGTGAGTTACTATCCTCTCTTGATGGGCCTCTATCCTCTCTAGTGAAGTGAAAATTATGGACCATTGAGAACCTGAAGGTGGCATCTCTAGAGTCTGATTTGTAGGACCCCCGACCTCCATCTTTCGAGGCGAAATATCATCCTCCTCATGTGCCTGATCATCCTCCTGTTCACCTGCATGAGCCTGATCATGTGCCTAATCCTCATCAGCATCATCCTCTTCGTCAGATCCCTCGTATCCCTAAAGATCCATCATAGAGATTAGTTGAGTCCCTTGACCCCTCCTATGTTACGGTGAAGCACCATTGTGAAACCCAGCCCTAACCTTGACCCGGAAACCCTGTTGTCTGTAGGTCCAACAACTCGAAGTAAGGCAAGAAGTCAGGTTTGGGCCATTTTAGTAGAAGACTTGGTGGCTGGATTGAAATCCATGAGTGTTGATGTCAGTGTTCCATTTATGGAAACTGCACCCTGTTGAAGATCGGATTAGTTGGTGGACTTGGAGTGCTCTCTATATTGGTTCGAAGGCATTTCTACCTATTAGGTAAGTCACTTTAGGTGTGTGCAAAACCCCGTTATGTTTGGACTTGATCTGAGCCTTCAATTCCCTATTTTGGTCTTGCTGTCCTGATTGGTCGACTCATTCGTCGACTGGACCAGTCGACCAATCAATCGACCAATTGGTTCTATTTTTTCTAATTAGGTCGTGGCTACTCTATTTAAATCTAATCTCGGGACTACTCCACCTCATCTGTCTCCTAAGCCTCTGGAACGAGTTAGAACTCCATTCTAATCAATTCCCTTGCATCCTTGGTTGATATCTCGCAAGAACTGAAGTAATCTTCATCCTCCTGCATCAAAGGTATGTCTATGCTCTCTTTCTCTTCTCTATCTCTGAATTTTTTTTCTTTAATATTGTTTTTGATTGAGATCAGGAAGAAGATGCTGCATTCTTGCAACCATCTATTCCATGTGTGAAACCCAGCCCTAACCTTGACCCGGAAAACCCTGTTGTTTGTAGGTCCGACAACCAGAAGTAAAGCGAGAAGTCAGCTATGGGCCATCCCAGTGGAAGACTTGGTGACTGGCTTTGAATCGATGAGTGTTGATGACAGTGTTCTATTTATGGAAATTGAATCCTGATGAAGATCGGATTAGTTGATGGACTTGGAGTGCTCTCTATCATGGTTTGAAGGCATTTCTACCTATTAGGTAAGTCACTTGGTGTGTGTGCAAAACCCCTTTATGTTTGGATTTGATCTGAGCCTTCAATTCCCTGTTTTGGACTTGCTGTTCTGATTGGTTGACTGATTGGTCGACTGGACTAGTCGACCAATCCAATCGACCAATGGGTTCTATCTTTGCTAATTAGGTCTTGCTTGCTCTATTTAAGTCCAATCTTGAGTCTACTTCGTATTTTCTACCTCCAAACTCTTTGGAATGAACCAAAGACCTCTGCAAGTCATCTCCCTTGCGTTCTTGGTGTTTATCTTGACGGATCTTCGTCAAAACTCGTGTTCTTACACAAAAAGGTATGTCTACACTCTCTTCTTCTTCTTCTTCTTCATCTTTGTTTTCTTTCCTTTTTGGGTTGAGACAGTAGAGGAGATGCCGCATTCTCTATTGCAAACATCTCTGTACTTATCTCTCATGATCTTCCTAAGGATTAATGGCTAAAGCAATGTTCTTAATCATGGTCATTGCAAGCTTTTGAAGGAATCATGATCTAAATCATGATCTTGTCTTCGTTCGTCTTTGATTTAAATTCTGATCTTCTCAGATCTATTTTATTGATCATATTAGTAGTCAATCACTATGTTTTCTTTACATGATCCATGATCCATCAATCTCTAGTTGTTTCTCCTTTATCATACCATGCTTTCTTCAAGAATCATGACTGATACATATATGGTAAGTTTTGTTTCCTTATTTAGATCCATGTTCTTGAGTCTTAGATCTTTTTTTCTTGAAGATCTATGCATGCCTTTCATGATTTCTTTATCAAAATCAATGGTCCACCATCCTATTGTTCTTGTCTATGATTTGTACTTTGAATTCTTCAAGAACTATGATTGATCTAATTATGGTAACTTTTGTTTCCTAATTTGTAACTTGATTCGATTAGTGTTTTGAAGTCCTCTATATACTAGGATGCTACCATTGTAGTTTATCCCTTGTTTGGTACCCTTCTGAACCACCAAATTCGGTTCTTTATTCTCAAAACTCTGATTTTGAAGGCCACTGTCTCTGTTGGTCGACTGATTGGTCGACTGAGACAGTAGACCAATCCAATCGACCAATGAGTACAGCAACTCCAGATTTGGTCTGTTTTGGATGTTTTGATATCTTTCCTTTTAGGGATCTTTCCTAATATGTTGTACACACTTGTTTAGGACCTTCTTCTCAAGTTTGTCAAGATCTTACTTGTTCTTAAGATTCCTTTGCGAGTTATATAAGGTAAGGATGGTTACTTCCTTAACAACATAAATTGTATGTCTTAGTTTCTATATTTGAATCTTGTTAGTTTATTTCTGTAATTAGATTCTTACAATGTTATACTACTGTTGTACTATCTTGATATCAGTGGCAGTACTTGGTTATATTAAATTGACTCATGTATGATTTACTTACCAGTTTTATACAAGTTGAATGTTATTATTGATTTCTTTCCATATATGAAGTTACCATATATGTGATGTCATGGATTGATGCTTGTGTATGCTTAAGTATGGTTTGGAAAGGGGAGGTGTCCTTTTGACACTTCTGTCCTTGGACAACTACGGGAATATTATGGGATGTTTCCGGAGATGCCCTTTAGACACCTTCCTAAACTGTTGGATGACATATTTAGGGCTGTCTAGTAGTGTTTGTCTAGGATGTCCCGTTATGTCAGACCCTAATCGGAGGGGTATTGAGACCGAACGACCCGTGGTAGCAATGGGGATTCATGGGCGCTCAAGACCGCTAACCAATCCGTGAGAGGACATGGATCACATTGTGGATACTCGAAAGAGGCCATTTATCGGTAGGGTTGCATATGGTTAGACTTGGGCTCACGGGCGCTTAAGACCGGTAACCAACCTATGAGAGGACATGAGAGCTTCCCGTTTACCGTATGTGGATGACCTATAGGGTTGATGAGTTCGTAGTCAGGGACTATGAGGACTCTAGTGTGAAGGATACTGGAAAGGATCGTCAGGGGCGAGGAATGGACGTATCTGGATTTGACTTGATGTAACTGAGTAGGAGACTTGCATTTGGCTAGGTTTTGACCCTGACATGCGCCGGTACTTAGACCAATGGTGATGTGAGAGAGTGGTGACCTATACCCCCAGCCATTGAATGTCCTGAGGGATGCCGGACCCACTACCAAAAGGCGTTGTGTGATGAGACCTTCCTAAAGAAGTACGGTGCTATGACTTAAAGCATGTCTGCCAATAAAGACCAGCATACATAGAGTTAGAATCATATTGCATCATGTGTTTCATATCATATAGCATTTTACTTTGCTTTGAAATCCTGCTATATATGTTGTTATGGATTAACTACCTTAATGAGTTTCTTTGAAACTCATTCCTTTTGTACAATGTTTTGTTAGACTACTCTACAGGTTCCGAGTATCATGACTGCACGTATGAAGAAGCGCAAGGAGAAGAGGCATATCTCCAGGAAGGTGTTTGCGGTTACGACAATTACACTGAAGATTCCGCGGGTGGTTATGCTGCGTACAATGCTTAGTCCGACTATAGAGTGGAAGCGCCCTTGTGCCATTTTTGAGATTTATACTTATAGAGATGTTGTCTATAAGATTGAGAACAATTTAGTTACCTATTGTACCTGCTATTGGGATTAGATTTCATTCTGTTTCTTTTCTTTTAGAACTGCTATTTCGTTGGTTGTAGAGTGGGATTCCGCCTCACTTTACTTATTGATTTAGACACTCTGATTATCTTTCGTACTTTGATTATATACATGGTGTATTCTTTCCTTATTTGGATTTTTGGTTTATCTTTTGCACATTGATTATTATTGTTCATGATTATGTTATTGTCTATGTGAGAGGTTGATTACTCGATATTTGGTCTTCGGGGCTGTGGATCACACACTCGGGTATGCCAGGTAGGGTATCGGCTGGGTGGATGTGACACCATGATCTCATTCTATGCTTTGAGATTTATGATCATCGTCATGATCTCAACCCTCGCTGAATTAACCCTTGAAACCCTAACCCTTGTATGATCTTTCTGGAAACTTTTGGTAACCTCCCATGCGAGGGAAACCTCATGGGTAATATTTATGTTAATCTAAATTTGATCTTTCTATGGGTTTTCTTGTTATTATTGGCCAACCATTATTTCCCTTTCATCCTGTGATCTCAACCTTTTCATGGGAGCCATAAAGGCTGAAACCCTAGTTTCTTGAGTCAAATCAAGAACCCATATTTTGATCATGTTAATATCCAATCAATGTGTTTTCTTTTGTAACCTATCATCCTCTAGTTCTTTATCCTTGATCATACCAATGTTTTCTTCATAATCCATGATTAACCTAATTAGGGTAAACTTTTGGTTCCTAATTTGTAACCTGGGAACTTGATTCAATTAGTGGTTTGATGACCTCTATATACTAGTTACTGCCATTGAAGTTTCCCCCTTATTTTGTACCCGTTTGAACCACCAAATTTGGTTCTATTTTCACAAAATTCGGACTCTTGTAGGCTATTGTCTCGGTTGGTCGACTCATTGGTCGATGGGGCCAGTAGACCAATCCAATCGACCAATGAGTACAGCAACCTCATTCTTGGTCTGTTTTGATTGTTTTGATATCTTTCCTTCTAGGTATCTTTCCTAACATGTTGTATACACTTGTTTAAGAATTTCTTCTCAGGTTTAGTAAAGGTCTTACTTGATTTCCTAAGATTCCTTTGCGAGTTATAAGGTAAGGACAGTTATTCCTTAATTACATAGATCACATACTCTCTGGTTTCTACCTTATGAAACTATGAGTTTGTTTACTATTCTTATATTTTATACTTCTGATGTACTACTACAACTACAGTAGCACTTCACTTATTTTATTTATTTATTATTTAAGCTTATATGAATTGCTTATTACTATATTGTTTAACGATTAGCTTATGCTTTTACATTCTCTTTTATATGATGAACTGTTGATTGTGTATGTCATGACTGATCTGAGAATGTGTTTGACTAGGTATGGTTTGGGATTGAGAGGTGTTCTTTTGACACTTCTGTCCTTGGACATTATCGGAAATAGTATGGGATGTTTCCGGGGTTGCCCATCGACGCTTTCCCAAATCATTGGTTGTCATACCTAGGGCTGTCTAGCAGTGTTTGGCTAGGATGTCCCCGTTATATCAGACCCAAATCGGAAGGGTATTGAGACCGAACGACCCGTGGTAGCAATGTGATTCACGGGTGCTTAAGACCGGTAACCAACCCATGAGAGGACGGGAATCATATTGTGGGCCATTTATTGGAGGGTTGCATATGGCTAGACTTAGGCTCATGGGCGCTCAAGACCGGTGAAATGATCCGTGAGGGGACATGAGAGCTTCCCGTTTACCATATGTGGATAACCAATAGGGTTGATGAGTCCGTAGTCTGGGCCTATTAGGACTCTAGTGGAAAGGATACCGAAAAGGATCGCCCGGGGCGAAGAATGGAGGTATCTAGACCTGAGTTGATGTAACTGAGTAGATGACTTGCATTGGGCTAGGCTTTACCCTAACATGCGCCAGTACTTAGACCAAATGGTGATGTAAGAGAGCGGTGACTTAACCCCCAGCCATGGCTTGTCCCGAGGGATGCCGGACCCACTACCAACAGGAGTCGAGTGACTGACCTACGCAAAGAAGTATGGTGCTATGACTTAAAGCATGTTTACCAATAGAGACCAACATACATAGAGTATAGATGCATACATATATTGTCTGTTTCATATTGCATTGCATCTTGTTATGTTCTGCCACATGTTATTTATGTTGTTATGGATTAACTACCTTACTGTGTTTCTTCGAAACTCATTCCTTTTTGTACAATCTTTTGTTAGACTATTCTACAGGTACTGACTACTATGAAGAACAGTACAATGAAGTGCAAGCCGATGAAGCGTACTACACGCAAGGTGTTGGCGACAATCAAGATTACTCTGATGATCCCTCAGGCGATCACATTCCGTACTACGATTAGAGGCAACGTGGAATTGGAACATCTCAGTTGGATTGATGAAGTCCACTATTTTGAAGATGTCATCTATAGGATAGAAGACTCTTAGTTTAGTTATCTTTCTTATTTTCTTTTGTTTCAGTTGTTATTCCTTTTAGACTTATACAACGTTTTGTTGTATTTGTGGAGGGAGTTTCCGCCTCTCTCTCTCTACTTCTTTTGATATTTTCGGATATCTGATATCATTTTCCGCACTTTGATTATATTGTTTATTCATTTCTTGATTTGAATCTTTGGTTATAATATTTAAACCTTGATTATTTCCTGTTTATGATTATGTTATTGTATATTTGGGAGGATGATTTCCTCGATACTTGATCTTCGGGGCTGTGGATCACACTCCGGGGTATGCCAGTTAGGGTACCGGCTGGGGGGACATGACAACCATAGTATCCTCCAAGTTATCCTCGAAGTAGTGAAAGAGATGAGTAAGAAGCTAGCCAAAAGCGAGATTCTTGACCCCAGGATACTCAAGTCTGTTGATCTTGTTGTGCTGAATAATATAGGCCAAGTCGATGGGAAGACCCAAGTACACCGAGTAAGTCACGAGTGCCTCCATCACGGTAACCTTACTATGACGTCCTCCTTTCGGCATGATGTTCCTCTCGATGACGCGTGCAATGACCCTATACCACATCAGGGACTAACACAACTCTTGTCATCCCAAAGCAAGGAGCATAACTGACTAAGCTCGTAGGGAAGTAGTAAATCACTACCCTCCATACCTACTAGAATCCACCAACACTCACTCGAAACATGCGGTACCTCTATAATGTGGACCAGCACCCTAGTGGAGAAGCGGATCTTTGTCTCTTGAACTCGTGTGGAGATCACTAATCTAGTACCTCCTCGGCCATTATCCTCAGTCTGATAAGTCAAGTTATTGTAGAAGTACCTAACAAGGTCTAGATATACGAGCATCTCCTCAGTAAGAAGATGGTCACACTCTAAAGCATGAAATCTCTCTTGAATGCAAAATGCCCTCAACTCGTCCATCACGACCAGTTGGCCATACTTGATGGGAGAACTCTCCAAGTAGGTGTGGAAAAGAAACTCCGCATCCTAAGTGTCAAATAAGTTCAGACGCTCTATGCCGTGGTCTGGAGCCGATGCATAACCTCGACCTCTCCTAGAACCAAGACGTCCTCCTTGTCATGGCATGATCTAAATTTGGAGATGACAAGACAAGATTAGAATTGCATTAGCAAAGAAATTCAGCAAACCTAATTTTAACTAAAAGGGGTAGAATGGTGAATTTTTTGAAAAATGCAATTTTGGTGAAAAGTACAATCTAGAAAAAAAATCAGCAAAAAGGCTAAATTGCAAAGGAACCTAATTTGGGATTTTTATAAAAAAATTGAAATCATTGAGTTTTGATCAAATGGAAAGTTTGGGATCATGATTTAAATAAGGTGTAAGTAATGTGGTGCCAATAAAAAATTCATTACATTTGTGGTTTGGAAGAAATCGCCATTTAGGCAACCATTTGAGATGAACAGTGAAATTTCATCAAAAGAATGCAAGAACTTGATGTTGAAGCATGACGTTGAGTGCAAAATGGTTGGAATACAAAGAAAAGTACTCCTAGACATGTTTCTAAACTAAACCATTACTTATGTCATGGTTAGAAGTAAAAACACAAAAGGAGTTGAGCCATATGAGAGCTAAA
This sequence comes from Hakea prostrata, assembly GCF_041222555.1. NCBI lineage: Eukaryota > Viridiplantae > Streptophyta > Magnoliopsida > Proteales > Proteaceae > Hakea > Hakea prostrata. Next base: position 11,658,013 of record NC_142602.1, read on the forward strand.
CCATAACATACCTTTGGTTGATGATCAAAATGGAAGCTATTGATGTTGTGGAAGCCCAAAGGAGACCTAAAATCATTTTGTTTGCAAAGAGGAACTTTTCTCCAAAGCCAAAATGAAGTTTGGTGTAAAATGAAAATGAACCAAATGAAGCATTTTGGGTCCTTTTAAAGACAAAAATTCGAGCAGGGGCAGCTTGGTGACTTGCCTTGTGGGGCGACCAATGTTGGTAGTTTTGCTAATTTTGGTTTTTTTTGGGAAAAATATTGGATGTTGCATATGTTTGATTTTGCGATGACCTATATTGATGAGTTAAGTGTTATATGCATGCTAGAATTTTGAGATTGAGTTTCTGACAAGAATTTTGACTGGTTGTTTTGGTGTTGGATTGACAGGATGGTGAACACAAGGAATCGAAATGCTTCTTCTAGTCAGAATGTGAATGGGAGTGTTCCCAATGGAGTTGCATCTCCTAGTAATGTTGGAAATCATAATCCCTCGAATGATCAACCTGTTGGAAATCCTCCCAGTGCTCCCCAAGTTGTGACCAGTGGTGCGACCAGTACACAGGTTTGGACCATATTGACAGCTCCTATTGACAGTAGTTGTCACACCCCACCCAGCCGGATCCGGTCATACCCGAATACCCATGGGGGTGATACACTGTAAGACCTAGGTTCAGTGACAAATCCATACAACACATGATAACATAATCAAGAATAAATCAAGTTCAAGTTAATAAATTATCAAATTTGGAATAAAAGAGTTACAGTTGACCAAAATTTCAAGTCAAAAGCTAAACATTAGAATTCTAAGAAAGAAAGATAGTCTAAAGTCTACAACAGAAAATAGTCTAAGGAATCTGTAAGGGAAGGTGACTCCATAAGAGCAATCCTGACACGAACACGAAGCCTCATGTGCATCCACGTCCTCTTTGATCATGTCCTCCTGGTAACCACCTGACAAATGATCCTCAATGAAAGTGGGGTCCTCATAACCTGTAGAGAAGTCTAAAGAACAAACAAAATAAAGGAATGAGTTCATAGAACTCAGTGAGGGTAACTAACACCCATGTCATACATTCATCCAATTTCCACATCATAATTCATAAGATAACCATGTAATTTATAATATAAAATAAACAGATGCATGATGATGATATGATGTTCCTAACTCTATCATGTAGTCTCTATGGTAGACATGCATTAAGTCATACAGGAGTCTCCTCTGAGCGGCCTCATTCACTCTCCCTCAACAAGAAATGTCTATTGGGTTCTCCGCGGTTGTTGGGTCAAGTCACATCAATCCGTGGCTGGGGTATAAGTCACCACTCTCTCTGTCACATCCACCCAGCCGGTACCCTATCTAGCATACCCGAGTGTGTGATCCACAGTTCACAAGATCCAGTATCGAGAAAATCAACCTCCCACATTCACAATAATATAATCAAGAACAAGACTAAATCAAGGTTAACAATATTATTCAAATGAATCAAAGTAAAGTAACAAAATAATCATCAGAGTGTGGAAATGATACCAATAAATATATAAAATCAAAATGTAGAGTGAGGCGGAATCTCACTCCATGAGTACAGCGGAATGTAGATCGAAAGTCAAAGGAGATTACAACTGGTTCTAAAGACAAGAAAGAAAGATATAATCAAACTAAGCTAGAGTCTATTCTACTTTATAAAGAACGTCTTCATAAACATAGACTTCATCAATCATGCTCAGACGCTCCCACTCCACAGTAGGGCTAATCTTAGTAACAAGTAAGACCACTCGAGGAATCCTCAACGTAATCTTCATAGTTGCCAACACCTTGCGTGAAGTAAGCTTCTTCAGTTTGCACTTCCTCATATTGACCTTCATAGTCATCAATGCCTGCAGAATAATTTAACAAAAGATGTTGTACAAAAGGAATGAGTTTCAAAAGAAACCCAGTAAGGCAAGTTATTCCATAATAGCATAAATAACATGATAGCATAAGCAAAGCATAATGTGATATGATATAAGACAGACAAATGCAGGTATGAGTCTAACTCTATGTATGCTGGTATCTATAGGCAGACATGCTTTAAGTCATAGCACCATACTTCTTTGGGTAGGTCTCAAATTATCACATCCACCCATCCGATACCCTATCTGGCATACCCGAGTGTGTGATCCACAGTCCACAAGATCCAGTATCTAGTAAATCAACCTCCCACATTCACAACAATATAATCAAGAACAAGATTAAATCAAGGTTAACAATATTATTCAAATGAATCAAAGTAAAGTAACGAGATAATCATCAGAGTGCAGAAATGATACCAATAGATATATAAAATCAAATGTAGAGTGAGGCGGGATCTCACTCTACGAGTACAGCGGAATGTAGATCGAAAGTCAAAGGAAATTACAACTGGTTCTAAGATAAGAAGAACGATAAAATCAAACTAAGCTAGAGTCTATTCTACTTTATAAAGAACGTCTTCATAAACATAGACTTCATCAATCACGCTCAGACGCTCCCACTCCACAGTAGGGCTAATCTTGGTAACAAGTGAGACCAGTCGAGGAACCCTCCATGTAATCTTCATAGTTGCCAACACCTTGCGTATGGTACGCTTCTTCATCTTGCATAGTCATCAGCGCCTGTAGAATAATCTAACAAAAGATGTTGTACAAAAGGAGTGAGTTTCAAAAGTAATTTCATAATAGCATAAATAACATGATCACATAAAGAAAGCATATTGTGATATGATATGAGACAGACAATGCATGTATGAATCTAACTCTATGTATGCTGGTCTTTATAGGCAGACATGCTTTAAGTCATAGCACCATACTTCTTTGGGTAGGTCTCAATTCACTCATCCTCAGTTGGCAAAGGGTCCTTCATCCCTCTCGGACAATCCATGGCTGGGGGTTAAGTCACCTCTCTCTCACATCACTGTTTGGTCTAAGTACTGGCACATGTCAGGGTAAAGCCTAGCCCAATGCAAGTCATCTACTTAGTTACATCAACTCAGATCTAGATACGTCCATTCCTCCCCTCTCGGGATCCTTTTCGGTATCCTTCACACTAGAGTTAGCGTATCCAACTCTCTCAAATACGGACTCATCAACCCTATAGGCCATCCACATATAGTAAATGGGAAGCTCTCATGTCCTCTCACGGGTTGGTTACCGGTCTTGAACGCCCATGAGCCCAAGTTTATCCATATGCAACTCTACCCATAAATGGCCCCCACAATGTGATTCAAGTCCCCTCACGAGCTGGTTATCGGTCTTGAGCGCCCATAAATCCCTATTGCTACCATGGGTTGTTCGGTCTCAATATCCTTCCGAATCGGGTCTGATATAACAGGGAATATCCTAGCCAAATACTGCTAGACAAGTCCTAGTTATGACAACCAATAATCCGGGAAAGTGTCAAAGGCCAACATTGGAAATATCCCATACTATCCCCAATGATGTCCAAGGACAGAAATGTCAAAAGGACATTCCCCAATCCCAAATCATACCTAAACAATCACAATCATAATTCAGTCATATCATCCATGACAGATATCTCATCAAATAGAAGAGTATAATAAGACAAGATCAAATGAACGTACAATATAGATGAGTAAGTATTCATAAATGATCAAGTACATAATATAAATAAGGAAATAAGATCCTACTGTACTTACAACATTCATATCAAAATAGAAACTAACATAACAGTAGCAAATCTAAGTAGTTCCCAAATTAGAAACTAAATCTATGCAATCTATGTTAATATGGTAACAACTTTCCTTACCTAAATAGATCCGAATATATTCCGAACAGATAAGAGGATGAATCCAAAGTTAGCAAATAAACCCTAGAATAACATCATACAGTCATTAGGAAGTAGTCCTAAAAGAATGAGCATCAATCGAATCGAAACGGACGAAGAAATCCAATTCTATCATTGCGGGTTGATTGGCTGGGTTGACTAAGTCAGTCGACCCAGGTAGTTTGCCAAAGGGCAAATCCGAAACCAAAAAGAGAATCTTGATCTGAAACCTACACTACACAATCCGGAATGCGACGAAACTTGGAGAGAATGTCTAACACAGTAGTCCAAGACTAAAAATCATCAAACAACAATTAAAACCATTACTTACTAATTTGAAATCATAGTTTCTATTTTGGTAAAAATCATGGTTTTTCATTGGAAACATGCTATGAATGAAAGAGATGAACTAGAGATGATAAGGTCTCATTCTAGTACAAGAACATAGTAAATCAGAAGTATGAATAATCATGGAGAGGCATCTACAATGCTAGAATAAATCAAAATAAGAATATGATCATAGTTTAAGAAGAAATCATAAAAATCATATTAAGAATGAATAAGATGATCATGGCATAAAAGAATGAAAAGAGACTGTAAAGATACGACTACAAGGTTGCAGCATCTTCATCATAATCTCAGTTCAGAGATGAGAGTGATCATGGAAAGAATGAATCAAGAACACAAAAGATTGAATACTAACCTTTGATTGAAGAACAAGAAAGAGAACTAGCAAGTTTGCAAGATTAGATCTTCTTCTACACTTTTGGAGGCTTGGAGATGGTTTCCCTTCGTTCTCTAAGTGTTTTGGAGGCTAGGGATACTAAAATCACGAAGTCATGGGGTATATATAGCAATATAACCTAAACAGAAGATTCTGCTCGAGTTCAGCAACTCTGGGTCGATTGGCTGGGTAGCCTGGCCCAGTCGACCCAAGCAGTCGACCCAAGCAGACAGCAAAGACAAGATTAGGGAATTGAGGGCCTTACACTACTCGGAATCAAACGGAACTTTAAACACATATTCTATAACTTACCTAGCATGGAAAAATGGCTTTAAATCATATCCCACCAAGCTCTAAGGTCATCAACCAATCTTCTCTTCATCAAGGCGTAGTCTCTTTTCTATATCCAACATTGTCTTCAAGTATGGGGCATCATCTTCAATCTCCATAGGTTCGGAGTCAAACACTATGTCTTCTACTAATATGGCCCATAGTTGACTCTCACTTCTACTTCGGGTCTTCGAACCTATAGTGTGAAATCCAGCCCAAACCTAGCCCGGGGCACCCTATTTATTTTGGGTGAAGAAATACTTGTTTAATATTAGACCTTGATGTTAGACCATGATTTTTGTGTTTTTATCTTTGAAAGCCTTAGGAGGTTATGTCCGACCTTTTCCTTAATGTAGATCCATGTCCCGAAATGATGGGAGTTGTCCTTGTAGGCCCTCTTTATGGAAGACATGGTGTTTGACCCAAAGTGGGGGAAATAGAGACTTGTGGACCCTTTTGATTAATGATTTTGTGTCGGAGCCCAAGCCCTTGGACATTGTCGATAATGCCCCTCACTTGAGAGCATTGTCAGTGTTAGTTTTGAATCTGCAGCCTAAAGAAGGTGAGCTTAGGGTTTAGGGTTTAGGGTTTAGGGTTTAGAAGAAAACTTATAGAAGAAAACCCCACTCAATTTGACCATGTATAGCCTTCCGAATCTCTGTCCGAAGTTGCTGAACTATGTCTGACCAATCCTGCCTGCGCATCGAAGAAGATTGAATTAGATGAAGCACCTAATGAGCTCCAATGCTTGATCCAAAGGTATTTCTGGAAACTATATTTCTTTATTGACTTGTAGGAGAAAACCTCACTCAATTTGACCCAGTATAGCCCTCCGAATCCCCGTCTGAAGTTGTTGTTCATGTCTTGGTCGACTGACAATCAACCAGCCAGTCGACCAAGAGTAATGGAATTCTAATATTCACTAAATCACTTCCCATTTTGCCCCTACCTTTTTTGAACTCGTGAATGAGGACCTAAACTAAGCTTTGGCACTCCAGAGAACGAGGTTGGACACTCTCTTGGGCTTTTCTTGGTGTTTTTGAAGATCTTTGACTCCAATCATTTGTGTTGCACCTTAATCATCAACTCAAGGTATGATTTATTCTATTCTTCTTCTAATCTATTCATTTTTCTATCATTTGATGATCTTAAAACCATGGCTGAAGTGCTGCAACCTTGCAAACACTTAATCATGAGTTTTCCCCTTTCAATTCCTTGATCCTTCCCCACTCATGCTAAGTTATGATTCAATTGAGATTAATTGCACTCCATCACTTTGATTCTCTTCAATTTAACCTATTTTGATTCAAATCTGATATATAGATGCATGTTAAGCTTAGACTATAATAAAATTAAGATTCTAACTTGATTCTTAACATTCATTTGTTTGATTCCCATCATCCTTTACAATTTCTATCAATTCCAATTTAATTCTTGATAAGTAACATATAGAACTTAAGATTTCGAATTGGGCATTTCTGATTGGACCGTTGGATCATCATGAAAATTAGTGTGTAGTATCCTCTTACTGTTATAAACATGTCCTCCAAATTTCGTGTCGATCGGAGCACCGGAAGGTCATTTTTGGACCAAGTTTCAATTCTGCCCTGAGGATAACAAGTCTTGGTCGACTGCTTGGTTGACTGACAGTCGACCAAGCCAGTCAACCAAGATATGGTAACACCCTTGTACTCGGCCGAATTGATCCGTTTGACCTCCGATTCGATTGCTTTCTTCTCTGATGTTACTTGTGTGTTGTCTAGGGTACAGACACTGACTTTTGGGCTATTCTAAGTGATCTTTGGGATTAGTTTCGACTTGATTAAGGTAAGGATGGTTATCGCCATAAATACATAGGCTATGTGCTTAAGCCTTGATTTTCATAACTTAGTGAACGTGGTCTCTTTATTTCTTTTGAATATCATAGGACTGTTATACATGCTTAGAATAGTAGTATTGTGATTTCATATATTCTTGTTATAATGATTGATTATTATTGTCACTTATACTTATGATGTATCATTTCAATATTATGATTGAAATTTTGTTATGATGATGTATCAAATGTATGTGAGACATTGGACTTGAGTATGTGGTTGCTTAGGTATAACTTGGGATTGGGGAGTGTTCTATTGACACTTCTGTCCTTGGGCATCGGAGGGAATAGTATGGGATGTTCTCCGAAGGTGCCCATCGACACTTTCTCGAGTTTTTGGATGACATACATAGGATTGTCTAGTTGTTTGGCTAGGATGTCCCTGTCGTATCAGACCCGATTCGAAAGGGCATTAAGACCGAACGACCCGTGGTAGGGTATGGTTTGATGGGTGCTCAAGACTGGTAACCACCCCGTGAGAGGACATAAACCATACTGCGGATACCCGAAAGGGGCCATTTATTGGTAGGGTTGCAAATGGATAGACCTGGGCTCACGGGTGCTCAAGACCGGTAACCAACCCGTGAGAGGACGTGAGAGCTTCCCGTTTACTATTTGTGGATGACCAATAGGGTTGATGACCAATAGGGTTGATGAGTCAGTAATCCGGGATTACGCTAACTCTAGTGTGAAGGATACCGGAAAGAATCGCCGGGGGCGAGGAATGGACGTATCTGGATCCGATATGATATGACTGAGTAGATGACTTGCATTGGGCTAGGCTTTACCTTGACATGCGCCAATACTTAGACCAAATGGTGATGTGAAAGAGCGGTGACCGAAACCCCAGCCAAGGTTATCCGGAAGGTTTCAGGACCCAATTCCCATCGGCTTGAGTGATTGAGACCTACCCAAAGAAGTATGGTGCTATGACTTAAAGCATGTCTACCTTAGAGACCAGCATTCATAGAGTTAGAACCATACTTGCATCATGTGTTTCATATTATATTGCATCATGTTATGGCTTGTATCATATGGCTTATGTTTTATGGAATGACTACCTTGCTGAGTTCTTTTGAACTCACTCCTTTTTGCAACATATTTTGTTAGACTTTTCTGCCAGGTACTACTACTGTTGATTATGACAGTCAACAACACTCTGAAGACCAAGTTGGTGACTTGTACCACACTGGTGGCGGTGAATACGTTGATAAAGATTAGCAGTCTGAGACTGATTTTTGTCATGACCAGATGTGGCCTGGCTTAGTTTCTTATAATTTTGTTATTTAGGAAATATTGTATAAGGTAGAAGAAACTGTAATTTAGTTGTTTACCTTTCCTTTCCCTTCTTTTAAGAACTGGTTGTAACCTGCACCTTATCCCAATCTACCTTCCGTTGTTATTGTAGAATGGGTTTCCGCCTCATTTCAATTTTGATTAATTATTTTATTAGTATCTTTCTGCACTCTGATGCTCTTTGTGATTCTTCTGAGATTCTTCCTTGACTTTTATTATTAAGTTAATTGAAAATTTTGATTTCTTCCTGCTTTTGATTAAATTATTGTGCTAAATGGATATGATCGTTCCTAAACTTGATCTTTTGGGCTGTGGATCACTCCACCGGGTAATCTAGATAGGGTACCCTTAGGGTGGATGTGATATACAGACAAAAGAGTATCCGGGTTAAGGTTAGGGCCGGGTTTCACACAAATCACTCTCCCTCAACCATTCCGGTATCTTGGGTTCTCCATTGGTAATTGGGTCCTGCATCCCTCATGGACATTCCTTGGTTAGGGGTTTAGGTCACCTCTCTCTCACATCACCATTGGTCTAAGTATAGGCGCATGTCAGGGTAAAGCCTAGCCCAATGCAAGTCTTGTACTTAGTCATATCAACTCAGGTCCAGATACGTCCATTCCTCGCCCCGGGCGATCCTTTCCACTAGAATCAGCATAGTCATAGACTACGGACTCATCAACCCTATATGTCATCCACATATAGTAAACGGGAAGCTCTCATGTCCTCTCACGGGTTGGTTACCGGTCTTGAACGCCCATGAGCCCAAGTTTATCCATATGCAACTCTACCCATAAATGGCCCCCACAATGTGATTCATGTCCCCTCACGGGCTGGTTATCGGTCTTGAGCGCCCATAAATCCCCATTGCTACTACGGGTCATTCGATCTCAATATCCTTCCGAATCGGGTCTGATATAATAGGGAATATCCTAGCCAAACACTGCTACACAAGTCCTAGGTATGACAACCAATAATCCGAGAAAGTGTCAAAGGCCAACATTGGAAATATCCCATACTATCCCCAATGATGTCCAAGGACAGAAATGTCAAAAGGACATTCCCCAATCCCAAATCATACCTAAACAATCACAATCATAATTCAGTCATATCATCCACGACAGATATCTCATCAAATAGAAGAGTATAATAAGACAAGATCAAATGAACGTACAATATAGATGAGTAAGTATTCATAATGATCAAGTACATAAAGTAAATAAGGAAATAAGATCCTACTGTACTTACAGCATTCATATCAAAATAGAAACTAACATAACAGTAGCAAATCTAAGTAGTTCCCAAATTAGAAACTAAATCTATGCAATCTATGTTAATATGGTAACAACTTTCCTTACCTTAAATAGATTCGAATATATTCCAGACGGACAAGAGGATGAATCCAAAGTTAGCAAATAAACCCTAGAATAACATCATACAATCATTAGGAAGTAGTCCTAAAAGAATGAGCATCAATTGAATTGAAACGGACGAAGAAACCAATTTTGTCACTGCGGGTTGATTGGCTAGGTTGATTGATTCAGTCAACCCAGTCAATTTTCCCAAGAGTAAATCCGAATCCAAAAATAGTATTTTGATTCAAAACCTATTCTATACAATCCGGAATGCTACAAAACTTGGAGAGAATGTCTAACACAGTAGTCCAAGACTAAAAAGCATATTTTAGACATCAAACAACGATTAAAACCATTACTTACTAATTTGAAATCATACTTTCTATTTTGGTAAAAATCATGGTTTTCATTGGAAACATGCTATGAATGAAAGAGATGACTAGAGATGATGAGATCTCATTCTAGTACAAGAACAGAGTAAATCAAAGGTATGAATAATCATGGAGGGGCATCTATAATGCAAGAATAAATCAAAATAAGAATATGATCATAGTTTAAGAAGAAATCACAAGAATCATATTAAGTATGAATAAGATGATCATGGCATAAGAGAATGAAAAGAGATTGTAAAAGATATGACTACAAGGTTGCAGCATCTTCATCATAATCTAAGTTCAGAGAAGAGAGTGATCATAGAAAGAATGAATCAATAACACAATATATTGAATACTAACCTTTGATTGAAGAACAAGAGAGAGAATTTGCAACTTTGCAAGATTAGGTCTTCTTCAACACTTTTGGAGGCTTGGAGATGAGTTCCCTTCGTTCTCTAAGTGTTTTGGAGGCTAGGGATACTAAAATCACGGAGTCATGAGGTATATATAGCAAAATAACCTAAACAGCACATTATGCTCAAGTTCAGCATCTCTGGGTCGATTGGCTAGGTAGCCTAGCCCAGTGGACCCAAGCAGTCGACCCAGCAGACAAGGAAAGCCAAAGTCAGGGATTTGAGGGCCTTCCACTACTCGGAATCAAATGAAACTTTTAACACATATACTATAACTTACCTAGCATGGAAAAATGGCTTTAAATCATATCCCACCAAGCTCTAAGGTCATCAACCAATCTTCTCTTCATCAAGGCATAGTCTCTTTTCTATATCCAACACTGTCTTCAAGAATGGGGCATCATCTTCAATCTCCATAGGTTCGGAGTTGAACACTATATCTTCTACTAATATGGCCCATAGTTGACTTGCACTTCTACTTCGGGTCTTCGGACCTACAGACAATAGAGTATCTGGGTTAAGGTTAGGGTTAGGTTTCACACTCTCATATCACCATTTGGCATGAGAACTGACGCGTGTCAAGGATTGCTCTAAGCCTAATGCAAGGTCCTACGGTCTCATACTACATATGGTCCAGATACTTCCCTTATGGCACCAACCAACTTGCTTCAATATCTTTTTCCACCTAGAGCCATCGTATCTTATGGCACCAACCATCTCGGACTACGCTGACTCTTAACCCTATGGTCATCCGCATATAATGGACTGGATGCTCTCAATGTCCTCTCACGGGTTGATTACCGGTCTTGAGTGCCCATGAGCCATTATCTATTATATGCAACCCTACCATCTCATGATGGCAGTGAGCCTATTGATGCTCATAAGACCTAGCCACTGACATCATGGGTTAACCAGTTTCAATACCCCTACCGGAAGGGTAGTAGTACTCATGAGGTTAATTAGCCAAACACTTCTAGACACCTATTATTCATGTACTTAGGTCTAGATGCATACACATAAGGTCACTAGGGTAATGGGAGAACCCACAACCCTAGTAGAAAATACAAGGTAAGGATAATAATATCATTCTTCCTCTTTCATCTCATACAATGTCTTACCATTCACATGTTAAAAATATAAGATTCATAAGTAAAAATAATACCCAAACATTAAATCTTACCTTTCGTTCGTGCAAAGTCACACACAAGCATATCATGATAGATAGAAATATACAATATTTATAACAACAATAGAATTTAAAATAGAAACAATTAATTATGCAAAAGATGGTTAGTCATTCCTCACCTTTTACTTTGAACCTTTCTCCAAAGTCCAAGAATTCACTCCCACAAGTTGTTGACTAAGAGATAAATAAATCTATTCATGCAAGAGGATTAATAATAAAAAATTAGAGCCAATTTTTGTTTCAAAAGATATCTCAAAATCTTCCCACGAAAACTCAATTTTGACCACTAGGTTAAAAATGATAGTTCTCAACCTTACTAGTGAATGGTCTCTATTTCGCCACTGATTCAAAGTCGAATCAAAACGAAACTTTGAGAAAGTCTAATTGGCAGTAAAAGAATCCTAAGGGTACCTTCAATTTGATCCAAATCAATCTAGATCAAAAAGCCCCAAATTGGCTCTCCTAAATCGCTCGCGGGCGTCTTGGAGAGTCAAAAAGCGAAATCTCTGCAAGGATTCGCACCATTATCTCTTATATTAGAAAGGAATAATAATACAAGAATTGAAGAGCATTCAAGATACCTAACACTCTTCCTTTCCAAGATCTCACAATTAGAGAGAAGAGAAAAACCTACAAAATTGTGTTTAAAGAGAAGGGTTTAAGAATTCTCACATTTCCTATCGTTCTCGCAAAAGATCTGAGTCGTAAAGCACCTTCAATTGGATGGGATCTACTCTTCTCCTAGGTTTCTCCTCTTTCCCTAGCCTTTGCCGCGTTCTAGCATAAAAAAATGCGTTTTGGGGTGAGTCACAACCTAAAATAGGGTTTAAAAACCCGAAATCCCGATTATGTCCCGTAATTGAAAAAGGGGTGGGGGTTGGGTCACCCAACCGGCCCAACTGATGAGTCCATGGTTGGACCCCCATCCTAACTCCGATTTCAGTGATATTTGGCTTGATGGAAAGGTCTTTTGACGATCTTCATTTGGATACCTTAATCTCGTCAATCAGACTCTCCATCACCAGTTGACGGACGTTCCAAAATCACCCTTTTTACACCATCGTGGTTGATCTTCTCTCTTCTCTTAAACTCTAGGAGAGTTGTCGAGTCATCACAAGGTCCATCCACCAACATTGGGTCTACTTCCGAACATTTGGGCTCGACTTGAATGGCCCACAATTGTTGCCAACTCGAGGCCCTGGCTCTCAGTCTTGGAACCATGGGTTAAAGGGGTAGAAATCGGGGATTTCACACAAGCGACAGCATCGTCTTGTTCACCGATGGGATCGTGAGTTAGAAGCTGACCCGAAGTTACAAGAGCACAATCCTAAGGTGAAGAAGAGGTCTGAAGAAGAAGAAGAAGAAGAGCCGATGGATTATTAGTTTACTCTTTATTCTTCTAGACTTTTATTCTTTTGCTGTAATAACTTAGACTTTACTTTAGAACTTCGATCTACCTTCCGCGTTTGTTTGTAGGGTATATTTCCGCTATACTTTACAGTTCTATCTTTTGATTGGTATCTTGTATTCCACACTCTAATATTCTTTGTGATCCTTTTGTGATCTTTTCTAAATTGTTTCTTAAACTACTTTAATACAATGTTTTGTTCTTGCTCTTGATTATATTCTTGTGCTATGTGGATATGATCGCCTTAAACTTGATCTTCGGGGCTATGGATCACACACTTGGGTTTGTCAGATAGGGTACCAGCTGGGTGGATGTGACAGGAGATCAAAAGAAACTTCATTTATAAAAAGGGGGTCGGGATCAAGACCAGCTTACAAAAGTTTGGGACATAAAAACAAGTCCCAAGTAAAGAAAAAGAGTACAAAAATGGTACAAGTATAAAAGAAAATTTCTTCAAGATTGATTCAGGATGGGTAGTTGCTTGGTGGCATTTTCAATAGCGAGTGCAACATTATCTGAGGTAGCATCATCCGGGATCCACTCATCTTCAATTTGGAGCTTGGGAGGGGGCTCTTCTTGAGGAAGAGTAGAGTCTATGAAGTCCACTAGATCCAGATCCTCCACCAATGGCAATTCGGGAAGACCCTGGGAATGAGGCATCTGGAGTTTGTTGAATACCAACGGGTCAAGGAATGAGTGCAACTTTTCCATATCCGGGAAGGTAGTTTGTTGTAAGGCCAACTTAAACGCATGATCCCTTCCCTTCTTAAAAGCAGCCACCGAGAGAGCTGCCTGCAAATCCTTGAACTGAGGGGTCTCGAAATACTCCTCCAACACTTTCCTCCTCACTTCCTCGGGGGCCCCTCCTAGAGAAGAAGAAGCAGCCTTCAGCTGTTCAACGGTTTTCTTCAGCTCCTTGTTCCTCTCTGTCGCCTCATCAAGGAAAGTGTTGGCTTTGTCCAAATCTGATGAAATTTTCTTCAGCTTCTTCCCGAGGGACTTAGCCTTCCCCTTGTATTTCTCCCAGCTCTCCTTAAGCTCATATTTTTGCTTCCAGAGAGACTCCATCTCCTCCCAAACGAACTTAAGCTCCCGTTTGGCATGATAGGGAACTGTGGTTGGCCTGCTAGCATAGCTCTTGAGAAAGCTTCAATTCTTCTGCCCGGTGACGAGCCCGATCGGCCACCTCGGCAAAGCAATGAGCTGCCCCGGTCAAGTACTTGAGAAAAGGGGAAAACAAAAGGTTATTACAAATATCAAGTATGAAAATTCACAAAATATGAAAGAGACATACCTATATGCATCCGGGAAGAGCTCCGTATTAGAGGACTCCTTCATGTAATCCTGATTGAACGAGAGAGTAGACTTCTCGACCCAACTCTTAGCAACAACTGGATCTTCAAAAATAGAATCCCGAACAATTAACTCCCATTGCGGGACAAAAGTGCCCGGCGATTCGGTAGAGGAGTTGGCGGCAAAAATGCTCACCCTTATGGGAGGAACTTCTCGGACAATGACGCCAGCCCTCACAGAAGACTTAGGAGCAGCCCTCTTCTTGGGACTCTTTGGTGGGGGAGGAGGTCTGGCAGCAACAACAACTATTGGCTCGGGAGCTGGTTTTGGTTTGGATAGGGGTTTCCTAGCTCGGGAGAAAGACATCGCCCCGCCAGCAGTGGCCGAAGCTTCCAACAACACTCCTCTAGGCACTGCAAAAGGAAACACAGTTGGGTTAGACACATATATAAGAAAAGAAAATAAAATAAAAGCGAGGGGCTCACCCAGGGCGAAACCCCACAGCTACAGGATGGGAGTATATTCCATAGAGTAACCATGTACGGCGTAGGAATCTCCCTTGACCTGACTGATGTCCCGAACAACATCCATCTCCTCTAGAGTCAGGTTGAATTGGGTATTTAGCCCGTCTAACTCCTCTTTCATCCTCTCTGGGAAGACACAAGTAAAGGGAACGTCACAAGCAGACTGACAAAAGAGGATAAACTCCCTCCACTTCTTGGTGGTGGATGAGTGAGTGTCATGCTCAATGAAGTTCCCTTGGAACTCAAGCGTCAGAGAGGGCCTCTTGGCCAAATAATACCAACCTTGCTGCAAATGAGGGCGGAGCATAAAGAAGTAATGGAAGTGATGGAAGGTCAGGATGATGCCCAGATTGCTACAAAAGCCTACGAAGCCTATGACATTACGCCAACTGTTAAGGCTATGGTTGGCTGAGAAGATGCCAAAATGATTAAGGACTCAAAGAAAAGTGGATGGACGGGGAGTCGTAGCCCCCCTAATGAAAGCATCAAAATAAATAGAAAAACACCCCTCAGGAAGGCGATTGGCTCGATTGTCCTTAGTTGGGAGAAAGACCTCATACCCCCAAGAACATCGAAATAAGTAAGAAACTGACTTAGATCTATGGAGGTAGAAGTCAGGACCCGAGGTACTTTGGACATAATCAACATGCCATGGAGTACGAGGCTCGCTTTGAGCCCAGGCCAATGTAGTTGCACTTAACCTCTTCCTATTTGGCATAGGGGGGTAAGGACTGTCACACCCCACCCGCCGGTCTCGGTTATCCGCCTGACAACCCGTGGGAGTGAACCATCACAGGATCCACGGTCTTACCCATAAAAAATAATAAACACAAGTATAGACAATCAAGAGCAAGAATAAGTGCAATAATTAATAAAAAAGGTTACAAGAGTCCAAATACTCCAATAAATATCCAAGAAAGAATTAAAGGAAAGAATCAAGAATCAAATATAATATCGAGTTCAGTGGAAGCAAAATAAATAAAATAAATAATCTTCTTTCCAGTTTTCTTTTCTAAATCTAAAAACTGGTTTTCTAAATTAGCAAGTAAAGGGGTCCTCCAATCTTTCTCCATACGATCATCAAAATCCTGGCAATCTGCCTGCGTCGGCCATCAATGGGTGCTAAAAGTGTACACAAGCATCTTCAGGAGGCTTCATGCTCTGCAAGTTCATATACCACTATCTGTGCCACATCAGCTTCATAGGAGAAGGCTCTTTCATATGAATCATCTCCAACTTCTGATGTTGTGCCACCATCTGTACAACTCCTATAATATATACAATGAAAGGAAGAGTTCTGACGAACTCAGTAAGGAACAAGCAATTCTCATATATATGTCAATACAATCCACGAATGCATACATGAAATGATATGGATGATATGCAGAAATATGAATGCTACTAAGATCTAACTATGCAAGTCTCTAATAGCTGACATGCTTTAAGATATACACCAGCCCTCCTTTGGGTAGGTCTAGTCACTCTGATCCAACAAGGACTGGCTACCTCTGTAGGGATCCTGGGCAAAGGGGTAATTCCACACCTGGCTCTCAAACCATAGCTGGGGATAAGTCAACACTCTCTCACCACGACCATTGGCAATGAGTACTAGCGCATGTCGGGGTTTCTAATCCAATGCAAGTCATAATGGTAACATACTATATGAAGTCCAGATACTTCCCCTATAGCACCAACCAACTCGGTTACTTATCCTTCGCAACCTAGGAGTGAGAACCCTCACGGACTGGCTACCGCTGTTGGACTCCACTCCTTAACCCTATGGTCATCCACATATTATTGGGGTGGATGCTGTCATGACTCCTCATGACACCTGGTCCGCTCCTTGGACGTCCATGAGCCCAACCCTAACATATGCAACTCTACCATTGCATGACCAATAGTGGACCACTGAGTCTCTGCACGGGACTGGTTACTGCTGTAGGATGAAACAGAGTCACGTCACCATTGTCACGGGTCACCCGGCTTCAATTCCCCTGCCGAAAGGGTAATAACATGTGGGGTACCTAGCCATGCAATTCTAGACTCTCCTAGGTATGTCATCCAGTAATCATGATAGTACTAGAGGCATCAGTGAGCATGTGTCCCATACCACAGCCCTCTGATATCTCCAGCCAAGATATCCCAATGGAATACCCTTCCATCACAACTGCACTACATCACTCTTTATCATACCATGAACAGTTGTGCAATATCATAAAAATGAAGTACATCAAGGAACACCATCAAGGAACACCACAAACAACAAGTATACAATAAGATTCACATGCTTTATACAATTATAGCAAGTTACATGATCAAATAATAGTAAATAGAACAGCTGAATCATCATGTATATGTAATTGCATATAAATAAGAATGCATGTCCTTACCTGTAATTTAGTAGAAGTCCTTTAAATTGCAATCCAAACACAATTATAAAACTTTAAGTAGAAACAGAAGACACCTATATACAGGGTTACAAGAATGTATAAGAGTCAAGAGTCAAAACAAATCCAAAATCAAACCTACATAGTTACTGAAAACCAGCCGGTCACTAGTGGCGGTTGCTTAGGTTAAACGACCTCCACAAGCGACCGCCCTTGTTTTAGGCAGTTTCCAACTCCGAAAATCAAACTTTTTATCATCCGATTTTGAATCCGTTTTGGGATGATCTTAGTCCGAATTTCAACCTTAAAAGCTCTAGAACAAAGGGGTAACAAGAAACCCTAAAATTAACAAAGATTTATCACCCAAATCATTCCCCTTGATGAGATTCATCCATTAAACAAATGCGGGGATTCGTTTCTGGACAAGATCTCATCAAGAACATTGAAAAGGGAGATACAACTAATCAATTGGGTAACCACTAACAAAATGAGGATGGGTTAATACCAATTAGAGGTTAAAAAGAAGAGAATTGCAGATGGAGATTCATTACCTTAATCAATATCACCAAGAATAGAAAGGAAGAGGTTCTAGGTCATTAACAACACTTCGCCCACCTTCCAACACGTTTCCACTGCCGCATAATCACCCAAAATAGCAATCCCGAACATAATAATGCATTAATAGGGCGAGGGATGCTATTTATAACGAATAGGGAGCAAAATAGGGCATTTTCCCTTAAGCAGAACCGGGCGGTCGCTTGGTTTAATCAACCGCCACTAGCAACCTCCCCCAAGTATATTGCTATACAAGGGTGCTTTGCTCAGGGGGTTGAAACCCAAACACAACCTAGCCCTAAACAATATAGGGGAGGTATTACCTTCATTCCAGACATCTCCAAACACCACTTGCCTTCTACCAGAGATCCAACTTCCCAGTAAGGCAGGTTCTTCAACAAGAGAATCCAGATCCATGGGTTATGGATATGGATCATGGACTTCTATTCGGACACTCCACAAATTAATCTGACTAGACCTTCTGGTTCTCGGACCTACAATACGGATTCCGGGTTAGAAATAAGAGGGTTGTTACGTGGACCGCAAGACCCATTTAGGCGTTGCAATGGAGGACGAGGAACAAAAGATTTGGTCCAAGAAGAAGAAGTGGGTTCGGATCGGGAAAAGTACCAGATGGACTAGCATAGGAAAGAGGATTGCCGGGGAAAAGAAGTAGAAGGAAACTTGGACTCGTTCTCAAAGTTAGAGGTGGTCCGGTAGGCACGTGGGGTTCCTCCCCAACCTGCGCAAACAAAGGACCCGCTGGATTCCCCAACTGAGAAAGGGTCCTCACCAACCTAAGAACCTCATCAAGCTCCTCAGGGTCATCATCGTTAGGACTATACCCGGGAGACCGTTCAGAGTAGTCCTCTGAGGACTACTCGTGGAAATCCTTCAGATGGTCCCCCATAAGGTTGACAACTCCCATTTGGTCACTGACACCCTCACTTGCATAGCCCTCCTAGGTGGGACGGATTTTCTTCCTTGGGTTTTTAGGTAGATAAAACTTAAACTTGCAGTCGGGACCTAAACCATGTTTTTAACCATGATTGAATGAGAACTTACTGGTCGGGAAAAATGCAAAGGCAAATTGAAGACAAAGATGGATCGGGAGCTTGATCGCGAGCAATGAAAGCAATGCACCCTTACAAACAGAGAATGAGGGGGGTATTTATACCTCCAGAAGAAGTGGAAACAATCTCAATCGAACGGATGAGAAATAATGTGGTCAACGGCCCAGATTGCGAGACGATTGCGCTACCTGGAAGAGTCATTATGACCAACTACCTTATTAGGTGACGTTTAAGCACGAGACTAGGGCTGGCACTTGGGAAGCTCAATGGTCATATATTCACCAAGTAAGATCGGGAGATAAATCGGGAATATCGCACCAATCAACTTCCTAGCAAATTCTATCCGATCCAATGATAGTTACCATCGCACGGGCTAGGGGACTCGTGTTACAAACAAGATACACAATGCAAACATGCACATGGCTGGGTGGATCGGATTATTACCTGGGTAATTACTCGGCTATATGGTCGGACAGATCCCAGTCAAACCTGACTAATATGGAATGCTCCATTCACGCTAAAACAACGAAGGAAATACCAACACAAACAGAAGGACCACCCCAAAAATAGCTAGGTGATCAAGTGATCGACCCTATCGGTTCTAAGAAAGGTAAACCACACACTATTTAACAAGGTCTCAATCCTTAGGTAAGGACACAAATATTTTCTGGTTAATCCCTAAGCAGCACTCGTTTGGGACCTTAATCTGATCCTCGACTGACTATGCCATCGGAGGAGGTTACTTGGCATCCAAGCCGGCCCGCGTCTAACTTTTCTTGCAAGTCTTATCTTCTTCATAGTCGGGACCTCAATCGGGAGTCAATTCACTTCGGTCGAGACCAAGGTCAGATCTGAGACACAACAGGTAGAGATGATCTGATGAGCTCATGCAAAACTTTAAGTTGACTTTCTATTGATCTCTTATTGTGGATGTGCTTCTAGCACTGTGGTGGCATCCTCATAGATAGAGGCAGTAAGTCCAAGGAGGTCTTGAGGTGACTATTTTTTTTTGCTATTCACTTTAGGGTGTCTCTAAAATTCCCCCCCCCCCCCCCCCCCAAAAAAAAAATATTGGTCTCTTATGGATCTCCCACAACAGTTATGACTTATGACCTTCCTCAAGCCCTGCTACAGAAACATTTTGTACTAGGTCGGCTTTTCTTTTGGGTTAAGAATAATATAAATTGTAACTTAAAATAAGGGTAAATATCACTTACCTCCCCTCTTACCTAGCAAATATATCAAACACCTCCCATCTGTTAACTTTCTTGGTTAAATTTAACTATTACCGTTAAATATTTTTCTAAAACCCCAAACTACCCTTAACTAAAAATATTTTTTTAATTTAAACCTTAAATTATAGTAATCACCCTAGCAGCTAAAATACTAAATTACCCTCAATTAAAATAATTTTTAAAAACAAAAACACCATAGTTAAAATTTAAATTATCTTTAATTATTAAAAGCCCACCATACCCTTTTGATAATTCAATATTGAAATTGCATTTTGATATCAAGCAGATCGTGTTTTTTTAGTTGTTAGATAAAATTATAAAAAAAGGGTATGTTGGGGTTTTAATAATTAAAGATAATTTGGGTTTTAAGTATCGGTATTTTAGTTTTTAATAATTATTTTAATTGAGGATAATTTAGTATTTTAGCTACTAGGGTGATTAAGGTAATTTATGGTTTAAACTAAAAACATATTTTCAGCCAAGGGTATTTTGGGGTTTTAGAAAAATATTTGGCGGTAAAAGTTAAATTTAATCAAAAAAGTTAACAAAAGGGAGGTATTTGATATATTTGTTAGGTAAGAAGGGAGGTAAACGATATTATCCAAGTAAAATGGGTATAAGTACTATTTGTCCAACTAAGAGGGGTGGTAAGTGATATTTACTCTTAAAATAATGATTAAGTAGAATAATTTTAGATATAAACTCGCTTTTCAAAGATGTACAAAATGGTATAGGTCCTACCAGAATAAATGTCCTCCGGGTCATAGTACTTACGCATTATGATCCTCCCTAGACTGAGTCGGCGATGGAACCTCAAGCACAAGGTATATCATTCTACTAAATTTAAAATAAAGATTAGGTGAAAAGAATTATGAGAACAAAAGGTACACTTCAACGACAAATGGATGATTCTAAGGCTTACCGAGTTGAAAATGATAATGTCTTCTGTAAGATAAATGTTACACAAATTAAAAAAAAAAAAAAAAAAAAAAAAAAAACTAAGATTTAAATAGTTATATTTATATTTTTTACAAAAGAAATCAATTTTATTATGACAATGCATCGGGAAAACCTCCTAGTAAAATAATATAGACTGAAACTATATAAAAAATAGATAAGTTGACGAAAAACAGTTGTACAGCATACCAAATTATATGAATGGAAATTCTTTGGTAACTTCCATTGAGAGGAAATGAAATAAAGATAATGCCACAAGAAATCTCCATTGGATCTTAGTGTTTGTATATGGATGCCCATTTGAGCTCCTAATTCTCTAATTCATTGTTTAATATGAAAAAAAAGAATATGATATTAGCTCAGTTAAGAAGAATGTCTAACCATGCTGACCAATTAATGCCATTCACATGTGAGACCTTGCGAAATTATTATTTGATCAAGACGACTTGATGAAGAAAGTAGGTCAGGCCTTCCCTAAGTCCACATCCATTAATTAAACAATCCTGTCATGTTGTTTGTTGTCCTTAGTATGTGAAGGACATTTCAATCTATATATCCAATCTTTTTAAGAAATCAATTTATTTATTGTAATGAATAAATTAAGGAAGTTGTAAATTGAAGCTTACGTAAGTTAAAAGATCCACAAAATATAGTCAAAGTTTTATTCAACAAAAACAAAGATACACACGGAAGGACGATGCATACTTTATATTTATGATGAAGCAACTTGAGGGTAGTTGAGTATGTGCTTTCATTTAATTTGTAAGATGAATTTTAAGCAAGTAGGTTGCCTACTCCTTGATAATTCACTTAGTATGGATTGATCTTCACTTGCCATATGTTTAATGCCAGCATAAACAATATTGTGTTGACAATTGGATTTTCTGATTGACACTTTTAAGGTAAAAATGAGTTGTTTACCCAAAAAAGGTAAAAAATGAGTTGTATTTTTTCTTTTTTTTCCGAAGATGGTAAATCCTATCATTCTATTCGTGTTTTCAAAATTTTTACAACGATAATGAAAGTTATTAATGATATAAGTAATAAATTTTTATCTATTTATTTATTTATTTATTTGTCAATGCACAGTTGGTAGAATGGTAGAGATCAATGCTTCTTAGTGGAGCGGTCGTGGGTTTGACTCTGCAGATAATGTCTCTCCTCTGAGAATGTAATCAAGCTGCACGTAAGCTGACCCAGATGAACCTCAACTTCTAAAGAAAATAAAAAATATAAGTAATAAATTCCTTCAAGTTTCTTAAGAGTTTTTTTTCTTTTTACATAAAAAATTCAAAAAATAAGATAAAAGGATTTCAAAAAGAATTTAAAAAAATTCTAAGTTGTTGTGGTAGAAGCTTTCTTGATTAGTTACAAAAAGAATCTCCTTAGTGGTCCATTATATCTAGTTATACTATTTTGATGATTGAATATTTAGGAAATTATAGTAAGAAGCATTCCTCTGACATATTGGCATTTATTTCTTCTCAATCATTTTTTTCTTTCTTTCTTAGTCTAAATTTTTACATGATGCATGAATGGGAAACTTTTTCATATTTGTTCAAAAGTTTTAGTGAAAATTCAGCTTAATCCATGAGTTATTACATTTAGAAATTTGGGCACTCTCGTATGACCTTTTATGGGTGGATCATACAAGAAAACTCCCTAATTATCTGTGTACTTAAACATATAATTTAATCAAGATACTTAAAAATGATCCATAAATCATTATCAGAGTAATAATTAAAATGGATCAATTAGTCCAAATAAAATCTTGAAAACGTCCAAATTATGTTCTTAAGTGTTCCTAGCCTTAGATGAATAATGATGTCATCGGTGTATGCTTAGAAAAGCCTCCTATAACCCTTAGTATCTTATAATATGACACTTTGTTGAGAGCTATAGTGAACAACTACTATTCCTCATCACATGTCACGAAACTAAGCCAGTAATAAAAATTAGAGCAAATTGCACTAACACCCCAAAATGGAGGCCTTAAAGCACTAACACCCCGCTTTATGTTTAAAAAGCAAAGAGACCCCAAAATTGAATTTTTATTGAATATATTTGTCAAATTTATCACTAAAAACAGTTAAATCACTGTTTATTTTTTAAAATATCTCTATAATAAACAGTGTCTGAAAGGTTTTCAATGACAAATTGGACAAATATATCCAATGAAAATCCAATTTTAGGGTCTATGTGCTTTTTAAACATAAAGTGGGGTGTTAGTGCTTTAAGGCCTCCATTTTGGGGTGCCAATGCAATTTGCTCTAAAAATTAAGCTTCATGGATGTGCGTCTACCATAATGGTGGCAACCTAGAGAGAGAGAGAGGGAGAGACACCAATGTTTAAATGGTTCAATTGAATGCAACCTACATCTACGGGAGAGTTTGAGATGTTCTCCACTATGTTTCAATTAGTTGTGTACATGCCTTTTAATAGAGAGTTAAGAGTCATTATTCAATAGTCATCTAGGACTCTGATAGTTGTCATCACATGGAGTCCCTATGTTACAGTGTTTGTAGAGTTTGGATTTACGTGATGATATGAGTTTGAGATTACGTAAATATCAATTAGGGTTTTGTAGAAGTTGTAGTCTATTTCAAATTCTTCTTTGGAGATTGGTTAAAGTCCTAATTATTTTCATCCATAGAGTCGTCCTTGAATGTAGTAGTAGAAGTTCGATCCAAACTCTTATGAGAGGCAACCCTAGCCATGTAAACCTGAGAGGAGGTGGTGGCTAAGGTTTTTGGTGTATTGCTACAAATATACCTAATACGCCCCTTGAAACATTGAGTGGAGAGTAGCTTTGTGAAATTTGCGAAGATCCTAACCTGGAAATCCTTATTGTAGGTCCAAAAATCCGGAGTGCGGGAAGAAGGCAGCTGTGGGCAATCTAGGTAGAAACCATTGGGTTGGATTCTGAACCAATAGAAATAGATGGAGATGATGCTGAGTTGAGAGTTCTATTAAATTTTGGAAGGAGATCTAACTCGGACATTCACAAACTTGGTAGATAAATAAAGTTTACTGTGATGACACATGTAGAAGGTCCCGAAAATCAGGCAAGAACCTTCTATAGTATAGAATAGGAACTAGGGCAGAACATGGGCTTTCATGGCCTTGATTCTAAAAGTTCCAAGGGATGGTCAATTGGCCTGGTTGCCCTAGGCGACCAGCCTGGTTCCGGGTGAGAAAGGGCAATTTTGGAAATCTAATTGTGAAGCTCTATTAAATATTTTTTTCATTCTAAAACATGTCATTATGATCTGAAGTTGTTAGAGAACGTCAGAGCTCATCAAAGAACACTCCGTGAAGGTGAAAGTTAGTGTGGAGAGCATCAAAAACAATTTACGATCGACGATTTACTTTCTTGAAGGTGGTATGGGACACAATTCTTTGATGCCCCCAACACTTTTCATAATTATTGATTGCCATTGTAACATCCAGCCCAAACCTAGCCCGGACACCCTATTTATTTTGGGATAAAGAAAGACTTGTTCAATGTTAGACCTTAAAAGTTGGACTTTAATTTCAATATTATTATCTTTGAAAACCTTAGGAAGCCATGTCAGACCTTTCCCTTAGGGTAGATCTGTAATGTCTGGCCTTATCCTAACCTTGACCCGGCCCGGGACCTGTTATGTTTGTAGGTCCGAAAACCCGAAGTGGGGAAATGAGACTTGTGGACCCTTTTGGTTGTTGATTTGGTGTCGGAGCCTAAGCCCTTGGACATTGACGATGATGCCCCTCACTTGAGAGCATTGTCAATGTTAGTTTTGAATCTGCGCACCGAAGAGGGGTGAATTAGTTGAAATACCAAATGAACTCTTGTGCTCAATCCGATTATATTTAGCGAAACTAGACTTCTTGATGGACTTGTAGGAGAAAACCCCACTTAATTTGACCCCATATAGCCCCCCGAATCCCTGTTCGAAGTTGCTGAACTATTTCTGGATTTTCTGCTGAAACCTGTTACCTATTTTGGTCGATCCTTTTGGTCGATACCATCAACCAAAACCATCGACCAAAGTTACCCAGAATCAAGAAAAAGATGCTTTTTGGATATTCCTTCATCTATTTAAGTGAAACCTCGAACCTAGAACGATATTTTACTCATTTCAACACCTGAGAACGTGGGAAGGCTCCTCTTAGGCTCCTCTTTGGCTTGGGTGATGATCTTCTACAAGAATCATTGTCTCTTTTCTCCAACTATCATCTTCCAAGGTATGATTCTCTCTCTTGCTCTCTATTCTACTCACTTCCCTTCTTCTTTTACTGATGAGACCATGGCCAAGGTGCTGCAACCTTGCAAACACCTTGCCATGAACGTCTCTTCCCATTTATACTTGATTTTCCTTCATTCTTGCTATGCCTTACTTGCATCTTGATCCTTACATATACATTACCATGATTCCTTGCTTAACAACTTGATTTCTTATACTAAACTGAGATGTGGAGTATGATTAGTCTAATCTCTGGCTTGCAAATGATTGTAATCATGTTCCTAACCTATTCCCCAACTAATTCTCTAGCTTCCCTTTTAATTCCATCAATTTCTCATGAATGCTAGGATTCTTGTCTTTAGAACATATGACCTCAATTTGGGGCTTTTTGTTTGGACCATTGGATTGGGTTAATTTCTTAACTTATAGTGTCCCGAAAAGAATTTTGGTTGATCCTTTTGGTCGATGCCATCAACCAAGACCATCGACCAAACTTGTTGCTGACAGCAACCTTGGCCAGTTTTGATCCAATTGACTTCTGATCTTCCCGACTTCTTCTCTAACTTATTATTGATGTTTGTTTAGGGTCTTAACAACTCTTTTGGACTAATTCTTGGTATTCTCAATTCATCATCAACTCAACCTAAGGTAAGGATGGTTATCTCCACAAACATATAGATCATCAACTTATGATTCATGTTCGTATTTATGAATAGAATCTCTTGATTACTTTTAATCTTTATAAGACTGTTATATATGTGTTAGAACAGTAGTATTGAAATCTTTATACTCTTGTCATGGTACATTACTATTCTTGTTTACTTATGTCTATGATGATTCATTTCAATATCATGATTTAACTTGTATTATGAAGATGTATTGGATGCATGAGAAGTGATGAACTTGAATATGTGATTGCCTACGTATAACTTGGGATTGGGGAGTGTCCTATTGACGCTTTTGTCCTTGGGCACCGGAGGGAATAGTATGGGATGTTCTCCGAAGGTGCCTATCAACTCTTTCCCGGGGTATTGGATGACATACATAGGACTGTCTAGTGGTTTGGCTAGGATGTCCCTGTCGTATTAGACCCGAATCGGAAGGGCATTGAGACCGAACGACCCGTGGTAGCAGTGGGGATTTGTGGGCACTCAAGACCGGTAACCAACCCGTGAGGGGTCATAAATCTCATTGTGGGAGCCATTTATTGGTAGGGTTGCAAATGGATAGACTTGGGCTCACAGGCGCTCAAGACCGGTAACCAACCCATGAGAGGACGTGAGAGCTTCCCGTTTACTATTTGTGGATGACCAATAGGGTTGATGAGTCCGTAATCCGGGATTACGCTAACTCTAGTGTGAAGGATACTGGAAAGGATCGCTGGGGGCGAGGAATGGACGTATCTGGATCTGAGATGATATGACTGAGTAGATGACTTGCATTGGACTAGGCTTTACTGTGACATGCGCCAGTACTTATACAAAATGGTGATGTGAGAGAGCGGTGACCGATCTCCTTACCATGGTTTTTGAGATGACTTTACCGATATTCCCCTGGCATTCCCAAGATATGGAATGGGAGAGTGACAGACGAACCAAAGAAGTATGGTGCTATGACTTAAAGCATGTCTACCTTAGAGACCAGCATTCATAGAGTTAGAACCATACTTGCATCATGTGTTCCATATCATATTGCATCATATTATGGCTTTTATCATATGGTTTATATTTTATGGAATGACTACCTTGCTGAGTTCTTTTGAACTCACTCCTTTTTGCAACATATTTTGTTAGCCTTTTCTACATGTACTACCACTGTTGACTGTGGCAGTCAACCCTCTGGAGGCTGAGTTTAAGACTTCTATCATACTAGTGGCGATGAACCAGTTGATAAAGACGAGTAGACCGAGATCGGGACTTGTTTGTAGCAGTTCAGTCTTATATTTATGTGTTAGGGATGGGATGTCGCCTCATTCCCTTTTTAACCTTTTACTTGAATTGTTGGGACTATAGCTTAGTTGTTTCACTTGTTATTTGGTGACTCGTTTGTAACCTTTACTTTTAGTTGACTCATCTTCCGCTATTTTTATAGGATGGGTTTCCTCCCTCCTTTTCACACTTGATTGTTTATACTAATGAAATCCTTTCCGCACTCTGATGTTATTTGTGAATCCTTCTGAGGTACTTTCTTGACTTTTATTATTAAATTATTTGGATAAAAGGAATTGTTCTTGCTTTCGATTATATTATTGTGCTAAGTGACTATGATCGTTCCTAAACTTGATTGGCGGGACTGTAATTCACTCCCCGGGTAATCCAGATAGGGTATCCCCTTGGTGGATTTAGGGTAGGATCCATGTTTAGGAAGTCTAGAGGAATTTGGTTAGGTACTCTGTCATATCACACCCTATCAATGTCGATAATAATGCAGAGCGACCCGTGGCAGCAATGCGGGGTGGTGGGCGCTCAAGACAGGTAACCAACCCATGGGAGGACATAATCACATTATAGGGGCCATTCATTGGTAGGGTTGCATATAATCGACTTGGGCTCATGGGTGCTCAAGACCGGTAGCCAACCCGTGAGAGGACATGAGAGCTTCCCATCCATTATATGTTGATGACCAAGAGGGTTAAGGGAAGGCATAGTCCAAGTTGGTTGGAGCCATAGGATATGTTGACTCTAGTAGGGGAGGATACTAAACCAAGAGTATGAGATGTATGAGGGGAGGTATCTGAACCTAGGTTGATGTGACTAAGTAGTAGACTTGTACTGGGCTAGGAACTTTTCGCAACTCAACAAAGGGTCTTACCTAGCATTGTAGGACCTTCCAAAAAGTGTCAAGTTAGGGTTCAAGTCCATCAACCAAGCTCTTCCCCAACAAGCTGAACTTCTTCTCAAAGTCCGGTATGGTTCCCATAGAAGAGACTCCATCATCAAGCTCCATTGATTCTAGGTTAGACTTAATGGATTCAACTGAGATGTCCCACAACTGTCTTCTATTCTCACTTCGGGTCTTTGGACCTACAAACAAATAGATTTCCAGATTAGGGTTTGGGCTGGATTTCACATTGCTATTGTGGCCTAACTGATTGAGTTCTTCTCAGCTACTCATCTCTCCACTCTCTTTCTCTACCTCCATTCCTAGACTCCCTTATTGCCCATGCCAATTCTGGCTCATCTTCGGCTTCCATATCAGGTCCTTCATACTCATCAAGATCCTCCATCAAATAGGTTACCAAGGCATCATCATCATCTTGTATTTGAGTGGCCTTTCTCTTACTTTCAGTGAGGTGTTTTTGCATTTCCCTACTTAACTATAAAGGGAACTTGGGACATTTGACAACATTCCTGTATCCTCCTACCATATGTTGATTTTGTCTGGTCACCCCATGTCACATCCCTCCAGTCAGTACCCTATCTGGATTACCCAGAGGTGTGATCCATATCCCCAAAGAACAAGTTTAGGAACGATCATATCCACTTAGCACAATTACATAATCAAAAGCAAGAAAAAATCATTGTATTCAAATAATTTAATAATAAAAATCAAGAAAGGATCTCAGAAGGATCACAAAAGAACATCAGAGTGCGAAAAACAAGATACCAATATAAAGATATCTATAGAGTATAGCGGAAATATACCCAACAAACCAAGCAAAAGGTAGATCGAAATCTAAAGCAAAGTCTAAAGCTATTAGAAATAAAATAAAAGTCTAGAAGAACAAGAGTAAACTAATCAAAATCTCCTGTTGGCTCTTTTTCTTCTTCATTCTTCATCTTCTTCACCTTAGGATTGTACTCTTGTAGCTTCAGGTCAGCATCTAGCTCACGATCCCATCGGCGAATAAGACGATGCCGACTACCATCAATAGGAGTCGTCAGTGTAGTCCAATCCTGTGTGCTAATCACACCACTGGTCATGACCTTCTTCAAGGATTTTCGAAGTTGCACCATATAAGGAAGGGTCCTTCGTACTGTAGCACAGGTTCTCTTCCGTTCTTGCAAAAGCATCTAAAAACGTCTCCCAAAGGGTAAGCTCAAAAAGAACTTAGCAAGTAATCCAATCACAATAAACATCTTCACACACAATCAAAGGAAAACATAAATGCAATGATATGAAACAATAAATGCAAGTGTGCTTCTAACTCTGTATATGTTGGTCTCTACTGGCAGACACGCTTTAATTCATAGCACCATACTCCTCTAGGTGGGTCTCAAGTAACTCTCCCTCAGCCTTCTCAACATCTTGGGTTCTCTGTTTGGTAAATGGGTCCTAAAACCTTCCCGAACAAACCTTGGCTGGGTTTTAGGTCAACACTCTCTCACATCACCATTTGGCCTGAGTACTGGTGCGTGTACAGGGTTAATCTTAGCCCAATGCAAGTCATCTACTAAGTCACATCGACTTAGGGTTAGATACGTCCATTCCTTGGTTCTCGCGATCCTTTCTGATACCTTTCCCACTAGAGTCACCGTCTCCTTCCCGGGTACCTTCTCTCACCATTGCATTCATCCCCCTACATAGAACCTCTTCCACAAGCAAAACTAGAAGAAGAGAAATAGGATTACTTTGCCTGAATCCTAGCTCCATTGCATGAATCCTAACTCCATTGCAAAGAAACCAATAGGACCACCATTGATAAGTACATAGATCCTATGTCAAATCCCCCTAGCCGATACCCTACTTGAAATACCCGAAGGTGTGATCTAAAGCCCCAAAGATCAAGTCTCAGACAATCATCCTCTCACACCACACAATAGTACAATCATGAGCAAGAATAAATCATTGAATCAATGTAACGAAAGAATAAAATCAAAAGTAAGGATCTCAAAACAACAATCAGAGTGCGGAAGTGATGTCAAATAATCAGAGTAATATAGTGCAGAAGAATAATCAAATCTAATCCATGTCTTCTAATGGTTCTTCTTCTTCTATTTCTGCCTTCTTCTCTGATGGTTTGTACTCTTGTAATTTGGGATCGATGTCCAGCTCATAGTCCCATCATCGGGCAAGGCATCTTCTATCATTGTTGGTTGGAGCTGTAAGAGTACTCCATGCTAGTACATGGATCGTACCACGAGCTACCATCAACTCCCACTGGTTCCTCAGTTATATGATATAAGGGAAGGATCTCCGAACAGGAGCTCGTGATCTCTTCTTCACCTGCAAAATCATCTAAAGCAAACATTGTCCTTGAAGGGTGAGCTCAAATGAACTCAACGAGTAGTTCACATCCAAATAACAATTACAATCCAATTCAAGAGCACAGCATGATGCAATATGATATGAGACAATATGCAAGTATGCAACTAACTCTAATGGATGTTAGTCTCTAATGGAGGACCCACATTAAGATGGAACACCAACCTCCTCTGGAAGGTATTGTCACTTTGATCTCTCATGGGTTGGTTATTAGTCTTGAGATCCTAGGTAAGGGGTCAAGGCATCCCTCTCAGACTATCACCATGGTCGGGGTTTAAGTCACCGCTCTCTCACCACACCATTGGTATGAGTACTCGCACGTGTAAGGGTTATACATAGCCCAATGCAAGTCATCTACTGAGTCACATCAACCTAGTTTCCAATACTTCCCCTCATGCCTCACAATCAGTTCATCATCCTCTCCCACTATAGTCATCGTATCCTATAGCACCAACCAGCTTGGACTATGGACTCTTAACCCTATTGGTCATCCACATATAATAAATGGGAAGCTCTCATGTCCTCTCAAGGGTTGTCGAAAGGTCTTGAGATCCATGAGCCCAGGCTTATTATGATGAGACCCAACCAATGAATGGCCCCCACAATGTGATTGTGTCCTCTCACAGGTTCTCTACCGGTCTTGAGCTCCCACAATCCTCATTTCTGCCATGGGTCACTCAGCATCATACCCACACCGATAGGGTATGATATGATGGGGTTTCTAACCAAACACTTCTAGACTTCTTAGTTATGACATCCAGTGATCATGAAAAGCACCAAGGGGTATCATTGGATTGTGTCCCATACCACCTCCACTGATATCCCAAGACAAAAACACCCAAATGGCATTTGCCAATTCATAACCACAACTTAACATACGCATTACAATATGATCCCAATCATATCATCATATCATAAATCATTCCAAATACAAATCAGTCACATATAGATCATATAAGATAAGCATCATTACTAAATTATATTTTGAAATTACAAAGTCATAGTGATCATGCGTAAATCATATAACAACAATATAGAACATGCACTCAAGTTCTATTACAAATAAGAATGTAACTTGGGTTATATGTAAGTTCCTCACCTTATTGTCAATTTGCAACCTTTGAAGAGTAGATCAAAAGATGAGTTCAAACTAGTCAAAGAGTCCTAACAATATGATGATTCAATGTTAGAAACAAACCCTAAAGGTTTGGAGATGAAAAGAGGACAAAAACCAGACTTAAGTCTATTAGCACCAAGCTTGGTCACCTAGGGC
This sequence comes from Hakea prostrata, assembly GCF_041222555.1. Classification (NCBI taxonomy): domain Eukaryota; kingdom Viridiplantae; phylum Streptophyta; class Magnoliopsida; order Proteales; family Proteaceae; genus Hakea; species Hakea prostrata. Next base: position 11,689,508 of record NC_142602.1, read on the forward strand.
TACCAAGGTAGGTGACCAAGGTTGCTGTGTACGGACAGTATTAGCCTAGATTGATAGAAAACTCATCGTTTGGGTTTCAAACCTGTGAAATCCCTTATAACCATAAATCTATATTGTAGGTCTGAAAACCCTGAGTGTTGGAAGAAGGCAATTGTGGGCCATCTGAATTGAACCCATTGGTTGTGACTTAGAACCATTCAAAGTTGATGGAGATAATGCTAAGATAGAAACCTTGTTGGATTTCGGAAGATGATGACAAACTTGGTAGATGGATCATGAATGTAGTAATGACACAAATGGAAGGTCTTGAAAAACCAAATAAGACCCTTCTATAACTTGGAAAAGGACTCAAGAGAAAGTTAGACTTTCAAAGCACCAAAATGTGACTTCGACCAAAAAGGGGACAGTTGGCAGCCAACCCGGGCGACCAACCCGCCACCAAGCCTGTTTCAAGGCAAAATTGTCACTTTTGGGAAATTAGGTTTTTGAAGCCCTATTTTAATGATTTTTTGTTCAAAAACGTGTCATTGTGTCATAAGGCCATCAGAGAACGTCAGAAACACTCTAGAGAACTCTCTCTCCAAGGTGAAGGAAGTTTCGAAGCATCCATGAAGTTTTCCATCCAACGATTCTTCTTCTACAAGGTTCGCATTCACTCTCTTCTCTCTAGTGTTTCTACTTACTGTAGAGACTTTGAAGAAGGTCTAAGTCTACTCTAATGATCTATTCTTCCATTCTCTTGGTTCTAGAGTGAATGAAAATTCACTCTAGCTCTTTTGTGAACTTCACGATGTGATTTATGTAAAGACCTAGTAAAGATCTGTGTGATTTTTATTCTCTTTGTTTAATCTAATTTTTAATCCATGTTAGATCATATTCTATGATGTATTCAAACCGTATTCTACTATTCTCTTGACCGTAGAGTGAATGGAGATTCACTTTAGTCTATCCGTGAATCTGCGGTTTGATTTCGGATGAAACCTAATATAAGACTTGTTAGGTTTTCATTCCTTTGGCCATGATTAATGCCTAAATCATACTAGATAGTGTCCTACAATTATTTCAGAGTTTTCTAATTAATTTCGGAGTGATTTGCAAATGATGAGTTTCCGATCGATTTTAGGTTTTGTTGTTTGTACATAGCAGCTTGGTAGATTGGCTTGGCAGCCTCAGGCGACCAAAGGTATTGCTAATAGCAGAATGCCTTGATTTGCCCTCTTTTCATCTTCGAACCTTTAGGGTTTGTTCCTAACATTAAATCATCATATTGTTAGGACTTTTTTTTGGCAAGTTTGAATCCATGTTTTGGTCTACTCTTCAAAGGTTTCAAATAAAAAACAAGATGAGGACATTCACTTACATATAACCTAAGTTAATTTATTATTTGTAACAGGACTTGAATGCATGTTCTATAATACTATTTTAGGACTTAATCATGATTGATATGCCTCTGTAATTTTAGAATGTTATTAGTAATGATGTATGCATATTTGTTAGATTGGTGAATGTTTGGAATGAGAATTAATTATGATATGATGATGTGATTGGAATCACATTGTAATGTGAATGCTTAGGTTGTGATTGTGGAATGGGGAATGGAAATTGGGTGTTTCTGTCATGGGATATCAATGGAGGTGGTATGGGACACATTCCTATGATGCCCCTTGGCGCTTTCCATGATTACTTGATGTCATACATAGGATGTCATACCTAGGATGTCTAGAAGTGTTTGGTTAGAAACCCCGAAATATCACATCCTATCGACATGGGTATTTAGGCTGAGTGACCTGGGGCAGCAATGGGGATTGTGGGAGCTCAAGACCAGTAGCCAATCCGTGAGAGGACACAATCACATTGTGGGGACATCATCAGTATGGTCGAATCATAATAAGCCTGGGCTCATGGGCGCTCAAGACCGGTAGAACACTTATGAGAGGACATGGGAGCTTCATGTTTATTATATGTGGATGACCAATAGGGTTAAGAGTCCGTAGTCCGAGTTGGTTGGAGCCATAGGATACAATGACTCTAGGGGGAAAGATACTGGAATGGATTGCAAGAGGCAAGGAATGGAAGTATTCGACCCTAAGTTGATGTGACTTAGTAGATGACTTGCACTGTGCTAGGAATAACCCTAACACATGCCAGTACTCATACCAATGGTGGAGTGAGAGAGTGGTGACTTAAACCCCAGCCATGGTGATAGATTGAGAAGGATGCCTTGACCCAACAGCCGCAAAGAACCCAAAAGAGGTGCTTAAGAGCCGTGAGGGAGAGTGACTGAGATCTTCCCAAAGGAGGGTGGTGTTCTATCTTAATGCGTGTCGAGACTAGCATCCATTAGAGTTAGTTACATATTTGCATATCATCTCATATCATATTGCATCATGCTTTGTTCTTGAATTGGATTGTAATTGTTATTTGTATGTGAACTACTGACTGAGTTCCTTTGGGCTCACCCTTCAGGGACAATGTTTGCTTTAGACTTTGTTGCCGGTTTTGATGATGTCATGACACAGGAGTACGAGACCACAATGAGTGATCCATACGGTATACAAAGTGTTGGCGATCATGAATATCACAGTGAAGAATGTTCATGTGACGACTGCACGTACCAAGATTAGTCCGATTTTGGAGTTGGAGTACCCCATACTGGATACGGTGATCTTTGAATGTAGACATTGCCTTTTTGATGAGGAAACATACTGTGAGTAGTACTTAGAACAATTTCGAGTGTTATTATTTCAATCAGTTGTAATACTTTAGTTTGAGTATTCTTCTACACTTTGACTATTAGAGTTTATTTCCGCATACTCTTTTACTTTGATTACTTTGGTATCATTTTTTTGCACTCTGTTATTGTTTTGAGTTCTAAGATCCATTCTTTGATTATTCTTTTAATTACATTAATGCCATGATTATTTCTTACTCATGATGTACTATTGTGCTATGTGGGAGAATGATTGTTGAGACTTGATCTTCGGGGCTGTGGATCACACCTTCGAGAATTGCAGTTAGGGTACCAACTGAGGGGATGTGACAAAACCACTCGAAAATTAACTAAAAATTATGAAATCATGGTAGGACATTATATATCATGGTTTAAGGATCAAACATAGCAAAAGGAATGGAAACCTAACAAAATTAAACTGCAAGGTTCATGGATATCCTAGAGTGAATGGAAATTCACTAGAGTAAAAAGAGTAGTAGGTAAAGGTCTGAAATCATCATAGAATATGATCTAACATAGTTTGAAGATCAATTTAGTCAAAGATAATAAAAAACCAATAGATCTTATGCTAGGTCTTTATCGAAATCATACTGTGAAGTTCATGGAAGAGCTAGAGTGAATGGGGATTCACTCTAGAACATAGAGAATAGAAAAATAAATAATATCAGCAAGTATTGTCACATCCTCCCAGCCGGTACCCTAACTGGCATACCCGAGAGTGTGATCCACAGCCCAAAAGATCAAGTTTAGGAACGATCATATCCATTTTGCACAATAACATAATCAAAAGCAAGAACAAATCATAATGTTCAAGTAATTTATAATAAAAGTCAAGAAAGGATCTCAGAAGGATCACTAAGAATATCAGAGTGCGGAAAACAAGATACCAAATCAAAAGACTACTGTAGAGTATAGCGGAAATATACTCCACAACATATGCGGAAGGTAGATCGAAATCTAAGTAAAGCTCTAAGCTAATACAAGTAAAGTAAAAGATAAGTCTAGAAGAAACAAGAGAAATCTAATCCACATCTTCAGTTGGCTCTTCTTCATCTTCAGTCCTCATCTTCTTCACCTTGCTCTTTCTTATATGGACAATCATCGTATTCCAAACCTGCAGAGAAGTCTAACAACAGATATGGTACAAAAGGAGTGAGTTTCGAAAGAAACCCAGTAAGGCAGTTAAATCCATAATAACGTAAATGGCAAGATTTCAAAACAAACATAAATGCAATATGATATGAGACAAACAATGAATGTATGATTCTAACTCTATGTATGCTGGTCTCTATTGGCAGACATGCTTTAAGTCATAGCACCATACTTCTTTGGGTAGGTCAATCACACAACGCCTTTTGGTAGTGGGTCCGGCATCCCTCGGGACATTCCATGGCTGGGGGTTAAGTCACCTCTCTCTCACATCACCATTGGTCTAAGTACTGGCGCATGTCAAGGTAAAGCCTAGCCAAATGCAAGTCTTCTACTTAGTTATATCAAGTCAGATCCAGATACGTCCATTCCTCGCCCCTGGCGATCCTTTCCGGTATCCTTCACACTAGAGTCCTCATAGTCCCTGACTACGGACTCATCAACCCTATAGGTCATCCACATATGGTAAACGGGAAGCTCTCACGTCCTCTCACGGGTTGGTTACCGGTCTTGAGCGCCCGTGAGCCCAAGTCTATCCATATGCAACCCTACCAATAAATGGCCCCCACAATGTGATTCCTGTCCTCTCATGGGTTGGTTACCGGTCTTGAGCGCCCATGAATCCCCATTGCTACCACGGGTCGTTCGGTCTCAATACCCTTCCGAATCGGGTCTGATATAACGGGGTATTCCTAGCCAAACACTACTAGGCAGCCCTAGGTATGAAAATCAATAATTCAGGAATGTGTCAATGGGCATCTTCGGAGAACATCCCATACTATTCCCTTCGATGTCCAAGGACAGAAGTGTCAAAAGGACACCTCTCCTTCCCGAACCATACTTAATCAATCACAATCACAAATCAATTATATCATACACATTTACAGTATATAGAAAATATACCATAATAAGATTCATCTCATATACAGTTGACAAATAAAGACTTTCATAAACTAAAGAAAGCAAGTAAATAATGCTACTGTAATTGAAGTAAATACAACAGTAATATATTCATAAAAGAATCTAATTATGGTAACAAATCTGAAAGATTCTAATATAGAAACTAAAATCACACAATCTATGCTATTACAGAAGTAACCATCCTTACCTTATATAACTTGAAGAGAATCTCCAAGGATCAAGGAGAATCTTCCTAAACTTGGCAAGAAGGTCCTAAACAAGTATATATATCATATTAGGAAAGAAACCTAGAAGATAAGAGATCAAATCATCCAAAACAGACCAAATATGAGGTTACTGTCCTCATTGGTCGATTGACTTGGTCTACTGCCTCAGTCGACCAATGAGTCGACCAATAGAGACAGTGGCCTTCAAAATCAAAGTTTTTAGAATATAGAACCGAATTTGGTGGTTCAAAAGGGTACCAAAAAAGGGGGAAACTACTATGAAAGTATCCTAGTATATAGAGGACTTCAAAACACTAATCAAATCAAGTCTTCAAGTTACAAATTAGGAAACAAAAGTTACCATAATTAGATCAATCATGGTTCTTGAAGAATTCATAGTAAAAATCATGGACAAGAACGATAGGATGATGGATCATAGGTTGTGATAAAGAAATCATGAAAAGCATGCATAGATCTTCAAGAAAATATATATAAGACTGAAGAACATGAATCTAAATAAGGAAACAAAACTTACCATAAATGTATCAGTCATGGTTCTTGGAGAAAGCATGGTGTGATCAAGAAGAAAGAACTAGAGATTGATAGGTTACAACTCTTGTAAGGAAAACACAACGATTGACTACTAATATGATCAATAAAACAGATCTAAGAAGATCAAAATTTGAGTCAAAAGATGAACAAAGACAAGATCATGATTTAGATCATGATTCCTTCAAAAGCTTGCATTGATCATGATTAAGATCATCGCATTAGCCATTAATCCTTAGGAAGATCATGAGGGATGAGTAGAGAGATGTTTGCAACAGAGAATGCAGCATCTTCTCTACTGTCTCAGCCCAAAAAGGAAAGAAAAACAGAGATGGAGAAGAAGAAGAGAGTGTAGACATACCTTTGATGCAAGAGGAAGAAGATTACTTGAGTTCTTGCGAGAGATCAACCAAGGATGCAAGGAAATTGATTAGAATGGAGTTCTAACTAGTTCCAGAGGCTTAGGAGGTAGAGGAGATGAAGTAATCCCAAGGTTGGACTTAAATAGAGCAAGAAAGACCTAAATCTAGAAAACAGATCTCATTGGTCGATTGGATTGGTCTACTGGCTCCAGTCGACCAATCAGTCGACCAATGGAGACAGCAAGGTACATAATGCACTGTTTTGGTCATAACTTCTTCGTTTGAAGTCCGATTGATCCAAAATTCAAAAGGGAACTTCACACAAACATAATAAGACTATCTAGCATGAATTGGGCATCATCCATGGTCCAAAAATCAGTACTTTATAAATTGGGAACATGAGTTTCTAAATTGGAAACAACATGGTTCTCATAGCAAACTCACCATGGATTCAAGGGAAGAATTAGAGAGAACAAGGCTTCTCTCTAATGGAATATCAAGAACATATCAGAGGCAAGAATAACTAAATAGAAAATCAAAAGAATACTAATCCTAGAATGAGAGGAATCAAAATTAGAAACTTACTAGAATGCTTATATCAATGGTCAACATAGAAGGCTATAATGGCTAGGAAGAAAGGGGAATTGATTCAAATAGATGAAATACATTAGAACAGCAGTAAGGCTATGATCAATCATGTTAAACATTTTTTATTAAAGAAGCTACAGTAGAATGATCATGCTGTCCAAAACTCAATCAAAATTAGTGAAGAATTGAGGAGATTCACCATGTGGCTTCAAGGAATGCATAGAGTGATTGGGGGTTCACTCTGAGACATAAGGAGATTAGAGAATAGGTAGTTATAGTAGTGTAACACCTTCTCCACAATCAAAACATCAAGATAGAACAATAAGAAGAAGAAAAGAGAGAAGAAGGAGATAGAACACTGAAATCAAGGTCCAACTTCAAGGTGTAACATCAAACTAACCTTTCTTCACCCAAAATAGATAGGGTGTTCTGGCTAGGTTTGGGCTGGATTTCACAAGTATAAACCTTGCAAAAGGTCTATATAGTAGGTAAAAACAATTGGAAGAGAAGAACTAGAATGAAGAGAATGAATGCTAACCTTTTAGAAAGTGAAACGACAAATGGAAACCTTGACAGATGCTTCCAAACCTTCCTTCACCTTGGAGAGGATTCTCTTGAGAGTCTCTAACATTCTCTGATGGCTTTAGAACATAATGACATGTTTTAGAATGAAAAACAATTAAATAGGCTTCAAAAATCTAATTTCCCAATAGTGGCCCTTTTTGCCCCAAGACAAGCTTGGTAGCCTAGGGCGACCAAGGCAGGCTACCAACCCCTAGACTTTTGATGAAAAGGGAATTTTGGTGCTCCGGAAGCCCTAGCTTCTTCTTGGGACCTTTTCCAAGTTATAGAAGGGTCTTAGTTGGTTTTCCGAGATCTTCTACTTGTGTCATTACTGTTCTCTTTATCCATCTACCAAGTCCGTCAACATTTGAGTTAATTCTTCTTCCATATTCTGACAAAGTTCCTAACTTAGCATCATCTCCATCTACTTCCATTGGTTTCAATTCGGATGACCCACAATTGCCTTCTTCCCGCACTCAGATTTTCAAACCTACAATATGTATTTTTGTTAGGGTTTTGAGGGATTTCACATCCTAGAAGAAGATAAGACTCATGAATCCATCCTTGCCACTGAATTGAAAAGCCAAAACATGACAGAACATCAAACAAATCTTCCAAGATAATGAGTTATATGCCTTTTTAATATCCAATTTCAGCCCCATACCTTCCCCTTTGACTGAAGTAAAGTATGTTGGATAGTTCAAAGGCAGTCGAAATATTTTCAAAAATTATCTTCCCTTTCTGGAAGGCACCCTCGTCTTCTAAAATAAGCATGAGCAGCAAGGTACTTAGTCTAGAAGCCATAATTTTAAACAAAACCTTACAAAAGAAATTCTCATACAAAACGGTTTGAACTTATCTAAAGTTACAACATCCCCCCCCCCCTTTGGTATAAGAGTTATAAAACAGTTATTAACCCCTTTTGGGATCTTTCCTTTTCTAGAGAAAGCTTGAACAATAGAACTAAGAGAAGAATGCACCACATCCCAACATTATTGCAACCATCGCCTAATCAATGTCTGCAATACTAGCTACAAAATTACTGCTGAACTTCTTGTTAATAGATTTAAGCCCCTTTTAAACAATCTGATCTCTCCTTAGTAGGGTGCTTTCGTACCGGGAATGAAAATTAATGATAACATTGTATTACCTATGAAAATTATCATTTTGAGAGAAGAAAAAAGGAAAAGGGGGTTGGGTTTCCATTAAACTTCATCTTTCTAAAGCTTTTGATACAGTCGAATGTGGTCTTCTCACTAGTATCTTTAAGTTCCTAAGTTTTGGGGAAAATTGGACCTCCATGATTCACTCTCTCATCAATAAAATACCGCAAAACCCTAATCTAAAAATTGATATTGTATGCCCGAAAACCCGGAGTGTGGTAGAAGGCAACTGTGGGCCATCCAAGTTGAGACCATTAGATCAGACTCTGAACCAATGGAAGTAGATGGAGATGATACTGAGATGGGAGTTTTGTAAGAATTTGGAAGAAGATCTAACTCGGACGTTCACAAACTTGGTAGATGGATCAAGAGTACAGTGACAACACGTGTAGAAGGTCCCAGAAAATCAAGTAAGACCCAGACTGAGCTAGGGCTTTCAGAGCCTCAATTCCACTCCTAAAGAAAAAGTACCAGGGGTGGGTTGCCTTCTCTGGTCTCCCCAGCCGACCAACCTTACTTCGAGAAAAAGGGTATTTTGGGTAATTGATCTTTTTGAAGCCCTATTTAATGATTTTTCGTTCTAAAACGTGTCATTATGTTCTAAAGTCGTTAGAGAACGTCAGAGCTTCTCAAGAGAACCCTCTCCAAGGTGAAGGAAGGTGTGGAAAGTGTCTGTTAAGAAGAAGGTTAGTATTCATCTTCCTCGTTCTAGTTCTCTTCTTTTGATTGATGCTACCTACTGCTAAGACCTAGAAGAAGGTTTCACTTGTTGTAATGACCTAACTCTTCTATCATCTTTGCTGTACAGTGAATCCCCATGCACTCTAGCTCATCCATGAATCTCGCAGTAAGATTTTGGAGAAGACCTACTATAGCATTTGTTAGGTTTTCATTCTTTTGCTTTGTTTGATCTCTAAACTATCATAGATCATGTTCTAGTATGATTTCAGAATTTTCCAGATAATTTTGGAGTAGTTTAGAACTTAACGAGAGGTTTCTTGTCGATCTGAGCCAAATTTGTTCGTACATAAAGTCTGGTTGCTTGGTCTGGTTGCCCCGAGGGACCCAACCAAGGTTTGGCAGTTCATGATTGGGTTGATTGCTCTGGTTGCCCCAAGCAACCCACCCATTGTCAAGTTGGTTGTTTGTTCTCTTTTTAATTATTTTAACTTTGAACCAACATGTTAATAGGACTTTTTGGGAAGCGTAAACTCACTCTTTCACCTATTTTTCAAAGGTTGCAAATTGATAGCAAGGTGAGGACGTTCACTTGCACATAATCATAGTTACATTCTTGTTGTTATGGAACTTGATTAGATGACTACATATTGTTGTTTTAGGGTTTTGGCATGATTGTTATGACTCTAAAATTTCAAAATATAGATGATCAATGATTTTTTTTTTCATATATGATCATCATGTGACTGTTTGGACTTGGAATGACTTGTGATTGTGAAATGGGGAATATCATTCGGGTGTTTATGTCTTAGGACATCAGTGGAGGTGGTATGAGACACAATCATGTGATGCCCCTTGGCGCTTTTCATGATCATTGGATGTTATAACTAGGAAGTCTAGTTGAGTTTGGCTAAAAACCCCATCATATCACACCCTATCGGCATGGGTATTGATGCCGAGTGACCCGTTGAAGTAGTGTGGGGTGGTGGGTGCTCAAGACTGATAGCCAACATGTGACAGGACACAACCACATTGTGAGGGGCCATTCATTGGTAGGGTTGCATATAATAGAATTGATCTCATGGGTGCTCTAGACCGGTAGCCAACCCGTGAGAGGACATGAGGGCTTCCCATCCACTATATGCGGATGACCAATAGGTTAAGAGTTAGCGTAATCCAAGGTGGTTAGTGCCATAGGATACAATGACTCTAGTAGGTAAGGATACTGAACCAAGATTGTGAGATGCATGAGGGGAAGTATATGAACTTAGGTTGATGTGACTAAGCAGCTGACTTGCATTGGGCTAGGTATAACCCTGACATGTGCCAATACTAATACCAATGGTGGTGAGAGAGTGGTGACCTAAACCCCAGCCATGGTGATAGTCCGAAAGGGATGCCTTGACACCTTACCAGGGATTTCGAGACCGGTAACCAACCCGTGAGAGATCAGAGTGACCATACCTTCCCAGAGGAGGCTAGTGTTCCATCTTAATGTGTATCTGCCATTAGAGTCTAGCATCCGTTAGAGTATAGTTGCATTTTTGCATTTTGTCTCACATCATATTGCATAATGTAATGTATTGATTTGGATTGTGATTAGTTATTTGTTTGTGAACTACTCACTGAGTTCTTTTGAGCTCACCCTTCAGGGACAATGTTTGTTTTAGACTTTGCTACAATACAGTTGTTATTGAAATCCAAGAATAGGAGACATCGACGATCGATTCGTATGGTGGACAAGGTTTTGGAGACTATGATGTTCACAGTGAAGACTGTTCATGTCTTGTGTTTGTACCAGAATTAGCTCGACTCATGAGCTGATCTATTTTATTCGCGATACAAAAATTTTTTAATTTAAGAACTATACTTTACTTAAGGACACATACCTAATGTTACACTTAGGATAATTTTGATCTTTCATTATTATTTTCGGTTGTATACGTTAGATTTGATAATACTTTCGCATTCTGATTATTTTACATCACTTCCGCACTCTGATTATGGTTTTGAGATCCTTCTAAGATCCTTAACATTTGATTTTTATTCATTGTTAATATTAATACATTGATTTATTCTTGCTCATGATTGGACTATTGTGTGGAATGGTTGGATGATTATCTGAGACTTGATCTTTAGGGTTGTGGATCATACCTTTGGGTATTCGGGTAATTGGGTATCGGCTGGGGGGCTGTGACACATCTTTTCTATCTCTTTCTTTGTTGAAGTTAATGGTAATCCCCACGACCTTTTTCCCTCCTCTAGAAGAATCAAACAAGAGTGCCTTTTCTATGCCACATTCTTCGAATCCCTGATATGAGTATTTCAAGTAAATATTTGGGCACTTATATTTTTAATTCTAGATTGAGATCTCGGGATTTGCATTTCCTTATTGACAAAGTCTCTTTCTATGTTTTGGCTTGGAATGCTAATTTCCTCTCCTATGCAAGAAGGTTGGTCTTGTTAAAATCTGTTCTCTCCTCCATCCCCTCTTATCAAATGTGGTGCTTCGACATACCCTCTTCTATTTGTTCGAAACTTGATTCTCTTGCTTTCAAATTTTGGACTAGTTGCTCTAGTTCAGATAAGAAGGGTTACCTCATCAAGAAAGACATTTTCCTCAAGTCCTCTTGGTTAGGGCGGGGCTGGTGTTCACACTTCACAAGACTCATGTTCATAATCTTGCTCTTCTTCACAAGCTGTCTTGGAGAATGATCTCTAATCCCACCTTTGTTTTGTCTCAGATCTTAAAATCTGAATACTTCCCTGCTTCTTCTCCATTTAATCCTCTAGTTTGGAAATGGAAGGAGTCCAGAATCTAGAATGGGATTGCCAAAATTGGTAGGGGAGAGTCCTCTTTCCTTTGGCAGGATCCTTAGATTCCCACCATACCTAACTTTGTTATCTCCCATTCCCCGCATCATGGGTCCTCCAACCTTCCAGCTGAAAACTTCATTAATAATGGCACTCGGGATTTGAATAAACTCTCATCCTTCCTCCTTACTTTATATCTGAAATTCTGAAAATCACACCCAATCTCTCAAATGATTCTTGGTCCCACCTTCTTGTGAAAAATGGAACTTTTTCTAGCTACCAGAAAATTCTCTTGTGATTCAATTTCCTTAAGACTCTAATAAAATCACAATCAGATTTTGGAAGATCTTTAAGGCTTTTAACCTGCATCCTGGATTTAAATCTTTTCTCTGGCAAGTCATTCATAGTGGTCTAGCTCTGAACAGTAATATATCTAAATGGAATAAATCTAAATGGAAACTGTGTGTCTCTGTGATTGCACCAATGAAACTCAACGGCACGTTCTTATTTCATGCTGGTTTGCAAAACATGTTCTCTTTGCTAGTCCTCCTAACCTCAGAGCTAAATCATTTAGGGCCAAGTCTATTATGCATTTACTTGTGGATCTTAGTATTCATTTTAATTGGGAAAAATCAGCCATATTTTTGGTTTTATCTGTTTCTTTCTATTATATATGGAAAACCAAAAATTTAGCTCTACTAAATGGAAAGAAGCCAACCCCAAGTATGATCTGAACAGGATTCTTTTTGGGCTTAAAGAGTTCAAAATTTATCCACCTCAATCAAGGACACGACCTGAAAATAATAGTTCTTCCTTCAACCACTTCCATTACATGATTTCACCTGGAATATGACAAGGAAACCCACTTTGATTATTGTGGGCTACATGGGCAACAAGGAACATCGATGGAAGTGGATGATGGCAAGTGGAAAAGAGGCTGCTACCTCACTTAAGTGGCTGGAACTAGAGGTTTTGACTCGTAACTGGAACCGCTGCTATATGGCCTAGTAGATGGTTGGAAGTTCAGTCTTGAGTCTAGTATTCAAGTTTCTAAAGATTGGACAAAATTGTGATGATCTGCTTCAATTTATTCCTATAACCAGCTAGACTAATTTGGCCTATTGAGTTAGTCCCTATTTTTCTCTCTGTTTCTACGAATATGTCCAGTCTTAAATTTGGTAGTGATATGGAGAGTTTATGATGAGACCGGGTTCATACCTGGTCCGACCCTCGACCCCGGTCGAGACGGAGAAAACCGAATCGCTCCCGAGCGAACCGGATCCAGAAGATGGCTTGCTGAAGAAGAAAGATTATTCGGCTGCAAGCGTGCCCTAATCTTACTTATGGATTAGGGTAATCACCCTGATGATAGCAGACTCAAACTGACGGCTGCGGATAATCATCATCAAAGGGATAACTATCGCATAACCTAACGGTTATCTCAGGAGTCCTCTACTAGCCCAAACTAGTAGAAGTCTATCGCTCAACGGATCTCATTGATAAGATCCAACGACTACCCGAAGAAGGCTCGAGTGCATCCAACGAAGGAGATTCGAAGGTACACTCTATATAAACCTCACTACCATACAAGGTGAGGGGATGGATCAATCGATCAAAAAGAATACTATCTGAGACTCAGGTTCAGATACATACTGATAGATCCAAACTATCAACGTCCTGCTATCTAGATCACCTTCCCCGTTTCTTCATTCATTAGCTCTGTGCTTCTAGCAGAGCCGTTTGTGATTAAGTTCATCAACTGACTTAGCCTTCGGAGGTGGACTCCCGACCCCAGCGGTCGGGCCACATCTGACGCTTTCGTTTTGCAGGACATCACGTGGAGATCCAAGGGCTGAGCAGATTTTGGACGCATCATTTGGCGCCGTCTGTGGGAAAGACTTGAAAAAGCCATGGTGACTAGATCAGCAGCCGCTGCACAACACAATTCCGGTGTTCAGATACCTGGGGTGAATAATCCAGATATTCCCCAGGAAAGCCAAAATCCTATCGAGGTGGATGATGGCCAGGGAGGACGTAATCTTCCTCCTGATACAATCCAAGATCAATTGGATCAGGTAAAGATTCAACTCTTGGAGGTGAGCCAAGCACTCCGCGTGCTCACCAGACGAGTGGTTATACCACAAGAACCTGATCAACACGATTCAAGGAGACGTGCATTGCCACGTGACCAAAGAATGGCTGAAGACCGGAATGTTGATCAGAATTTCCGTGAAGGAGACCGAGGACTTCGGAGGATTAATGATCAACCAAGGCGAGGTGATCGGTTCGACAGACCGCAAGAGAGTACAACTGATTCAAATACAAGGTTGGATACAGGGGTAAGAACTCACTCACCCACTGTCAGAAGAACCGTTCGTGATGATCGAGCAGTTCATGACGAGAGAAACGTTCGTGAAGGACGGGCTGTTCGTGATGATCGAGTAGCACGTGATGATCGTGTTAATCGAGGTCGTGATCGTATTGCTGAAGATCACCCGACCCAGATTGGTCAAGAATTGGCCAACATCAATGAGAAGTTAGGGCAGTTGGCTAAGGGAAGAATAACTGAGGATATTTACTCAGTCATTCGGAAGACTCCTTTTGCTGAGCCAATTGCGGGATATCGGTTTCCCCATAACTTTTGTTTGCCTACCTTCTCAACATTCGATGGCTCCGGAGATCCAACAGCTCACATCGGCTATTACCAACAGACCATGGCAGTTTCAGGTAATTCTGATGAAATTTTATGCAGGGTTTTTGGTTCATCTCTAACTGGAGCAGCACAAAAGTGGTTTTCGAACCTCCCCTCTCGAAGGATCGTAAACTTTGATGAATTGGCGCGCCAATTCATAGGGCGATTCCAGAGTGGGATACAGGTCAAGAAAACGGAGGAAACCTTGTTTACTGTCAAACAAGGAAAGAACGAATCGATCAGAGAGTTTCTAAAAAGATTCAACAAAGTGACGATGGAGATAGAAAACTTGGATGAACAAGTAGCTAGAACCACTTTATTCACAGGACTCACAAATCGGAAACTCCTGGAGTTATTACTCCAGGATATACCCACGACTTATGCTGAGTTGGTACAGAGATGCCAGAAGCAAGCTGAAGTCATGGAGATTCTAGATGCGCGCCAAGGAGATAATAAAGTCTCCAATAAGGAACAAAAGGCTCCTGAGCAGAAGCAAAAGCCAAAAAAGAATGTTCGCGATCGGGTTGGATGATCCCAACCTTGGCGCCAAAGCTCCCCCGGTAGAAGTGAGTACACTCCATTGAATGCTCCTCGGGCTGATATTTTGAATATCCACAAAAGAAAAAATATTTTGAAGTGGCCGCCTAAAATTCTTTTGAAACCCGGAGAGCAGCAAGATCGGGAAAAGTATTGCCGATTCCATAAGGACTATGGTCATTATACTAATGACTGTCGTCATCTGAAGGCAGATATTGAAAGATTGATATCTCAGGGACATCTGTCCAGTTTTGTTAGCAGGAGAAGGGAGGAGCCACGTGGGCCACGTGCGGCTGCCCCTAAAAGGGATCGTTCGGTTAGTTCAGAACGATCAAGGGAGGCCCCGAAGTCTAAAAAAGGCAAGGAGGTGATTGAAGCTGCTACTCGGTCACCGATCCTTACCATCTTCGGGGGACCAGAGCCCGAATCATTCCGGAGTCTAAAAACCAAATCCAAATTTGTTGGAGCCGGAGAGTCGCAGAAGCGGAAGAAGCTGAATGGTGATGATTCTATCACCTTTAGCAAGGAAGACGAAAGAAACGTTTGTTTACCTCATGATGATGCTATAGTCATCAAGGTAGAGATTGCACGGCGGGAAGTGCATAGAGTTTTGATTGATACAGGGTCTGCAGCTGACCTAATTTCCTACGAAGTGTATCAAAAATTGAAGGTGGATCAGGACTTGATGAAACCTTCATCTACACACCTATATGGCTTTGCAGGGTCATCTGCAGTAGCGGAAGGATCGGTTCAGTTGGATCTATCCATTGGAAGTTTTCCTAAAGAAACAACTGTCCGAATCAATTTTTTGGTGGTTCGAGAACTACCAGCCTATAATATGATTCTCGGGCGACCATCTTTATCCAAGATAGGTGCTATTGTTTCGACAAAGCACCTGAAGATAAAATTCCCGACTGATATGGGAATCGGTCAAGTCTCCTCTGACCAGAAGATCTCTCGGCAGTGTTATGTTGCCTATTTAAAAGACAAGGAGGGTCCGAAGAAGGTTATTGCCCTCCCCATAGAAGTTTGAGATGATCGGGAAGAGACGGAGATGCAAAGGCCCGAACCAGTGGAGAAACTGGAGCAAATCCAGCTGTGTACCGAGGATGAGAAAAAGATTACTTATATCGGGTCTGAACAGTTGGAAGAATTTAAAGATGAGTTGAAGTTATTTCTTCAACGGAATAAAGATGTATTCGCATGGTCTGCTGAGGACATGCCTGGGATCGATCGGGCCATTGCAGAGCACAAACTCTGGATAGACCCTAAGGCGAAACCGGTGATACAGAGAAGAAGAAATTTCTCTATTGAAAAGTATGAAGCCGTTCGGAACGAAGTTGAAAAACTTAAGAATTCTGGTTTCATAGAACCAATCGAGTGCCCAACTTGGTTGGCCAACGTGGTGATGGTGAAAAAGGCAAATGGGAAGTGGAGGATGTGTACAGACTACACGGATCTAAACAAAGCTTGCCCAAAAGATTGCTACCCGTTGCCTCGGATTGACCTCTTGATAGATGCTACTGCAGGATATGAAACTTTAAGTTTCATGGATGCCTACTCAGGGTATAATCAGATCCTTATGAATAAGGAGGATGAGAAGTATACGGCTTTCATGACTGATCGTGAAAGCTATTATTACAAGGTCATGCCTTTTGGCCTGAAGAATGCAGGAGCAACATATCAGAGGGCCGTCAACAAGATTTTCAAAGAGCTGATAGGAAAGAATGTTGAAGCATATGTTGACGACATGCTGGTGAAAAGCTTTACAAAAGCAAATCACATTGCAGATTTGACTGAGGTTTTCTCAGTACTGAGGAAACATCAAATGAAGTTGAACCCGGAAAAATGTGCCTTTGGAGTCTCCTCGGGCAAATTCTTGGGTTTCATGGTATCACAGAGGGGAATTGAGGCTAATCCTGCCAAAATTCAAGCTCTGATTAATATGGAGGCTCCCAAAACCGTTCGGGATGTACAATGTTTGACAGGGAGAGTTGCTGCCTTAAATCGATTTATCTCCAAGTCCGGAGAAAAATGTTTGCCTTTCTTCAAGGCGCTTAAAGACCTGAAGGGCAGTAAGGAAGCAAAGTGGACTGAAGAGTGCCAGAAAGCTTTCGAGGAATTAAAAGAAGCACTTGGACAACCACCGATCCTGTCCAGACCGGAGAAGGGGGAAATATTACAGCTATATCTAGCGACATCCCTTTCGGCGGTCAGTGCAGTACTTGTTCGGGAGAAAGATAAGAAACAGTGGCCGATTTACTATGTAAGCCACGTGTTGCTAGATGCGGAGACGAGATATTCGCAGATTGAGAAGCAGGCTCTGGCTCTCATGATGGCCGCCAGGAAGCTAAGGCCATATTTTCAGGCTCATCCAATCGAGGTATTTACAACTTTTCCTCTTAGTAAAGTTCTTAACAAACCTGATTTGTCTGGAAGGATGGTATCCTGGTCGGTTGAGCTAAGTGAGTTCCAAGTGAGCTTTAAGCCCAGAACTGCAATCAAGGCTCAGGCATTAGCCGACTTTGTAGTAGAAACTACTGCACCAGTGGAACCCACCATTGAGGATCACATTATACCAACCACTTGGGAGGTATATGTGGATGGTTCGAGTAATAAAGACGGAGCAGGCGCTGGAATTCTATTAAAAAGTCCAGCAGGATTTATTATTCGATATGCTTTAAGATTCGCATTTGATGCAAGTAATAATGAAGCGGAATATGAGGCCCTGATAGCAGGACTTCGGTTGTCAAAGGCATTGGCTATTTCAGATGTTACTATTTATAGTGACTCTCACTTATAGTCAACCAAGTCCAGGGGGAGTATGGCATTAGAGAACCACGCTTGCAAAAATATCGGGAGATAGTGCAGGCATTTCAAAACCAATTTCGGAATTTGAAGATATCTCAGATTTCGAGGAATGAAAATTCAGTGGCAGATGAGCTATCCCGATTAGCCAATGCCAAGGAAAAGAATCTAGACCCTTCGGTCTACATTGAAGAGGTAACTTTTCCAAGTTATCATGAGAAAGAAATTTCTTATATTGAAGCAGAACGTTGCTGGATGGATCCAATAATCGAATATCTAAGAGATGACAAGTTACCCGAGGATCCAGTAGAGGCAAGGTTGATCAAGATTCGATCAGCTAGATTTGTCATTCAGAATGGGAGACTATACAAAAGATCTTATGTTGGACCCCTTATGAGATGTATAGGCCCCGAAGGAGCAAAATCAGCTTTGGCTGAGGTTCATGAAGGAATTTGTGGCGCTCACATGGGTGGCAGAGCCCTGGCCCACAAAATTCTAAGACTTGGGTTATATTGGCCTAAGATCCAAGAGGCTGCTATGGACTACGTTCGTCGATGTAGTAACTGTCAAATTCATGCTACAGTATCGAAGCGCCCGGCGGAAATTATGACTTCAATTCTAAATCCCATTCCCTTTGCAATGTGGGGAATTGATATCATGGGCAAATTCACCAAGGCATCGGGCGGACGGGAATATCTGATAGTAGCAATTGATTACTTTACAAAATGGGTAGAAGCCAGTGCACTGGCGACAATTACTGAGAAAAAAGTGGAGAAATTTGTGCTTGAATCAATCATATATCGCTTTGGGATTCCAAAGATAATTGTCACTGACCATGGTACTCAGTTCGACTGTCCACAATTTGAGCAATTCTGTGGAACATATATGATCGAGCATCGTATGTCCTCAGTGGCATACCCCCAAAGCAATGGCCAGGTAGAGGTTACTAACCGAACACTACTGGAAGGAATAAAGAGAAGACTCGAAGCTGACAAAGCTTCTTGGGTCGAAGAACTACATAATGTACTGTGGGCTTATAGAACTACGGTTCGAACACCTACAGGAGAAACTCCATTCAGGTTGGCATATGGATCCGAAGCATTGGCACCTGTGGAGATAATGGCGGGGACGTTACGGGATCGTGAGTTCGAGGAAAAAGCAAATGAACAAGGACTGCTTGATAGTCTTGATTTGTTGGACGAAGTTCGGGCAAAGGCAATAGCACGAACTCAACATTATCAAAGAAGGATAGCGTCTCATTATAATACTCGAGTGAAGAATCGTCGGTACTTAGCCGGAGATTTGGTGTTGAGAAACACCCTAGCTTCCGACCCGCGTCACCAAAGAAAGTTGGACCCTTCCTGGGAAGGACCTTATATGGTTGTGAAACCGGTCGGTTCAGGAGCTTACAGGCTGAAGAACATCGATTCCCAGAAAGAGTTGGATCGTTCGTGGAATGCTAGGCATCTCAAAAAGTTTTATCCTTGAGGATGATTTCAATTTTGTTCGCGATGTAATCATTTTCAACTCAATCAATGCAATTTTTGGCTTTCAACAAACTATCTTTTGATTGGGGGGCATCATACACCACATTCAAGAACAAGATCCAACTATAAGGCATCGGATGAAAATTCGTGTGGGTCCTTCAACACTTCAACGCTTATGGAAAATCTTTCGAACTTTCTTAAGTCGGGGCATCGGATGAAAATCCGAGTGAGTTCCTTTTGCAAGGCGTCGGTTTGAAACCCGAGTGAGTTCCTTCTAGACTTATTGATTTTTGAATTATCCTTAAGTATAAGGCATCGGTTTAAAACCCGAGTGAGTTCCTTCTCAGACTTATTGTATTTCTCCGGAAATCCTTAAGTATAAGGCATCGGTTTAAAACCCGAGTGAGTTCCTTCTCAGACTTATTGTATTTCTCCGGAAATCCTTAAGTATAAGGCATCGGTTTAAAACCCGAGTGAGTTCCTTCTCAGACTTATTGTATTTCTCCGGAAATCCTTAAGTAAAGGCATTGTTTCAGACAACTAAGACCTAATGCAACGGCGATTCAAGTGGCTAGCAAAGTTCAAGATAAAGTAATTTCTTATTTCTTCAGAAGATCCAAAGAGGCCAGTATCAATACAATTACAAGAGCTGGATACAATCTCTGATCAAAGAAGAAAGTCATTACAAGTGACTGTTAACAAGTTATACAAGATCGACGCGACTTGCTAGAACAAACATATGAGTCAACCATTGGTGGGGAGTCAAGGAAAAGAAGAGAAGAAATGAGGATTACAAAAAAAAAAATTCGATATTTAGAAAATCCTCCGCAATTTCATACTCTTTGTCCAGCTTGTCCAGGAGGAGAATGGTCCTCGACCAAACTCGCATTCGGCACAAGCTAGTCATAATTGACTTCTTCCAGCGGAGAATAAACAGGAGAATCTTCCAGATATTGCATAATATCTGGATCGGAAGGTGGAGGATCGATCTTATCCTTGGTCCAGTCGGGAGGAGGAATACCCAGGTTGGTAAATACTTCAGGATGGCAAACAGCACTGTAGGGAGTCGTATCAAAATGAGGATCTTTCCTTAATATTGATTCCCATACTTCGTTCTCACCATCCCGGTACGCCTGCAAGTTATAAGCATTCAGCATATCAACAAAAGGCTTACTGTGTAAATACTTGAAGACGCAGGCTCTGCGGACATCAGTTGGAAGGGATTCGGGCAAAGGAACGACAGCTTGCCTTTCGGGTAATGTTTCAGATCCTTTAGCTCCTGACTTTCCAACTGTTCGCTCCAGTCGCCGAATCTTCTCCCTGGCATCATCCAAGTCCGACCGAAGACGACCAATCATCGAATTCTTTTCTCCTGCCACCTCCCAAGCTAGATTCCGAAGGCGAGCAATCTCAACATCTTTAGCTTCAGAGATTTCCCGAAGCCTAGAAACTTCATTGCTCAACCTATTGAGTCTAGTAACTGCTTCCACTTGGTTGTGGAAGTTACCAGCAAGACTCCTGCAAACAACTTTCGAGTTAGCGAGGAGCAGAAAAGTAATTTTTCAGAATTAGAGGATAATGAAGAAAGACTTACATCACCAGTGACTTCGTAAAGACTTGATCTGGAAGTTTGGAAAGAACTGCGCTCTCAAAAGTCATTCGAGCAGCAGTACACCATTCAAACGCTCTGTCAAACTCGTTTGACACTAATTCAGGCGAAGGATGAGAAGGATGAACTACATCAAGCAAAGGCTGAGCTTCATCACTTGTCACCCGACGGCGCTTCCTGGTGGCAAAATCCTCCAACTCAGAAGGAGAGGAGGAGGATGCCAAACAAGCACTAGAGTTAGAAATAGGAGCAGCACCTGCTGGGACCACACCTTCATCAGACGCCAACATAGTTGCCTCGGATGCCCGAAGAGTCTTCTTCGGGGGTGCACCAACAGCTCACCAACAGCGAGTTCCGGCAGCACCATCGGCAACGGAGTGATCAAGATCTTCATGGGAAAGACGAGCGATCACTTCGGGCAAAGGAGGCGTAGGGACGGCATCAACAGAAGCTGCAGGAATCTGACTTAAAGATTCACCACCAGCAGTCGCCTTACGCTTGGAGGATTCACTAGCTGAAACCACCGCACTGGCCCCAACCACCACCGACGCAACCTTTTTCTTGCAAGATTTTGCTCTGATAAAGTTCGGGTTGATCTTGGGAGCCACTATGCAAAACAACAAAAAAAAAAACCAGCCGTATCAGTACAGAAATAAACGACAGCAACAATGGGGAAACCCTAGTTTTCTAAAGCTTCTGAAAGACCAACAACCTAAACCCCAAGTATAACTACTGAGCAGTTTACATCGGGGGGAAGTGGGGAAAGAGATGAGAAATCAAAAAACTCACTTGTTCAGAAATAGATAGAGCTGTCGTCGGAGTACGAGGAATACGGAAGCAGGCCGAAGGACGAAAGGTTGCTTTGGCACTTTAGCAAATCTATCTTGCAGAAGTCAGGATAGATGGAGAGTACCCATGAAGGCTTTAAATAGCCTAAAGTATAAGACGACGGTTGAAGGCTAAGGACAACCGACGACCCAGATCGAAACGACGCTTCGAAATCCGCAAAAAGCAAGATCAACGGTCGAAGAGATGCCACATGGAAACATGTGGAAGCGAGCACCCGATGCAGAGAAACCTCCAATCGTCGCATTGCCATTAAAATAATGGATGTATTTCCTATTCATTGGAAATAGTGAATGGTATACAAAAGCAGGAAAACGTTTGAACTTCGCAAAAGGGAAACGTGCGGACTTTGCAATAAATGAAGTAGTGGGGAAGATTAATGCATCTTCCCGAAACGCATCTTCACAATATTTCTACAAGATTATTACTCGGCGAGGAATGAAAAGTTAAGTGATAAGTTTTATCATTAATACTTTGATATTCAAGGCAAGACTTCGGCAGGAGACGGGGAAATTTTGAGGCCAACATGAATAAAGAAATGTCTATTCAAAATGGAGAGTACATCTTTACAAAAGAACAACTCCCTAAGCCTTTTCTTCATTGTTGCCCGAGGGACCCTGGTCGGGATGACTTTTCTCAGGACCATGAGAAGAGCCTTCCTCAAGAATGGCATCGGCTGAATCCTCTACAGCAACAACTTGAGACTCGACTTGTGATTTCTCCTCTGGAAGTGCCGGCTCGTCATTCAAATATGCCTCATATTGAGGGTCAGCTGGAAAAGGATCATCTTCTCCCTGAGCCCAGTCTGGGAGATCCATACCAACTTTCCCGAAGACCTCTGGGTGGCATACCTCGCTAAAAGGAGCAGTGTCGAAGTCAGGGATCGTTCCAAGGATTTGCTCCCAAACGTCGTTCTGCCCCATGCGATAAGCCTGAATGTTGTAGAAACCTAGCAATTCGGAGAAAGGTACGCTGTTCAGGTATTTCCGAATGCACTCCTTCCGAAGGTCTGGCTTTATATGCTCAGGCTTGCTAGGGATTGCCAACTTCAGATGTTCTTCGAGCTCCCTACTTTTGATTTCAAGGCTGTCACCAAACAACGTGGCAGCTGCCTTTTGCTTCCTGGCCTCGCTCGGCAGCAGGAGACACGAATTCTCGAAGCTTCAAGAGCTTCCTTGAGGGAGATCACTTCTTCCTCATGCTTTTTCTGCAGCTCCACGGTAGCTGCAGTCAGCTGGTCTATTTCAGAATTGGCCTTGGCCAATTTCTCTTCACAAGTTTGCAGCAAGGAGAGCTGGTGCGACCAACCCGGCTCAATGCTTCCATGTGTTGATAAAAGCTCAACACAGCATTCCTGGGAAGACGGAAGATATCAGAAGAAGTCATAAGAAATTATGAAAACATAAGTAAGCAAGAAGACCGTTACCTTGTAGATTGACTAACAAGGGAGGTGTCATCCAGGGCTTCAAACTCCTGGCGATCAGAAGGAGCAAGTCTGAGGGAGCTCCACTCTGTAGCTTTCTCAGGATCCCGAGTGACCCTGTCGGTCATCTTCAGGGTCCACTGGGGGATGAAAACCTCCTCACCATCCGCCGAAGCTTTGGATTTTTTGTTGGAGGGAGCATCAATTGTGTCATGCCTCCTCTTGGTTCGGACGGAGGAAGAGACGTTAGCCCTCTCCACCATTGGTTTCTTCCCCTTACCCGAAGCATCAGCTACAGGCTTGATATTCCTGATAGCCCTGTAAGAGGGGTCGGGAGAGGGAAGAGAAACCTCTTGATCTGCAGTCAAGACCCTGGGCGATCGTTGCTCGGCTGTCACAACGGCCCTAGCTGTGAAACCCAGCCCTAACCTTGACCCGGAAACCTTGTTGTTTGTAGGTCCGATGACCCGAAGTAAAGTAAGAAGTCAGCTTTGGGCCATCCCGAGAGAGGACTTGGTGTCCGGCTTTGAATCCATGAAAGTTGATGATGAGGTTCTATTTATGGAAACTGAATCCTGATGAAGATCTAATTAGTTGATGGACTTGGAGTGCTCTCTATCTTGGTTTGAAGGCATTTCTACCTATTAGGTAAGTCACTTGACTTGTGTGCAAAACCCCTTTAGGTTTGGATTTGATCTGGACCTTCAATTCCCTGTTTTGGCCTTGTTGTCGCATTGGTCGCTGATTGGTCGATCGGGCGGCCGTCGACCAATACACTCGACCAATGAGTGCTGTCTTTGGCAATTAGGTTGATTCTTGCTCTATTTAAGTCCAACCTCGAGTCCACTTCGTATTTGCTGCCTCCAAACCCTCTCGAACGAACCAAAGACCTCTGCAAGTCATCTCTCTTGCATCCTTGGTGTTTTCTTGACGGATCTTCGTCGGAACTCTTCTTTTTGCATCAAAAGGTATGTCTACTCTCTCTTCTTCTCCTCCATCTTTGTTTTTCTTTCCTTTTTGAGTTGAGACAGTAGAAGAGATGCTGCATCCTCTGTTGCAAACATCTCCGAACATGTTCTCATGATCATCCTAAGGATTTAAGGCTAGAACAATGATCTTAACCATGATCATTGCAAGCTTTTGAAGGATTCATGATCAAACCATGATTTAATCTCTCGTTAATCTTCTAATCTGAATTCTGATCTCTTTGGATCTTCTTTCATTGATCATGTTAGTGGTTAATGGTTGTGTTTTCTTTCCATGATCCATAATCCATAGAATTCTAGTTGTTCTCTTCTACCTTACTATGTGTTCTTCATGATGCATGATAGTTACATATATGGTAGGTTTTATTTCCTTATTTAGATTTATGCTTCTAAGCCTTATTCCATGAAGACCTATGCATGTTTTCATGTTTTCATTACCGAAAGCAATGATCCATCCTCCTATAGTTCTTGTCCTTGTTTCCTATTTCAAATTCATCAAGATCCATGTTTGAGTTAATTATGGTAACTTTTTGTTTCCTAATTTGGATCTTGATACCTTGATTTGATTAGTGTTTTGAGGTCCCCTATATGCTAGAATACTACTGATGTAGTCTACCCCTTGATTAGTACCCTTTTGAACCACCAAATTCGGATTTCATATCTTAAAACTCGATTTTATAGGCTATCGTCGCATTGGTCGACGATTGGTCGATCGACCACTCGACCAATCCACTCGACCAATGAGTACAGCAACTCCAATTGGTCTGCTTTCGGATGTTTTGATATATTTTCTGTTAGGGATCTTTCCTAATATGTTGTATATACTTGTTTAGGACCTTCTTCTCAAGTTTGCCAAGATCTTACTTGATTTCTTAGGATCCTTTTGCGAGTTATAAAAGGTAAGGATGGTTATTTCCTTAATTACATAGATAGCATGAATCTAGTTTCTATATTTGAATATCATGAATATGTTTCCTAAATTAGATTCTTACAATGATATACTACTGTTGCATAACTTTGATTACAGTAGCATTACTTATTCATATTGAATTGATTCATGTATGATTTACTTACCAATGTTATACAAGTGATTGTAATACTCGATTTCTTTCCATATATGTAGTTACCATATATGTGATGATATGAATTGATGCATGTGTATGCTTACGTATGGTTTGGAAAGGAGAGGTGTCCTTTCGACACTTCTGTCCTTGGACTACTACGGGAATATTATGGGATGTTTCCGGAGATGCCCTCCGGACACCTTCCTAAACTGTTGGATGACATATCTAGGATTGTCTAGTAGTGTTTGGCTAGGATGTCCTGTTATGTCGACCCTAATCGGAGGGGTATTGAGACCGAACGACCCGTGGTAGCAATGGGGATTCATGGGCGCTCAAGACCGGTAACCAACCCGTGAGAGGACAGGAATCACATTGTGGGGGCCATTTATTGGTAGGGTTGCATATGGTTAGACTTGGGCTCACGGGCGCTTAAGACCGGTAACCAACCCGTGAGAGGACGTGAGAGCTTCCCGTTTACCATATGTGGATGATCAATAGGGTTGATGAGTCCGTAGTCCGAGTTGGTCGGTGCCATAGGATACGCCGACTCTAGTGTGAAGGATACCGGAAAGGATCGTCGGGACGAGGAATGGAAGTATCCGGATCCGACTTGATGTAACCAAGTAGAAGACTTGCATTTGGCTAGGTTTCACCCCGACATGCGCCGACTTATACCAAATGGTTGTGAGAGAGTGTGTTGACTTAACCCCCGCCAAGGTTTGTCCCGAGGGATGAAGGACCCATTACCAATCGGCTGCTCAAGACCGGTGAAATGATCCGTGAGAGAATCCAAGATATCTTAAATGATTGAGGATGTGAGTGGACTTTCCTAAAGAAGTACGGTGCTATGACTTAAAGCATGTCCGCCAATAGAGACCAAAGCATCCATAGAGTTAGATTCATTCATTCACTGTTTGTCTCATATCATATTGCATTTATGTTTGTTCGGAATCCGCCATTTATGTTATTATGGATTTTAACGCCTTACCGGGTTTCTTTGAAACTCATTCCTTTATTGTACAATGTTGTTAGACTATCCTGCAGTGTACCGGTATTATGCGGTCCCTATGAAGAAGCGCAAGGCGAAGAGACATATCTCCGGAAGGTGATTGCGGTTACCACAATTACTCGAAGATCCCTCGGTGGTTATGCTCCGTCGATGCTTAGTCCGACCATTGAGTGGAAGCGTCCTTGTGCTATTTATGAGATCTATACATACAAGGATGTCGTCTATAAAGTGGAGAATAATTTAGTTACCTAATGTACTTGCTACTGGGATTAGATTTTGTCTAGTTTATTCTTTAGAGCTACTTTTCCGCTGGATGTAAAGTGGGATTTTGCTTCACTTTACTTATCCGTTTGATACTCGATTATTTCTATTATTCTGATTCGTTTATGATTCATTCTTTCATTATTGGATCTATGATTTATCTTCCGCACACTTGTTATGATTGTTCATGATTATGTTATTGTTTATGTGGGAGGTTGATCACTCGATACCGATCTTCGGGCTGTGGATCACACTCTCGGGTATGCCAGATAGGGTACCGGCTGGGAGGGCGTGACAGCTAGCGGCCTTCACCCGCAGGCTTTCAGGGTTCGTTCTGGGAGGCACTGCAAAGAAGAAGGACAAGAATCAGAATTCAAGACATATCATTTCAGTCAAATAAAAGGATGATGGTTAGAAGCTCACAATGAGCCAAGACCCAGTACTGAAGGATGGAGTTATACTCCACTTCATATCCATGTATCTCTTGATACCACGGAATGGATTTGATCTTCCTGATGGCCGCCTCGTCTTCTCTGGATAAGGGAAGGCCCCGGTTACTTTCGGACGAAGAAGTAAACCTCCTCCAGGTGGTCGGGAAGTTAAGATCTGATGGGGGCGCTCGACAGAAAAAGTATCGTTCACGCCATCTTTTGTGGTTAGAAGGGCAAGTTCCTTTGACAAGGATGCTGCCCCTCCAATCAAGTTCAGCCTTATTGCATTTGGAAAGAAAGACCAATCCGGGAGGATGAGAGATAGAAAGAACATGAAAATGTACAAAAAAAGAAAGAGATGGCGTGATGCCAAGCTCAAAACACAAACCCAAGAAGCCGACGATGAGACGCCAGCTATTGGGGAGGAGCATTCCGGGACAAATGTTTCAGTGATTCAAAACTGCGGAGAATAAAGGATTAAAAAAGGGAAAGCGAACCCCGCTTTCCAATGCATCTATGTACAGAGAAAATTCACCCGAAAGGGATGAATCAACCCTCTCATCAGGGTGAGGAGCCTAACCTGATAGGAGGAAGAAAGGTCAAAATCTTGGACAGCTGAAAGAAGGGTTTCTCCATTGTAAATGGAAGGAACAGAGACAGGTCCACCATTGGACCCGGAGGTTTGAGGCTGCCTAGAAGAATCGACGATCTTGGAAGATCCAGACTCGAGAAGGACAGGAGAAGTTTCGGTTTTCTTTCAAAACCTTTTTGAGAAACTTCAGCGAACTCCTGCCAGAGGACGATTAGGGTTTTGTTATCACTATCCGACTGTTCGGGAGCAGGAGAAGCAAAAGCATCACTGCTATCACCAACATGGGGTACTATAGAAGCCCTATCGTCCGCCATTACTCGTTTCAGTAGAACTACAAAAAGAAAAGACCAGTAAACTTACTGATTCAGTGAGACGGAAGCTTGAGAGCAGGAAGGCGCGAAGCAGACAACAATGGTTCAAATTCCAGACAGGAAGAATGAAATCTACGAGGACAACGAACCGCTTTTAAAACTCCCGCACGAGTGTTCGGGAATCTGAACGATCGAGATTGATTCAAAACCAGCGATCAAGATTGAAAGACGTTTTGAAAGTTTGAACTCACGAATCCGAAATAGGCGTTCGGAAACCGTCGCTTGGATGACGTAAGCCACGACAGATCAACTGCAACGGAGATATGTGGCCTTACACTAACAACGCTCTAGGAAAAGTGACCACCGCATTAAATGTGATATGACATTTAATGAAACACGCAGAGATCATCACCTGACGACGAACCCAGTTAAAAACCAAGCCCTCGGGATCGACCGAACTCTTGGTCTGGGGGGCTCGTGATATGGAGAGTTTATGATCAGACCGGGTTCATACTTGGTCCGATCCTCGACCCCGGTCGAGACGGAGAAAACCGAATCGCTCCCAAGCGAACCGGATCCAGAAGATGGCTTGCTGAAGAAGAAAGATTATTCGGCTGCAAGCGTGCCCTAATCTTACTTATGGATTAGGGTAATCACCCTGATGACAGCAGACTCAAACTGACGGCTGCGGATAATCATCATCAAAGGGATAACTATCGCATAACCTAACGGTTATCTCAGGAGTCCTCTACTAGCCCAAACTAGTAGAAGTCTATCGCTCAACGGATCTCATTGATAAGATCCAGCGACTACCCGAAGAAGGCTCGAGTGCATCCAACGAAGGAGATTCGAAGGTACACTCTATATAAACCTCACTACCATACAAGGTGAGGGGACGGATCAATTGATCAAAAAGAATACTATCTGAGACTCAGGTTCAGATACATACTAATAGATCCAAACTATCAGCGTCCTGCTATCTAGATCACCGTCCCCGTTTCTTCATTCATTAGCTCTGTGCTTCTAGCAGAGCCGTTTGTGATTAAGTTCATCAACTAACTTAGCCTTCGGAGGTGGACTCCCGACCCCAGCGGTCGGGCCACATCTGACGCTTTCGTTTTGCAGGACATCACGTGGAGATCCAAGGGCTGAGCAGATTTTGGACGCATCAGGTAGTTCAACTCAAGTTTTATGTCACGTTAAAACTAGTTCTTCACTGTACTTAGAACTCTTCTGGTGGCCTTCCTCCAGGATAACTTCTTCTTAATGAATGTTTTTTTTCACCAACAAAAAAAAAAAAAAAAAAAAAAAAAAAGAGGAAAGATATCTAAACTCTTGATCTAGGCCTATAGGATCAATGTATAGCTGATGTCTGGTTAATTTAATGTCGATTTTCATTAAAGAAAGTTAATGTGAGATTCTTAAAACCCTAGCCTTGGCCCTAAATACCTTGCTCGGCCTTGACACTATGCCGACCCTACAAGGTCAGTTTGGGGTCAGTTTGGGCCAGCCAAATTAGACACTTAATTAAACCTTGGGCCCTCGTCCTAATATTAACTCTAACCACAAAATAATAAAATAATACATAATTTGAAAAGTAAATTACAGGAAAATCCACTCTAGACATACCCTCAATCCTAACTTGGTATGAGATTCTTAAAACCCTAGCCTTGGCCCTAAATACCTTGCTCGGCCTTGACACTATGCCGACCCTACAAGGTCAGTTTGGGGTCAGTTTGGGCCAGCCAAATTAGACACTTAATTAAACCTTGGGCCCTCGTCCTAATATTAACTCTAACCACAAAATAATAAAATAATACATAATTTGAAAAGTAAATTACAGGAAAATCCACTCTAGACATACCCTCAATCCTAACTTGGTATTACCAAAAAAAAAAAAGAATAAAAAAGAGAAAAAAGAAAAAAAGGCCCTAACTTGGTCTTAATCCTAATCAGAGACACTCTAAGGTAGCTTTAACTTACTCCTAGGACCCAAATTTTGAAGCCCAACTCTATGATAGATGGTATGGAAAGTTTATGATCAGATCGGGTTCATACCTGGTCCGACCCTTGACCCAGGTCGAGACGGAGAAAACCGAATCGCTCCCGAGCGAACCGGATCCAGAAGATGGCTTGCTGAAGAAGAAAGATTATTCTGCTGCAAGCGTGCCCTAATCTTACTTATGGATTAAGGTAATCACCATGATGACAGCAGACTCAAACTGACGGCTGCGGATAATCATCATCAAAGGGATAACTATCGCATAACCTAACGGTTATCTCAGGAGTCCTCTACTAGCCCAAACTAGTAGAAGTCTATCGCTCAACGGATCTTATTGATAAGATCCAACGACTACCCGAAAAAGGCTCGAGTGCATCCAATGAAGGAGATTCGAAGGTACACTCTATATAAACCTCACTACCATACAAGGTGAGGGACGGATCAATTGATCAAGGAGAATACTATCTGAGACTCAGGTTCAGATACATACTGATAGACCTCAACTATCAGCGTCCTGCTATCTAGATCACCTTTCCCGTGTCTTCATTCATTAGCTCTGTGCTTCTAGCAGAGCCGTTTGTGATTAAGTTCATCAACTGACTTAGCCTTCGGAGGTGGACTCCCGACCCCAGCGGTCGGGCCACATCTGACGCTTTTGTTTTGCAGGACACTACGTGGAGATCCAAGGGCTGAGCAGATTTTGGACGCATCATTTGGCGCCGTCTATGGGAAAGACTTGAAAAAGCCATGGTGACTAGATCAGCAGCCGCTGCACAACGCAATTCCGGTGTTCGAGATACACGGGGTGAATAATCCAGATATTCCCCAGGAAAGCCAAAATCCTATCGAAGTGGATAAGGGCCAGGGAGGACGTAATCCTCCTGATACAATCCAAGATCAATTGGATCAGGTAAAGATTCAACTCTTGGAGGTGAGCCAAGCACTCCGCTTGCTCACCGGGCGAGTGGTTTTACCACAAGAACCTGATCAACACGATTCGGGGAGACATGCATTGCCACGTGACCAAAGAATGGTTGAAGACCGGAATGTTGATCAGAATTTTCGTGAAGGAGATCGAGGACTTTGGAGGATTGATGATCAACTAAGGCGAGGCGATCGGTTCGATAGACCACAAGAGAGTACAACCGATTCAAATACAAGGTTGGATTCCGGGGTAAGAACTCACTCACCCACCGTCGAAGAACCGTTCGTGATGATCGAGCGATTCGTGACGAGAGAAACGTTCGTGAAGGACGGGCTATTCGTGATGATCGAGTAGTACGTGATGATCGTGTTAATCGAGGTCGTGATCGTATTGCTGAAGATCACCCAACCCAGATTGGTCAAGAATTGGCCAACATCAATGAGAAGTTAGGGCAATTGGCTAAGGGAAGAATAACTGAGGATATTTACTCAGTCATTCGGAAGACTCCTTTTGCTGAGCCAATCGCGGGATATCGGTTTCCCCATAACTTCCGTTTGCCTACCTTCTCAACATTCGATGGCTCCGAAGATCCAACAGCTCACATTGGCTATTACCAACGAGACCATGGCGGTTTCAGTAATTCGATGAAATTTTATGCGGGGTTTTCGGATCATCTCTAACTGGAGCGGCACAAAAGTGGTTTTCTAACCTTCCCTCGGGAAGGATCGTAAACTTTGACGAATTGGCACGCCAATTCATAGGGCGATTCCAGAGTGGGATCCGAGTCAAGAAAACGGAAGAAACCTTGTTTCTTGTCAAACAGGGAAAGAACGAATCGATCGGAGAGTTTCGAAAAGATTCAACAAAGTGACGATGGAGATAGAAAACTTGGATGAACAGTAGCCGTAACCGCTCTATTCACAGGACTCACAAATCGGAAACTCCTGGAGTTATTACTACATGATATACCCACGACTTATGCTGAGTTGGTACAGAGATGCCAAAAGCGAGGCTGAAGTCATGGAGATTCTAGATGCGCGCCAAGGAGATAATAAAGTCTCCAATAAGGAACAAAAGGCTCCTCGAGCGAAGCCAAAGAAGAATGTTCGTGATCGGGTTGGAAGATCCCAACCTTGGCGCCAAAGATCCCCCGGCAGAAGTGAGTACACTCCATTGAATGCTCCTCGGGCCGATATTCTGAATATCATCAAAAGAAAAAATATTTTGAAGTGGCCGCCTAAAATTCTTTTGAAACCCGGAGAGCAGCGGGATCGGGAAAAGTATTGCCGATTCCACAAGGACTATGGTCATTACACTAATGACTGTCGTCATCCGAAGGCGGATATTGAGAGATTGATATCTCGGGGACATCTGTCCGGTTTTGTTAGCGAAGAAGGGAGGAGCCACGCGGGCCACGTGCGGCTGCCCCTAAAAGGAATCGTTCGGTCAATTCAGAACGATCAAGGGAGGCCCCGATGTCCAAAAAAGGCAAGGAGGTGATTGAAGCTGCTACTCGGTCACCGATCCTTACCATCTTCGGGGGTCCAGAGCCCGAATCATTCCGGAGTTTAAAAACCAAATCCAAATTTGTTGGAGCCGGAGAGGCGCAGAAGCGGAAGAAGCTGAATGGTGAAGATTCTATCACCTTTAACGAAGAAGACGAGAGAGATGTTTGTTTACCTCATGATGATGCTATAGTCATCAAGGTAGAGATTGCACGGCGGGAAGTGCATAGAGTATTGATTGATACAGGGTCTGCAGCTGACCTAATTTATTACGAAGTGTATCAAAAATTGAAGGTGGATCAAGATTTGATGAAACCTTCATCAACACACCTATATGGCTTTGCAGGGTCATCTGTAGTGGCGGAAGGATCGGTTCAGTTGGATTTATCCATTGGAAGTTTTCCTAAGGAAACAACTGTCCGAATCAATTTTTTGGTAGTTCGAGAACTACCAGCCTATAATATGATTCTCGGGCGACCATCTTTATCTAAGATAGGTGCTATTGTTTCGACAAAACACCTGAAGATAAAATTCCCGACCGATATGGGAATCGGTCAAGTCTCCTCCGACCCGGAAGATCTCTCGGCAGTGTTATGTTGCCTATTTAAAAGACAAGGAGGGTCCGAAGAAGGTTACTGCCCTCCCCATAGAAGTTCGAGATGATCGGGAAGAGACAGAGATGCAAAGGCCCGAACCAGTGGAGAAACTAGAGCAAATCCAGCTGTGTACCAAGGATGCGAAAAAAATTACTTATGTCGGGTCTGAACAGCTGGAAGAGTTTAAAGATGAGTTGAAGTTATTTCTTCAACAGAATAAAGATGTATTCGTGTGGTCTGCTGAGGACATGCCTAGGATCGATCGGACCATTGCAGAGCGCAAACTCTGGATAGACCCTAAGGCGAAACCAGTGATAGAGAAAAGAAGAAATTTCTCTATTGAAAAGTATGAAGCCGTTCGGAATGAAGTTGAAAAACTTAAGAATTCTGGTTTCATAGAACCAATCGAGTGTCCAACTTGGTTGGCCAACGTGGTGATGGTGAAAAAGGCGAATGGGAAGTGGAGGATGTGTACAGACTACACGGATCTAAACAAAGCTTGCCCAAAAGATTGTTACCCGTTGCCTCGGATTGACCTCTTGATAGATGCTACTGCAGGGTATGAAACTTTAAGTTTCATGGATGCCTACTCGGGGTATAATTAGATCCTTATGAATAAGGAAGATGAGAAATATACGGCTTTTATGACTGATCGTGAAAGCTATTATTACAAGGTCATGCCTTTTGGCCTGAAAAATGCAGGAGCAACATATCAGAGGGCCGTCAACAAGATTTTCAAAGAGCTGATAGGAAAGAACGTTGAAGCATATGTTGACGACATGCTGATGAAAAGCTTTACAAAAGCAAATCACATTGCAGATTTGACTAAGGTTTTATAAGTACTGAGGAAATATCAAATGAAGTTGAACCCCGAAAAATGCACCTTTGGAGTCTCCTCGGGTAAATTCTTGGGTTTCATGGTATCACAGAGGGGAATTGAGGCAAATCCTGCCAAAATACAAGCTCTGATTCATATGGAGGCTCCCAAAACCGTTCGGGATGTACAATGTTTGACAAGGAGAGTTGCTGCCTTAAATCGATTTATCTCCAAGTCTGGAGAAAAATGTTTGCCTTTCTTCAAGGCACTTAAAGACCTGAAGGGCGTAAGGAAGCAAAGTGGACTGAAGAGTGCCGAAAGCTTTTGAGGAATTAAAAGATGCACTTGGACAACCACCGATCCTGTCCCAGGACCGGAGAAGGGGGAAATATTACAGCTATATCTAGCGACATCCCTTTCCGCGGTCGGTGCAAGACTTGTTCGGGAGAAAGATAAGAAACAATGGCCGATTTACTATGTAAGCCACGTGTTGCTGGATGCGGAGACGAGATATTCGCAGATTGAGAAGCAGTGCTCGCTCTCATGATGGCCGCCAGGAAGCTAAGGCCATATTTTCAGTGCTCATCCAATTGAGGTATTTACAACTTTTCCTCTTAGTAAAGTTCTTAACAAACCTGATTTGTCTGGAAGGATGGTATCCTTGTCGGTTGAGCTAAGTGACTTCCAAGTGAGCTTTAAGCCCAGGACTGCAATCAAGGATGAAGCATTAGCCGACTTTGTAGTAGAAACTACTGCACCAGTGGAACCCACCATTGAAGATCCCATTATACCAACCACTTGGGAGGTATATGTCGATGGTTCGAGTAATAAAGATGGAGCAAAGCGCTTGGAATTCTATTAAAAAGTCCGGCAGGATTCATTATTCGATATGCTTTGAGATTCGCATTTGATGCGAGTAATAATGAAGCGGAGTACGAGGCCCAAATAGCAGGACTTCGGTTGTCAAAGGCATTAGCTATTACAGATGTTACTATTTATAGTGACTCTCAGCTTATAGTCAAACAAGTCCAGGGGGAGTATGGCATTAAAGAACCACGCTTGCAAAAATATCGGGAGATAGTGCAGGCATTTCAGAACCAATTTCGGAATTTGAAGATATCTCAGATTTCAAGGAATGAAAATTCAGTGGCAGATGAGCTATCCCGACTAGCCAATGCCAAGGAAAAGAATCTAGACCCTTCGGTCTATATTGAAGAGGTAACTTTTCCAAGTTATCATGAGAAAGAAATTTCTTATATTGAAGCGAACGTTCTTTGGATGGATCCAATAATTGAATATCTAAGAGATGACAAGTTACCCGAGGATCCAAAGAGAAGCAAGGTTGATCAAGATTCGATCAGCTAGATTTGTCATTCAAAATGGGAGACTATATAAAAGATCTTATGCTGGACCCCTTATGAGATGTATAGGCCCCGAAGGATCAAACTCAGCTTTGGCTGAGGTTCATGAAGGAATTTGTGGCGCTCACATGGGTGGCGAGCCCCGGCCCACAAAATTCTAATATTGGGGTTATATTGGCCTAAGATCCAAGAAGCTCGCTATGGACTACGTTCGTCGATGTAGTAACTCATCAAATTCATGCTACAATGATCGAAGCGCCCGGCGGAGATTATGACTTCAATTCTAAATCCCATTCCCTTTGCAATGTGGGGAATTGATATCATGGGCAAATTCACCAAGGCATCGGGCGGACGAGAATATCCGATAGTAGCAATTGTTTACTTCACAAAATGGGTAGAAGCCGATTGCACCGGCGACAATTACGAGAAAAAAGTGGAGAAATTTGTGCTTGAATCAATCATATATCGCTTTGGGATTCCAAAGATAATTGTCACTGACCATGGTACTCGGTTCGATTGTCCACAATTTGAGCAATTCCGTGGAACATATATGATCGAGCATCGTATGTCCTCGGTGGCATACCCCAAAAGCAATGGCCAGGTAGAGGTTACTAACCGAACGCTACTGGAAGGAATAAAGAGAAGACTCGAAGTCGACAAAGCTTCTTGGGTCGAAGAACTATATAATGTACTTGTGAGCTTATAGAACTACGGTTCGAACACCTACAGGAGAAACTCCATTCAGGTTGGCATATGGATCCGAAGCATTGGCACCAGTGGAGATAATGGCAGGGACGTTAAGGGATCGTGAGTTCGAGGAAAAAGCAAATGAACAAGGACTGCTTGATAGTCTTGATTTGTTGGATGAAGTTCGGGCAAAGGCAATAGCACGAACTCAACATTATCAAAGAAGGATAGCGTCTCATTATAATACTTGAGTGAAGAATCGTCGGTACTTAGCCGGAGATTTGGTGTTGAGAAACACCCTAGCTTCCGACCCGCGTCACCAAAGAAAGTTGGACCCTTCCTGGGAAGGACCTTATATGGTTGTGAAACCGGTCGGTTCAGGAGCTTACAAGCTGAAGAACATTGATTCCCAGAAAGAATTGGATCGTTCGTGGAATGCAAGGCATCTCAAAAAGTTTTATCCTTGAAGATGATTTCAATTTTGTTCGCGATGTAATCATTTTCAACTCAATGCAATTTTTGGTTTTCAACAAACTATCTTTTGATTGGGGGGCATCATACACCACATTCAAGAACAAGATCCAACTATAAGGCATCGGATGAAAATTCGTGTGGGTCCTTCAACACTTCAACACTTATGGAAAATCTTTCGAACTTTCTTAAGTCGGGGCATCGGATGAAAATCCGAGTGAGTTCCTTTTGCAAGGCGTCGGTTTAATACCCGAGTGAGTTCCTTCGAGACTTATTGAATTTTTGAATTATCCTTAAGTATAAGGCATCGGTTTAAAACCCGAGTGAGTTCCTTTTCAGACTTATTGTATTTCTCCGGAAATCCTTAAGTATAAGGCATCGGTTTAAAACCCGAGTGAGTTCCTTCTCAGACTTATTGTATTTCTCCGGAAATCCTTAAGTATAAGGCATCGGTTTAAAACCCGAGTGAGTTCCTTCTCAGACTTATTGTATTTCCCCGAAAATCCTTAAGTGTAGGCATTGTTTCAGACAACTAAGACCTAATGCAACGGCGATTCAAGTGGCTAGCAAAGTTCAAGATAAAGTAATTTCTTATTTCTTCAGAAGATCCAAAGAGGCCAGTATCAAAACAATTACAAGAGCTGGAGACAATCTCTGATCAAAAAAGAAGGTCATTACAGGTGACTGTTAACAAGTTATACAAGATCGATGCGACTTTGCTAGAACAAACATATGAGTCAACCATTGAGAGGAGTCAAGGAAAAGAAGAGAAGAAATGAGGATTACAAAAATATTCCAATATTCAGAAAATCCTCTGCAATTTCATACTCTTTGCCCAACTTGTCCAGGAGAAGAATGGTCCTCGACCAAACTCGCATTCGGCACAAGCTCGTCATAATTGACTTCTTCCAGCGGAGAATAAACAGGAGAATCTTCCAGATATTGCATAATATCTGGATCGGAAGGTGGAGGATCAATCTTATCCTTGGTCCAATCGGGAGGAGGAATACCTAGGTTGGTAAATACTTCGGGATGGCAAACAAGACCGTAGGGAGTCGTATCAAAATGAGGATCTTTCCTTAGTATTGATTCCCATACTTCGTTCTCACCATCCCGGTACGCCCTGCAAGTTGTAAGCATTCAACATATCAACAAAAGGCTTACTTGTGTAAATACTTGAAGACACGAAGCTCTGCGAACATCGGTTGGAAGGGATTCGGGCAAAGGAACGACGGCTTGCCTTTCGGGTAATGTTTCGATCCTTTAGCTCCCGACTTTCCAACTGTCCATTCCGATCGCCGGATCTTCTCCCCGGCATCATCCAAATCCGACCGAAGACAACCAATCATCGAATTCTTTTCTCCTCGCCACCTCCCAAGCTAGATTCCAAAGGCGAGCAATCTCAACATCTTTAGCTTCGAGATTCCCCGAAGCCTAGAAACTTCATTGCTCAACCTACTGAGTCTAGTAACTTGCTTCCACTTGGTTGTGGAAGTTACAAAGAAGACTCCTGCAAACAACTTTCGAGTTAGCGAGGAGCAGAAAAGTAATTTTTCAAAATCAAAGGAAAATGAAGAAAGACTTACATCACCAGTGACTTCGTAAAGACTTCATCCGGAAGTTTGGAAAGAACTGCGCTCTCGAAGTCATTCGAGCAGCAAGACACCATTCCAACGCTTTGTCAAA
This sequence comes from Hakea prostrata, assembly GCF_041222555.1. Taxonomy (NCBI): domain Eukaryota; kingdom Viridiplantae; phylum Streptophyta; class Magnoliopsida; order Proteales; family Proteaceae; genus Hakea; species Hakea prostrata. Next base: position 11,727,339 of record NC_142602.1, read on the forward strand.
CTCGTTTGACACTAATTCAGGCAAAGGATGAGAAGGATGAGCTACACCAAGAGAAGGATGAGCTGCATCACTTGTCACCCGACGGCGCTTCCTGATGGCAAAATCCTCCAACTCAGAAGGAGAGGAGGAGGATGCCAAACAAGCACTAGAGTTAGAAATAGGAGCAGCACCTGCTGGGCCACACCTTCATCGACGCCAACATAGTTGCCTCGGATGCCCGAAGAGTCTCCTTCGGGGGTGCACCGACAGGCTCACCAACAGGCTCACCAGCGGGATTGCCGCCGGGACCATCGGCAACGGAGTGATCAAGATCTTCCTGGGAAAGACGAGCAGTCACTTCGGGCAAAGGAGGCGCAGGGACGGCATCAACAGAAGCTGCAGGAATCTGACTTGAAGATTCACCGCCAGCAATCGCCTTACGCTTGGAGGATTCACTAGCTGAAACCACCGCACTGGCCCCAATCACCACCGACGGAACGCTATTCTTGAGAGATTTTGCTCGATAAAGTCCGGGTTGATCTTGGGAGCCACTATACAAAAAAAAAATATCGTATCGAAGACAGAAATAAAGCAACGACAAAGAACAATGGGGAAACCCTAGTTTTCTAAAGCATCTGACAGACCAAAAAAGTAAACCCCAAGTATAACTACTGTGCAGTTTACTTTGGGGGGAAAAGGGGAAGGAGATGAGAAATCTAAAACTCACTTGTTCAGAAATGGATAGAGCTGTCGTCGAAGTACGAGGAATACGGAGGTAGGTCGAAGGACGAAAGGTTGCTTTGGCACTTTAGCAAATCTATCTTGCAGAAGTCAGGATAGATGGAGAGTACCCACGAAGGCTTTAAATAGCCTCAGGTATAAGACGACGGTTGAAGGCTAAGGACAACCGACGACCCAGATCGAAATGACGCTTCGAAATCCGTAAAAAGCAAGATCGACGGTCGAAGGGATGCCACCTGGGAACATGTGGAAGCGAGCACCTGGTGCAGAGAAACCTCCAATCGTCGCACTGCCATTAAAATAATGGAGGTATTTCCGATTCATTGGAAACATTGAATGGTACACAAAAGCAGGAAGACGTTTGAACTTCGCAGAAGGGAAACGTGCGGACTTTGCAATAAATGAAGTAGTGGGGAAGATTAACGCATCTTCCCGAAACGCATCTTCACAATTTTTCTACAAGATCATTATTCGGCGAGGAATGAAGAGTTAAGTGATAAGTTTTATCATTAATACTTTGATATTCAAGGCAATACTTCGGCAAGAGATGGGGAAATTTTGAGACCAACATGAGTAAAGAAATGTCTATTCATTAAAATGAGGGTACATCTTTACAAAAGAACAACACCCTAAGCCTTTTCTTCATTGTTGGCCGAGGGACCCTGGTCGGGATGACTTTTCTCAGGATCCTGAGAAGAGCCTTCCTCAAGAATATCATCGGTTGAATCCTCTACAGCAACAACTTGAGACTCGGCTTGTGATTTCTCCTCTGGAAGTGCCGGCTCGTCATCTAGATATGCCTCATATTGAGGGTCAGCTGGAAAAGGATCATCTACTCCCTGGGCCCAGTTTGGGAGATCCATACCAACTTTCCCGAAGACCTCTGGGTGGCATACCTCACGAAAAGGAGCAGTGTCGAAGTCAGGGATCGTTCCAAGGATCTGCTCCCAAACGTCGTTCTGCCCCATGCGGTAAGTGTCACATCCTCCCAGCCGGTACCCTAACTGGCATACCCGAGAGTGTGATCCACAGCCCAAAAGATCAAGTTTAGGAACAATCATATCCATTTAGCACAATAACATAATCAAAAGCAAGAAAAAATCATAATGTTCAAGTAATTTATAATAAAAGTCAAGAAAGGATCTCAAAAGAATCACTAAGAATATCAGAGTGCGAAAACATGATACCAAATCAAAAGACAACTGTAGAGTATAGCGGAAATATACTCCACAAACATATGCGGAAGGTAGATCGAAATCTAAGTAAACCTCTAAGCTAATACATGTAAGGTAAAAGATAAGTCTAAAAGAAACAAGAGAAATCTAATCCACATCTTCAGTCGGCTCTTCTTCATCTTTAGTCTTCATCTTCTTCACCTTGCCCTTCCTTATATGGACCATCATCATATTTCAAACCTGCAGAGAAGTCTAACAAAAGATATGGTACAAAAGGAGTGAGTTTCGAAAGAAACCCAGTAAGGCAGTTAAATCCATAATAACATATATGGCAGGATTACAAAACAAACATAAATGCAATATGGTATGAGACAAACAATAAATGTATGAATCTAACTCTATGTATGCTGGTCTCTATTGGCAGACATGCTTTAAGTCATAGCACCATACTTCTTTAGGAAGGTCTCATCACACAACGCCTTTTGGTAGTGGGTCCGGCATCCCTCGGGACATTCCATGGCTGAGGTTTAAGTCACCACTCTCTCACATCACCATTGGTCTAAGTACTGGCGCATGTCAGGGTTAAGCCTAGCCAAATGCAAGTCTTCTACTTAGTTATATCAAGTCAGATCCAGATACGTCCATTCCTCGCCCCTGACGATCCTTTCCGGTATCATTCACACTAGAGTCCTCATAGTCCCTGACTACGGACTCATCAACCCTATTGGTTATCCACATATGGTAAACGGGAAGCTCTCACGTCCTCTCACGGGTTGGTTACCGGTCTTAAGCGCCCGTGAGCCCAAGTCTATCCATATGCAACCCTACCAATAAATGGCCCCCACAATGTGATTCCTGTCCTCTCACGGGTTGGTTACCGGTCTTGAGCGCCCATGAATCCCCATTGCTACCACGGGTCGTTCGGTCTCAATACCCTTCCGAATCGGGTCTGATATAACGGGGTATTCCTAGCCAAACACTGCTAGACAACCCTAGGTATGAAAATCAATAATTCAGGAAGGTGTCAATGGGCATCTTCGGAGAATATCCCATACTATTCCCTTCGATGTCCAAGGACAGAAGTGTCAAAAGGACACCTCTCCTTCCCGAACCATACTTAATCAATCACAATCACAAATCAATCATATCATGTACATTTACAGTATATAGAAAATATACCATAATAAGATCCATCTCATGTACAGTTAACAAATAAAGACATTCATAAACTAAAGAAAGCAAGTAAATAAAGCTACTGTAATTAAAGTAAGTGCAGCAATAATATATTCATAAAAGAATGTAATTATGGTAACAAATCCAAAAGATTCTAATATAGAAACTAAAATCACACAATCTATGCTATTATAGAAGTAACCATCCTTACCTTATATAACTTGAAGAGAATCTCCAAGGATCAAGGAAAATCTTCCCAAACTTGGCAAGAAGGTCCTAAACAAGTATATATATCATATTAGGAAAGAAACCTAGAAGGGAAGATATCAAAACATCCAAAACAGACCAAATCTGGAGTTGCTGTACTCATTGGTCGATTGGATTGGTCTACTGTCTCAGTCGACCAATGAGTCGACCAATAGAGACAGTGGCCTACAAAATCAGAGTTTTAAGAATAAAGAACTGAATTTGGTGGTTCAAAAGGGTACCAAACAAGGGGGAAACTACTATGAAAGTATCCTAGTATATAGAGGACTTCAAAACACTAATCAAATCAAGTCTTCAAGTTACAAATTAGGAAACAAAAGTTACCATAATTAGATCAATCATGGTTCTTGAAGAATTCATAGTAACAATCATGGACAAGAACGACAGGATGATGGATCATTGATTGTGATAAAGAAATCATGAAAAGCATGCATAGATCTTCAAGAAAAATAGATCTAAGACTGAAGAACATGAATCTAAATAAGGAAACAAAACTTACCATAAATTTATTAGTCATGATTCTTGGAGAAAGCATGGTATGATCATAAAGAAAGAACTAGAGATTGATAGGTTACAACTCTTGTAAAGAAAACACAGCGATTGACTACTAATATGATCAATAAAACAGATCTAAGAAGATCAGAATTTGAATCAAAAGATGAACAAAGACAAGATCATGATTTAGATCATGATTTAGATCATGATTCCTTCAAAAGCTTGCAATGATCATGGTTAAGATCATCGCATTAGCCATTAATCCTTAGGAAGATCATGAGGGATGAGTAGAGAGATGTTTGCAACAGAGAATGTAGCATCTTCTCTACTATGTCAGCCCAAAAAGGAAAGAAAAACAGAGATGGAGAAGAAGAAGAGAGTGTAGACATACCTTTGATGCAAGGAAGAAGATTACTTGAGTTCTTGCGAGGGATCAACCAAGGATGCAAGGAAATTGATTAGAATGGAGTTCTAACTCGTTCCAGAGGCTTAGGAGGCAGAGGAGACGAACTAATCCCGAGATTGGACTTAAATAGAGCAAGAAAGACCTAAATCTGGAAAACAGATCTCATTGGTCGATTGGATTGGTCTACTCGCCCCGGTCGACCAATCAATCGACCAATGGAGACAAAGAAGGTACAGATTGCACTGTTTTGGTCATAACTTCTTCGTTTGAAGTCCGATTGATCCGAAATTCGAAAGGGAACTTCACACAAACATACTAAGACTATCTAGCATGAATTGGGCATCATCCATGGTCCAAAAATCAGTACTTTATAAATTGGGAACATGAGTTTCTAAATTGGAAACAACATGGTTCTCATAGCAAACTCACCATGGATTCAAGGGAAGAATTAGAGAGAACAAGGCTTCTCTCTAATGGAATATCAAGAACATATCAAAGGCAAGAATAACTAAATAGAAAATCAAAAGAATACTAATCCTAGAATGAGAGGAATCAAAAATAGAAACTTACTAGAATGCTTATATCAATGGTCAACATAGAAGGCTAAAATGGCTAGAAAGAAAGGGGAATTGATTCAAGGAGATGAAACACATTGGAACAGCAGTAAAGGCTAGGATCAAACATGTTAAACATTAATGAGAAAAGAAGCTACAGTAGAATGATCATGCTGTCCAAAACTCAATCAAAATCAGTGAAGAATTGAGGAGATTCACCATGTGGTTTCAAGGAATGGATAGAGTGATTGGGGGTTCACTCTAAGACATAAGGAGATTAGAGAATAGGTAGTTATATTAGTGTAACACCTTCTCCATAATCAAAACATCAAGATAGAACATAAGAAGCAGAAAAGAGAGAAGAAGGAGATAGAACACTGAAATCAAGGTCTAACTTCAAGATGTAACATTAAAATAACCTTTCTTCATCCAAAATAGATAGGGTGTCCTGGCTAGGTTTGGGCTGGATTTCACAGTAAGCCTGAATGTTGTAGAAACCTAGCAATTCGGAGAAAGGTACGCTGTCCAGGTATTTCCGGATGCACTCCTTCCGAAGGTTTGGCTTGATATGCTCAGGCTTGCTAGGGATTGCCAACTTCAGATGTTCTTCGAGATCCCTACTCTTAATTTCAAGGCGGTCACCAAACAACGTGGCAGCTGCCTTTTGCTTCCTGGCCTAGCGCTCGGCAGCAGAGACACGAATTCTTGAAGCTTCAAGGGCTTCCTTGAGGGAGGTCACTTCTTCCCCATGCTTTTTCTGCAGCTCTACAGTAGCTGCGATCACTGGGTCTATTTCGGAATTGGCCTTGGCCAATTTCTCTTCACAAGATTGCAGCAAGGAGCTGGTGCGACCAACACGGCTCAAAGCTTCCATGTGTTGATAAAAGCTCAACACAGCATTCCTGGGAAGACAGAAGATATCAAAAGAAGTCATAAGAAATTATGAAGTCATAAGAAATTATGAAAACATAAATAAGCAAGAAAACCATTACCTTGTAGATTGACTCACAAGGGAGGTGTCATCCAGGGCTTCAAACTCCTGGCGATCAGAAGGAGCAAGACTAAGAGAGCTCCACTCTGCAGCTTTCTCAGGATCCCGAGTGACCCTGTCGGTCATCTTCAGGGTCCACTGGGGAAGGAAGACTTCCTCACCATCCGTCGAAGCTTTGGATTTTTTGTTGGAGGGAGCATCAATTGTGTCATGCCTCCTCTTGGTTCGGACGGAGGAGGAGACGGTGGCCCTCTCCACCATTGGTTTCTTCCCTTTACCCAAAACATCAGCTACAGGCCTGATATTCCCGATACCCCCGTAAGAGGGGTCGGGAGAGGGAAGAGAAGCCTCTTGATCTGCAGTCAAGACCCTGGGCGATCGTTGTTCGGCTGTCACAACGGCTTTAGCGGCCTTTACCCGCAGGCTTTCCGGGTTCGTCCTGGGAGGCACTGCAAAGAAGAAGGACAAGAATCAGAATTCAAGACATTTCACTTCGATCAAATCAAAGGATGATGGTTAGAAGCTCACAATGAGCCAAGCCCCAAGATCGAAGGATGGAGTTATACTCCATTTCATATCCATGTATCTCTTGATACCACGGAATGGATTTGATCTTCAAGATGGCCGCCTCGTCTTCTTTGGATAAGGGAAGGCCCCGGTTACTTTCGGACGAAGAAGTAAACCTCCTCCGGGTGGTCGGGAAGTTAAGATCCGATGGAGGCGCTCAACGAAAAAAAATATCGTTCGCGCCATCTTTTGTGGTTAGAAGGGCAAGTTCCTTTGGCGAGGATGCTGCCCCTCCAATCGAGTTCAGCCCTATTGCTTTTGGAAAGAAAAACCCATCCGGGAGGATGGGAGATAGAAAGAACATGAAAATGTACAAAAAGAGAAAGAGATGGCGTGATGCCAAGCTCAAAACACAAACCCAAGAAGCCGACGATGAGACGCCAGCTATTGGGGAGGAGCATTCCGGGACAAATGTTCCAATGATTCAAAACTGCGGAAAATAAAGGATTAAAAAAGGGAAAGCGAACCCCGCTTTCCGGTGTATCTATGTACGAGAGAAAATTCACCCGAAAGGGATGAATCAACCCTCTCATCGGGGTGGGGAGCCCTAACTTGATATGAGGAAGGAAGGTCAAAATCTTGGACAGCGGAAAAAAGAGTTTCTCCATTATAAATGGAGGGAACAGAGCTAGGCCCACTATTGGACCCGGAGGTTTGAGGTTGCCTAGAGGAATCAACGATCTTGGAAGATCCAGACTCGACAAGGACAGGAGAAGTTTCAGTTTTTCTTTCAAAACCTTTTTGAGAAACTTCAGCGAACTCCCCGCAGGAGGACGGTTAGGGTTTTGTTATCACTATCCGACTGTTCGGGGCAAGGAGAAGCAAAAGCATCATCGCTATCACCAACATGGGGTACTAAAGAAGCCCTATCGTCCGCCATTACTCGTTTCAAGAAACTACAAAAAGAAAAGACCAAGAAACTTACCGATTCGGTGAGACGAAAGCTTGAGAGCGGGAAGGCGCGAAGGCGACGACAAAGGTTCAAATTCCAGACAGGAAGAATGAAACCTACGAAGACAACGAACCGCTTTTAAAACTCCCGCACGAGTGTTCGGGAATCTGAACGATCGAGATTGATGCAAAATTGACGATCAAGATTCAAAGACGTTTTAAAAGTTTGAACTCACGAATCCGAAATAGGCATTCGGAAACCGTCGCTTGGATGACGTGAGCCACGACAAATCAACTGCAACGGAGACATGTGGCCTTACACTCACAACCCTCGAGGAAAAGTGACCACCGCATTAAATGTGATATGACATTTAATGAAGCACGCAGAGATCATCACTTGACGACGAACCCAGTTAAAAACCAAGCCCTCGGGATCGACCGAACGCTTGGTCTGGGGGGCTCGTGATATGGAGAGTTTATGATCAGACCGGGTTCATACCTGGTCCGACCCTCGACCCCGGTCGAGACGGAGAAAACCGAATCGCTCCCGAGAGAACCGGATCCAGAAGATGGCTTGCTGAAGAAGAAAGATTATTCTGCTGCAAGCGTGCCCTAATCTTACTTATGGATTAAGGTAATCACCATGATGACAGCAGACTCAAACTGACGGCTACGGATAATCATCATCAAAGGGATAACTATCGCATAACCTAACAGTTATCTCAAGAGTCCTCTACTAGCCCAAACTAGTAGAAGTCTATCGCTCAACGGATCTTATTGATAAGATCCAACGACTACCCGAAGAAGGCTTGAGTGCATCCAACGAAGGAGATTCGAAGGTACACTCTATATAAACCTCACTACCATACAAGGTGAGGGACGGATCAATTGATCAAGGAGAATACTATCTGAGACTCAGGTTCAGATACATACTAATAGACCTCAACTATCAGCGTCCTGCTATCTAGATCACCTTTCCCGTTTCTTCATTCATTAGCTCTATGCTTCTAGTAGAGCCGTTTGTGATTAAGTTCATCAACTGACTTAGCCTTCGGAGGTGGACTCCCGACCCCAGCGGTCGGGCCACATCTGACGCTTTTGTTTTGCAGGACACTACGTGGAGATCCAAGGGCTAAGCAGATTTTGGATGCATCAATAGACTAGAACAATTAGAGCAAAACCAGCACCCTACTTGAGTCCTGGACTAATATCCTGTCTATTTCTAACAAGAAAATGGATCATCCATTTTCTTCTAAATGTGTAACATATGTCACAGTATCACATAAAAAGGTTGAGGTCCATTTATAAGTCACATAATTTTTTTAAAATTTAATCACAACTCTTTAATGTGATTTATAAATAGATTTCAAAGATTTAATGTTTTATTAGGACATATGTCATACATCTACAAGAAAATGAATAGTCCAAATTTCTCTTGAGACCTATTTCAAACAAGTAATTACTTATATTTTTAAAATAGTTAACAAAATGATCGAAAAAAGTATAAATAAGTAAATAGGGTTACGAGTTTTTTCTAGGTGAACAATTTCACCAACTTTATTTTTCTCGTTTTGGTGAAAAATTTCACCAACTTTCGATGCTAAGAATTGAGAAACAGAAAACAATCAAAGATACAACAACCGTTAATGCATCGAACGACGTCAGATTAAATGTTTAATTCAAATAATGAAAGTTAGCCAAAACACGCTAAATATCCAAGTCGCTGGCTGTAGCTTACAACTTTCAATCTGTAGCTGCGTCTGTCACCTTCTCTGTTCACTTCCAACGCCATATTTAATGTATACGTCCTGCTTCACGGTCTCCCAGAACAAGCTTAAAAGCTAAGGAGTTCAAGCAGACCTTTGATCTCCTCCTCTCTCTCCCTCTCCTCCCCCTCCTCTTCTCGGTCTCTTTCACTCTATGGTTTCTCTCCTCAGGACCAGGCAGGCGGAGTGGTAAACGAATCTGTGAATCTACAAGGTTAGTTTCCTTCTCCCCCAAGAGCTACCTACCTAGGTTATGTTCGTTCTATAATCATTTTTCTTTAGTGCATTACTGAGGATTTCATAGTGTTACAACTCATTGAGAAATTTTTTTTTGGGTCAAACTCATGTTGATCTATTCCTAACCATTTCAACATTCTGATCTGTTTTTGCGACATTTTCTATTCTGGTTTTTATTTTAAGTTTTTATTTTATATGATTTATTTCCATTTTTGACTATTTTATTTGCAGGGTCTTGGGTTCGCACTGTTTTAACTCAGCTTCTTGACGAGTTTCCAGGTGAGGAAAAACACAAATTTTCTTCTCCATTGGTTCGGGTTTCTCAGCCTGCAGAGCCTCTTTGTAGAAGTTTTCAGGGGAAAACCCACTTTTGATTTCACGAATCTGTGTATGAGGTACGGAAGGCTCAAGAGCTTTCTCTTAACCATCAACCCAGTTTCTTAAATTACTCTTTATCAGCCATTTTTGTTTTCTATAGGATTCCATCTTTGATCACCCAAAGCTGCACCTCTTGCGTTTTTTCCTAAATTATTTCTTTGAGATCTCGAACAAATGACAGAACCAACTGCTAAAACTTCTTTGTTACCACCATTAGCTTCTCGAAAGCTTCCTGATTTCAAACAATCCATTAAACTGAAGTATGTAAAGCTTGGCTACCATCACCTCATCACTCATGGAATGTACCTCTTGTTATCCCCTCTCGTGGTTGCCATAGCAGCCCAGCTCTCCACATTAACAATGCAAGACCTCCTTGATCTCTGGAGCCATCTTCAATTCAACCTTGTTTCTGTGATCTTGTGCTCCACCTTGCTTGTTTTCCTCTCTACTTTCTACTTCCTCACCCGACCTCGACCTGTCTATCTTGTGAATTTCTCCTGTTACAAGCCAGAAGATGCTAGGATATGCACAAGACAGGTCTTTATGGAGAGATCGGTGTCAGCAGGCACGTTTACTGAGGAGAACCTTGAGTTCCAAAGGAGGATCATTGAAAGATCAGGTCTTGGAGAATCAACCTACCTCCCTGAGGCTGTTATCAGAGTTCCCCCAAATCCATGCATGGCTGAGGCTAGAAAAGAAGCAGAGATGGTAATGTTTGGAGCCTTGGATGAGCTCTTTGCTAAGACCAAAGTGAAGCCCAAGGACATTGGAATCTTGATTGTCAATTGTAGCTTATTTAATCCAACTCCTTCTCTGTCTGCCATGGTGGTCAACCATTACAAGCTCCGGGGGAACATTAATAGCTACAATCTAGGTGGGATGGGTTGCAGTGCTGGTTTGATATCCATTGACCTTGCAAAACATCTTCTTCAAGTTCACCCAAACTCCTATGCTTTGGTAATCAGTATGGAGAACATCACATTAAACTGGTACTTCGGGAATGATCGGTCCATGCTTGTTTCAAATTGTTTGTTTCGAATGGGTGGAGCTGCAATTTTGCTCTCAAACAAGAGATCTGACCGGAGAAGATCCAAATACCAATTGGTCCATACAGTCCGAACCCACAAAGGTGCAGATGATAAGTGCTTCACCTGTGTTACTCAGCAAGAGGATTCAACAGGGAGAATTGGAGTTTCTCTGTCAAGGGATCTTATGGCTGTTGCAGGGGATGCTTTGAAGACTAACATCACCACACTAGGCCCACTTGTTCTTCCAATGTCTGAACAATTGCTTTTCTTTGGTACATTGGTTGGAAGGAAACTTCTGAAGATGAAGATCAAACCTTACATTCCAGATTTCAAATTGGCATTCGAGCATTTCTGCATACATGCAGGAGGCAGAGCAGTATTGGATGAAGTGGAGAAGAACTTGCAGCTCTCTGATTGGCATATGGAGCCATCTAGGATGACTCTTTACAGATTTGTAACACCTCTAGCAGTTCTCTATGGTATGAATTGGCTTATTCAGAAGCCAAGGGAAGGATTAGAAGAGGAGACAGAACATGGCAAATAGCTTTTGGTTCAGGGTTCAAGTGTAACAGTGCAGTGTGGAAGGCTTTGAAGACAATAAACCCAGCAAAGGAGAAGAACCCTTGGATGGATGAGATAGACCAGTTTCCTGTGATTGTTCCAAAAGTTGCCCGTATCTAGAATGCCAATTTGTTGAACTGTTTTTAGATGTTTCAGTGAGAAGTGTCCCTCGCCCGCCTCTTCTCTATTTGTAGTGTTCTTGGTTGTGTGTACTTGTGTACTCTTAGCTGTAGATGAAAGAAAATTTAATTGAGTTGGGTTCAAAGGAATCAAATTTAGAATTTAGCTTTTTATGAGAATATAAAGGCTTTATAGGTCAGAGAAGCTTTCGAAGGGAGATTGAATCCTAAATTGAATGAAAACCTTGTTGCCTTAATTCCTAAGGTGGACAAACCAGAGACAGTGATACAGTATAGGCCCACCTCTCTCTATAATGTTTGCTTCAAAATTATCACCAAGTGTTATGGATAAACCATCAATCACCGGTTTGCGTCAGACCAACCGGTGGTCCAAACATGACATGAGGCTTAACAACAAACCACGTGGAAAGTCTATGAATAGGGACCAGACACAGACAAAAGGAAAGACACTCACTCAAACCTGCAACTTCCCGCTTTCAAACATTCGAAAACCTAGAATTCTTTTGAGCTCTGGAACAAACGTACTTCGTCCTTGCTGACTTGACCGTTGGAGACAAGAACACTGATCCAGCTGATCGGCTCTGTTTCTAACAACTTTTTCAATGATCTTGCAGATGAGCGAAGCTTGAATCAAATTGAACCAAATCAGAATTGTTTGGTGCAAACCGTGGTTTGTAACCTCGGCAAATTCAACACCAACACTTGGTGCCATTTGTGGGAAAAGAGGAAAAAATCATGGCTCAATTTCCTAAACAACATGAAGAGATACCTGTGATCAAAGCTGCTAAAGCAAGTCAGAGAGAACCTTGAGGAAAAAATTCAAAAAGGAAGATGGAGGTGACATTACCACCTCTAGCACTGGTGACGCTGATTGACCAGAAGTAGAGAGTTCTCGAGGAACAATCACCTCATCTTATAGAAATTCAAAACCAACAGGAGGTATAATCATCAAAAGCTCCAGCAACCACATCACAACCAGGATTTGATCCACATCAGATCCTAGTAACTCAAGGTCTGATGAGATCATATATCCGTCAGATTGTAATCTCGAAATCAACTGGAACTCTAGTACGAACATTACCGGTTGAACTTCAAACTCCTCTTTCCTAAGTAGAAGTGGGTTTAAACCATATTTCTTGAAAGCAAGAATCGAGGCAAATGTTTAGTAAACTCAGATCTAAATGATGAAGGTTGTGGAGAAAGTTCTGATCCAAACTTTGATCTGCATCCTTTTGAACTTGACGATCAAATCTCAATTGAGGAAAATAAAGAAACTCAAATGAGCAAAAGTAGAAGGAACAATAATCTTGGTAGTAGAAGAGATAGAAAAGAAAAAAATAGAAATCAATTTGTAGCTACTCAGAAGTTTGTGGATTTGAGATTAGCAAGAGATTCTGAATTCTTGACAATTAGATCCACAGATTAGCAAACAAAGAAAATGAAGAAAATGTGGAAGAGTCGATGAATCGAAATCCATTCTCCAAGGAGATAATGAAAACTCAAGTGCCTCATAATTTCAAACTCCCTGTGTTCACGGTGTATGACGGGAGTACTGATTTGCTAGAATATCTAGCTCAATTCAATTCAGTTATGATGTTAGCAGGAGAGTCAGAAGCTCTAAAGTGCAGATCATTCCCTTCGTCATCGAAAGGACTAGCTATAACTTGTTTCTTCAGCTTCAAACCGAACTCGATCAGAAATTTCAAGGAGTTAATGAAAATTTTTCTGTCACAACTCCAAAGTAGTATGAAGAGCAGCAAAACAACAGACAATTTGGCAGTGATTCGCCAAAGACCGGGAGAGTTAGTCCACAGTTATATGAAGAGGTTCAATTAAGAGTCTATTCACATCAAGGACTTGAATGAATCAGTGGCCTACGATGCAATGTTCAAAGGCTTAATTGATGACCATCTGCTTGAATTCCTGATCATGAATAAACCAACGAAAATTGCAGAGCTGACATCACGTTGCAACCAATATGCACACATGAAGGAGATCTTGCAAGCCAGAAAAGAGACTGATGACGTAGGGAGTAAAAGGAAAGAGAGTGGGACATTACATTCTGATTAGAAGATCAAAGGAGTAACAAGAATTATTCAAGGAATGACAATATAAATAGGAAGGGTGATGCAGTGTCTAGATCCAGATCAATATACTCCACTATTCTGCAAAGAGATCAAATATATTGATGCAAATTCAGTATCAAAATTTTTTGAGGTGGCTGGCTCCAATGGTGGCAAGAGCAGAAGATCAAAACCCTAACAAGTTTTGCCATTTTCATAGAGATCACAATCATGATACAAGATGAATGCGAGTTTTAAAGAACAAGATTGAATGGTTGATCAATCAAGGACACTTGGATCGATATGTCTAGGGAAGAACAGTGGTCAACAATAGAATGGAGATCAGCTGAGAAGATGCAATAATCGGGGATTTAAGAAAGAAGAGCAAACAAAGAAGGATTATCAATTTGACTCTCCAGCAAAAGATCATGAAGGTTCGAGACCTCAGTGGAAACAGTTACCAATCATGACCATATTACGGAGTATGGATCTGACTTTTGTGGTGAAATCAAAAGCTCATGCAAAGTTTGTTCACTTTATGGAATCTCAGTTAGTCCCAAAACTAATAAAAAAGACGAAGGAAATAATTTTCATAGAGGAGGAGATGACTGGAATCTAGGATCCGCTGATGTTCATAGAGTCCTGATTGATACAGGCTCCTCAGTGGATATCATGTCAAATGAAGCATTTCTGAAGCTAAAGCTTGATTCTATGATATTGAAGCCATGTGGGACCAGGATATTTGGTTTCTTAGGAGAGTCAACCCCTATTGAAGGAATGATTGAATTAACAAGAACACTTGGGACTCATCCAAAGATAGTGACAACAGGTGACAATTTTTTTGCTAATCGAAGCTTATCAGCGTACAATATGATCTTGGGAAGACCAACTTTAAATGCAATAGGAGCGATAGTCTCAACAAGGAATTTGAAAATTAAATTCCCAACAGAGCAAGGAGTTGTAGAATGCAGATATGATCAGAAATTCTCTAGGCAATGCAATACAACATTCCTAAAATATTCAAAGGCTCAAGGTAAAGCTCTTGCTCTAACCATTGAAATTATGGATAATAGAGATGAAGATAAAATCCAAAGAGGAGAACCAGTAGAGAAAATGGAGAAGATTTTCTTCAAACTAAATGATTTTGAGAAAGGGATAGTGATAGGAGTAGAGCAAACCGAAGAAGATAAGATGCTATTGATAGATTTTTTGCAGTAGAATTTTGATGTATTTGCCTGGTCAGCATAGGACATGCCAGGCTTAAGTAGAGAAGTTGCCGAGATATAGTCTTTGGATTGACAGTGAAACCTGTAAAGCAGAAGAGAAGAAACTTTTCAACAAAAAAGCATGAAGCTCAAAAAATTGAAGTTCATAGAACAAATTGAATGTCCAAAATGGCTAGCAAACTTGGTAATGGTGAAAAGACACAATGACAAATGGAGGATGTGTGTAGACTATACTGATCTGAATAAGACATGTCTGAAGGATTGCTATCCACTATCATGGATTGATCAGCTGATAGATGCAACTTCTGATCAGCAGATGCTAAGCTCCATCGATGCATACGTCGACTATAATCAAATACTCATGAAGGAGGATCAACCCATACAATATTCATGGCCAATTAAGAAAGCTACTGTTTTAAGGTAATGCCTTTTGGTTTGAAGAATGCTAATGCAACATATCAAAGGGCTATGAACAAATTGTTCGATGATCAAATTGGTCGAAATATGAAGGTATATGTAGATGATCTCTTCATAAAAAGCAAGTTTAAGGCTGATCATCTAACAAATTTAAGAGAATTCTTTTATGTTTTAACAAAAAATGGGATGAGACTCAATCTCGAAAAATGTGCGCTCAGTGTCTCATTAGGAAAAGTTTTCGGCTATATGGTCACACAGCGAGGTATTTAGGTGCAGCTTGAGAAAATCAAAGCTATACTGGATATGGAACCACCAAACAATGTAAAGGGATTTCAAAGTTTGATAGACAGGTGGCAGCTATCACATCCTGCCTCGAATCCACCCAGGGGGTACCCTATCTGGGTTACTCGGGAGTGATCCACAGCCCAACAGATCCAGTTTAGGAACGATCATATCCACTTATCACAATAATATAATCAAAAGCAAGAACAATTTATAGTATTCAAGTAATCTAATAATAAAAGTTAAGAAATGATCACAGAAGGATCACAAAGAACATCAGAGTGTGGAATAACAAGTATCAAATCAAAAGACCACTATAGAGTATAGGGGAAATATACTCTACAAATGTGTGTGGAAGGTAGATCGAAATAAGGTAAAGATTACAACCATATCTCCAAAGAAGGGAAATAACAAGGTAAGCAACTAAGTTCTAGTTTCTTCTAACTTATACAATGTCTCCTTAATAACATAATCATAAGAAACTAAGCCAGGTCGGATCTACTCCTGACAAATATGAGTCTTGAACTGATAGCCTTCACCGATGTAGTCACAGTAGCCAAAGTGGTATGAGTCACCAACTTAGTCCTCAAAGTGTTGACCGTCACAACCAACGAGTAGTAGTACTGCAGAAAAGTCTAACAAATATGTTGCAAAAAGGAGTGAGTTCAAAAGAACTCAGCAAGGAAAGTTATTCCATAATAACATAAATCATATGATGCACAGCATAGCATGATGCAATATGATATGAGACATATGATGCAAACATGAATCTAACTCTAAGTATGCTGGTCTCTATGGTAGATATGCTTTAAGTCATAGCACCATACTTCTTTAGGTAGTCTCAGTCACTCATCACCGGGGGGAATTGGGTCATGCATCCCTCTCGGACAAATCCATGGTTAGGGGTTTCGGTCGCCACTCTCTCACATCACCATTTGGTCTAAGTATTGGCGCATGTCAAGGTAAAGCCTAGCCCAATGCAAGTCATCTACTCAGT
Organism: Hakea prostrata; assembly: GCF_041222555.1. Lineage (NCBI taxonomy): Eukaryota > Viridiplantae > Streptophyta > Magnoliopsida > Proteales > Proteaceae > Hakea > Hakea prostrata. Next base: position 11,743,673 of record NC_142602.1, read on the forward strand.
CGTATCAAGTCAGATCCGGATACGTCCATTCCTCCCATCCCGGGATCCTTTCTGGTATCCTTCACACCAAAGTCACGGATATTACCCACCGGACTCATCAACCCTATTGGTCATCCACAAAGGGAAGCTCTCACGTCCCCTCATGGATCATTTCACCGGTCTTGAGCGCCCGTGAGCCCAAGTCTAGCCATTTGCAACCCTACCAATAAATGGCCCCTTTCGGGTATCCACAATGCGATTTATGTCCTCTCACGGGGTGGTTACCGGTCTTGAGCACCCATAAATCCACACTACTACCAGGGGTCGTTCGGTCTCAATGCCCTTCCGATTCGAGTCTAATACGACAGGGACATCCTTGCCAAACACCACTAGACAAGTCCTATGTATGTCATCCAATGATCCAGGAAAGCGTCGATGGGCATCTTCAGAGAACATCCCATACTATTCCCTCCGATGTCCAAGGACAGAAGTACCAGTAGGGCACTCCCCAATCCCAAATCATACCTAAGCAATCACATGCTTATTTCCATCCATTACATATCAACAATACATTATCATATTGAAAACATGTCATAACATCTCATAATACAGTGTATAAATAAATGACAAGAATAAGTAAACATGATAAACCAAGTAATTAAGCATGGTGCTACTGTCATAAGGTAACTACAATAGTCATATGATGTCTAAAATCAACTAATAAGTTAAGTCTACTAAGTTACCAACAACAATGTAAAAGTCATACAGTCTATGTTATATGTCAATAACCGTCCTTACCTCAAACTGTGAAGAAGATGATCCGAAGTCACAAGAGAATGGTCCAATTATAGTCTTAAAGCCCTAAACAAACATACATGAAGGATTAGAGAAGAAATCAGAACAGTTAGAGATCGAACGAATCAAAACTGGGCAAAAGTTGTTGACAGCAACACTGTTGGTTGATACATTGGGTTGATGGTATCGACCAATAGTATCGACCAATAAAGTCTTAGACAACAAATGGAATTTTTGGGTTTTGGCTCAAAATTGGTCTTCCGGGTCTCGGATTGATCTGAAATTTGGAGGGATGCTTAAGAATAGTAGCAGGAGACTACATAGCAAGAATTAACATGATCCAATGGTCAAATTGAAAACCCCCAAATTGAGGTCCTAGGTTCAAACTTGCAAGAATCATGTTCTTCAATGGAATCAATTGAAATTGCAAGAGAACTTAGGAATTCAATTAATAGAATGATAAGCAGCAGAATATAGACAATTACTAACATATAATTAGACCTATTTGCTAAAGAAAATCAGATTAAGAAGATGAACTCATGTTTCCATGAAGAGGAAATCAAAATAAGAAACCAAGAACATCAAGTATAAGAAGCATAGCATGGAAAGAATGAAGAGAGGTTTAATCAACCCAAGAGAGCTTGTAGAAGAGGTGGTTGCAAGGTTGCAGCACCTTCTTCATGATCTCGGTACAAGACAAGAGTAGATAGGAGTAGAATAGAGAGAAGTGAGAGAACACATACCTTGAAGATGAAATTTGAGAAGAGAGACAAAGGATTCTTGAAGAAGATCAACACCCAAGCCAAGGAGGAGGCTTAGAGGAGCTTTCCCACGTTCTTAGATGTTGAAATGAGTGAAATAATGATTTAGGTTCGAGGTTTCACTTAAAAGGAGGAAAGAATATCCAAAAAGCACCTTTTTATTCAAATATGGGCTTGTTGGTCGATACCTTGGGTTGATGGGTATCGACCAACAGTAGTTTCAACAGAATTTTCAGGAATAGTTCAGCAACTTTGGATGTGGATTCGGAGGGCTATACAAGGTCAAATTGAGTGAGGTTTTCTCCTACAAGTCAATAAAGAAGTCTAGTTTCCAGAAATACCTTTGGATCAAGCATGGGAGTTCATTAGATCCACCAAATAAGCTCACCTTCTTCGATGCGCAAGCAGAATTTGCCAGACATAGTTCAGCAACTTCGGACAGGGATTTGGAGGGCTATATGGAGTCAAATTGAGTGGGTTTTTCTCCTACAAGTCCATCAAGAAGTCTAGTTTTGGGAAATACTTTTGTATTGAGCACAGGAGTTCATTATGTATTTCAAATAATTCACCCCTCTTTGGTGCGCAGATTCAAAACTAACATTGACGATGCTCTCAAGTGAGGGGCATCATTGTCAATGTCCAAGGGCTTGGGTTTCGACACCAAATCGTCAACCAGAAGGGTCAACAAGGACTTCTCCCACCACTTCGGTTCATTGGATCTACAGCCAATACAAATTCCAGGCCTGGTCAGGGTAAGGATAAGGCCGGATTTCACAAGATCTATGTGAAATCCAGCCCAAACCTAGCCAGGTCACCCTATCTGTTTTGGGTAAAGAAGGGTTTGTTTAAATGTTGACTTTGAAGTTGGACCATGATTTCATTTTTGTTTAATGTTGACTTTGAAGTTTGACCGTGATTTCAGTTTTACTATCTTTGAAAATCTTAGGAAGCCATGTCAGACCTTTCTCTTAGGGTTGATCCAATGTCCCAACATGAGGGATGATGTCTTCGTGGGCCATCTCATTAGAAGATATGGTGTTTGACCCAAAACCCATGGATATTGATGATGGTGTTTCCTTATGGAAACCTTAATCGATTTGGTATTGAACTACTCACTAGTGAAGAAGAACTTGGTTGATGGACCTAAAGCTTAGTTGGACCTGGTTTGAAGACATCCCTCCATACTAGGTAAGTAGTATGATGTGTTGAAAGAAGCCCATCCAAAAAAATATTGAAGTTAGGCCCATTAAATCCTTATTTTTGAACAAGCTGTCTAGGCAGTGGCATTTTGGTAATTTTCTGTTTTTAAGGTTTTTAAAAGCTTTATTTCTTTTAATTTCGTGGTAAACATTCCCACTAGGATTCTAACTCTCTATGGAACGTGGAAAGGACCTTAGATTTTCCTCTTTGGCAACCAATCAATCAGCAGGGTCAATTTGGTCAATTTGGTGAAATCCTAGTAATTCTTGGACTCTTTGTGCTATTTAAAGAGGGGGAACTCCATGTTTTTCACTCTCAATCTGTTCTAAACCTTTGGAGAACGTGGGAATATCCCTAGATCCTCTCCTTCGAAGCCAAGAAAGACCCTCAAGCATCTGTTCAGATTTCTTCATCGGTTTCTCTTCTAAAAGGTTAATATTCAATTCGCTTCTTCTTTAATTCACTCTTTCTTCTTTACTTATGATATTCTGATTATGAGAAGCGTATTACACTGCTGTAATGACCTCTTCTCTAATTCTTTAGCCCTAGAGTGAATTCCCCAATTCACTCTATGTTCTTGAAGCCATATGGCGATGATTCTTGGATTTGACTCCACCAAAATCTTGATGATACTTTCCCTGAATTTTCTACCTATCTTTATGATTGTGGGGAAGGTCTCATACTATTACCATGACCTTCCCTTGTGTCCTCATGATTGAGGAGTTGATCCTTGTTTTCCTTGAACCAATTGGCAACCCTTCTATTTTCTATTAATTCATTGGATCCTCCCCAAGACTTTCTTTATTATGATTTATTTATCTTTATTCCCTAGGGTGAATCTTTGTTCTCCCTAGTCTTCCCATGGGATATTAGGATTTATTTCCTTTGAAGTTATTTACATTCTTTTCTCTCATTGGTAGACCCTTCCTAATTCCATTCTTGATTTTGAAATATTAATGAGATGTTCCTTTATCTATCTTGGGTTGTTTTTGTAAGATTAATTATGGGTAACTCTCATGGGAGGTAACCAACTCTTATGAGAGGTAACCATATCTGAGACCCTAATGTTCTTTTATCTGTTGGAAACTTCCCAACACCTTTTCAGATTGTGCATTCTTTGTTTCTCTTTTCCTACGGTGAATCTTGATTACCCCTAGCCTTTCCATGAGAGCCATCAGTTTTGTTCTGAATCTGTGCACCGAAGAGGGGTGAATTAGTTGAAATACCTAATGAACTCCTGTGCTCAATCTGATTATATTTCCCGAAACTAGACTTCTTAATGGACTTCCAGGAGAAAACCCCACTATATTTGACCCCATATAACCTTCCAATCCCTGTCCGAAGTTGAAGAACTATGTCTGACAAATCCTGCTTGCGCATCAAAGAAGATGAGCTTAGTTAGTGGACCTAATGAACTCCCATTCTTGATCTGAAAGTATCTCTGGAAACTAGACTTCTTGATTGACTCGTAGAAGAAAACCTCACTCAATTTGACCCTGTATAGCCCTCCGAATCCCTGTTTGAACCTTGCTGTCCTGATTGGTCGATTCATTGGTCGATTGGACCAACAGACCAATCAATCGACCAATGGTGTCTGAATTTACCAATTTGGTCCTGTCTCTTCTATTTAAGTCTAATCTCGGGAATACTCCGCCTCCTATCCTAAGCCTCTGGAATGAGTTAGAACCCTAATCTAATCAATTCCCTTGCATTCCTTGGTGATCTCTCACAAGACTTGAAGTAATCTTCTTCCTCTCGCATCAAAGGTATGATTTCACTCACTCTGTCTTCTACCTCTGATTTTCTTTCTTTTATTCTGTTCTTCATTGAGATCAGAAAGTTGATGAAGCATTCTTGTAATCATCAATTCTCTGATCTCATTCTATTCTTTGAGATCTATGATCGTCATCATGATCTCAACCTCAGCCAGTTGAATTCTTGAAACCCTAATCTTGAAACCCTAACCTTTGAAACCCTAACCTTGTGTGGTCATCCAAAGAACCTTTGGTAGCCTCCCATGAGAGGGAAACCTCATGGGTAATATTTCTAGTAACCTAAACTATAATTTCTATGATTTTCTTGTTATAATTGGCAAATCATTAATTCCCTTTCATTCTGTGATCTCAACCTTTTTATGGGAACCATAAGGTTGAAACCCTAATTTCTTGGGTTAAATCAAGAACCCATCTTTTGACCATGACTTGATGATTTTATCTTCCCATATGATTCTAATACATCCTAGGAAGTTCCCCTTCGAATTTCGGATCAATCCGACTTCAAACGAAGAAGTTATGGCCAAAACAGTTTTCACTATTTCGTACTGACTCGATTGGTCGACTGGGTCAGTAGACCAAGGCAATCTACCAATCAAGTTAGTAGCTTCAACTTTCGCTTGATTTGATTCGTTTTCTCTCTGACCTTTTAGGTATCTTTCTTAATGTTGTATCTATGCTTGTTAGGGGTTTATTTGCCATGTTTGGTGTCTCTCTCTTTGATCTTTGGATTATCTTCGGCGATAATCAGGTAAAGGACGATTGATTCCTTAACTACATAGATTGCTTGTTCTCTGGTTTCTACTTTATGAAACTATGAGATTACCTACTGTTATTGTATTTTAATTCTGATCTCCTACTGTGGGAACAGTAGCACTTAATTATATCATCTTTTCATTGTTTATGTTATATGAATTACTTATTACTGCTTAATCTGATGTTGCTTTTACATTCTCTTTTATATGATGAACTACTGGTTGTGTATGTCATGACTGATCTGAGAATGTGTTTGCTTAAGTTTGGTTTGGGATTGGGAAGTGTCCTTTTGACACTTCTGTCCTTGGACATTATCGGAAATAGTATGGGATGTTTCCGGGGTTGCCCATCGACACTTTCCCGAATCAATGGTTGTCATACCTAGGGATGTCTAGCAGTGTTTGGCTAGGATATACCCCTGTTATATCAGACCCGATTCGGAAGGGTATTGAGACCGAACGACCCGTGGTAGCAATGGGGATTCACGGGCACTAAAGACCGGTGAGTTATATCCGTGAGAGGACGGGAATCACATTGTGGGGGCCATTTATTGGAGGGTTGCATATGGCTAGACTTGGGCTCATGGGCGCTCGAGACCGGTGAGTTATATCCGTGAGAGGACATGAGAGCTTCCCGTTTACCATATGTGGATAACCAATAGGGTTGATGAGTCCGGTGAGTAATATCCGTGACTCTAGTGTGAAGGATACCGGAAAGGATCCCGAGAGAGGAGGAATGGAAGTATCTGGAACTGACTTGATGTAACTAAGTAGATGACTTGCATTGGGCTAGGCTTTTCCCTGACATGCGCTGGTACTTATGCCAAATGGTTGTGAGAGAGTGTGTTGACTTAACCCCCTACCATGGTTTGTCCGAGAGGGATGCCCGGACCCACTACCAACAGGAGCCGTATGCGTGACCTACCTAAAGAAGTACGGTGCTATGACTTAAAGCATGTCTGCCATAGAGACCAGCATACATAGAGTTTAGATGCATACATACATTACTTGTTTCATATTGCATTGCATCTTGTTATGGTTTGCTTCCATGTTGTTTATGTTGTTATGGATTAACTTGCCTTACTGAGTTTCTTTCGAAACTCATTCCTTTTTTTTGTACAATCTGTTGTTAGACTTCTCTACAGGTTGGGATTTCTTTGATGGCCCGTATGAGGAAGCGCAAGGTGAAGAAGATGAAGACTGAAGAACAAGAAGAGCTGATTGAAGATGTGGATTAGATTTCTTTTGTTTCTTCTAGACTTATCTTTTACTCTATTTGTATTAGCTTAGAGCTTTACTTCGATTTCGATCTACCTTCCGCATGTGTTTGTAGGGTATATTTCCGCTATACTCTACAGTTGTCTTTTGATTTGGTATCTTGTTATTCCGCACTCTGATATTATATAGTGATCCTTCTGAGATTTTTTCTTGACTTTTATTATAAATTACTTGAACATTATGATTTGTTCTTGCTTTTGATTGTGTTATTGTGCGAAATGGATATGATCGTTCCTAAACTTGATCTTTTGGGCTGTGGATCACACTCTCGGGTATGCCAGTTAGGGTACCGGCAGGGAGGATGTGACAATCTACCCTAAGGAAAAGGTCGGACATGGCCTCCTAAGGCTTTCAAGGATAACAACATTGAAATCAAGGTCCAACTTCAAGGTCTAACATTAAACAAGTCTTTCTTTATCCCAAAACAAATAGAGTATCCCATGCTAGGTTTGGGCTGGATTTCACAGTAGCCCTGAGCAAATTCATATCTAGATCAACCAACAAATGTGCACCTTTCTTTAAGGCATTAAAGAACATGAATGCGCAGAATGAATTCTGATGAACAGAGTAGTGCAAGAAGTCACTCAAAGAATTGAAGAAACGACTGACTAGCCCACCAGTCTTATCTCGACAAATTCTAGGAGAGACTACAAATCTATTTATCTTCTTCCCTAGTAGTAGTGAGTGGGGGTACCGATCAGAGAAGAACATACGCATTAGAGTTCGAACTATTTTGTGAGTCATACAATACTTGATGCTAAGTCTAGATACCCTGAAACCGATAAACAAGCTTTAGCTCTGGTAATAGCAGCAAGAAAGCTAAGACCGTATTTTTCAGGCTCACTCTGTAATTGTCCTAACCAATTGGCCATTGAAGAAAAATCTTCACAAACCTGATTTCGTTGGGAGATTAGTGTCCTGGGCAGTTGAGTTAACATAACATGATATAGACTATAAACCCATGACAACAATTAAAGTGCAAATTCTAGATGATTTCACTGTTGAGAGTGTATCGCCACCCATGGATTGAGGAAATCCCAGTGAAATCCCTGGTAGATGGATTCTCCATGTTAACGACTCGAGCCACTCTTAGGGATTAGGAGCAGGATTAATTCTCCAAAGCCCAACAAGTTTTATTATCTAGAGTGCACTCTGTTTTGAGTTTTATGCTTCTAACAATGAAGCAGAATATGAAGCCTTGATTGTAGGACTTCGTTTGGCCAAGTCATTCTGTGTACAAAATATTGAAGTCAAAAGTGAGTTTGAGCTAGTGGTTAGCCAAGTTACAAGAGCTTATGAAGCAAAATATGATTGTATGATCAGGTACTCAAGTGCAAGGCATGGTTCACACAATTTCAAATACAAAGGATACCAAAGAAGAAAAACACAATGGCAGATTCTCTAACTCACTTGGCTTCAACGAAGTTTGCATCCTTAGCACAGGCAGTGTGTATCAAAGAGTTGAGTTCACCACCCTACTCAACACTAGAGATAATAGAAATTGATAATGACCATCTTGGATGGATCCAATAATGGCCTACCTCAAAGATGACATCCTACTTGAAGATAAAGAAAAAGCGTGGACCCTGAAAAGAAGATCAACAAATTTTATTCCAAAAAATGAATTACACTACAAAAGGACAATTACTGGTCCACTTTTTAAGTGCTTAGGACCATTAGACGCTCAATATGCACTGGCAGAGGTCCACAAAGGAATTTGTGGGAATCATATAGGAGGAAGAGCTCTAGCTTATAAAATTCCGAGACAAATTTTTTATTGGCCACGAATGCAGCACGATGCAATGGAGTATGTGAAACAATGTCATCAGGGTCAGGTTCACGCTTCAATCCAAAGATAGCTAGCTGATCAGTTAACTTCAATTTTCAACTAGTGCCATTTTCTATGTGGGGAATGAATATCCTTGGACCATTCCCAGTAGCCTTAGGGGAAGGAAGTTTGTCGTGGCGGTAATTGATTATTTTACCAAAAAGCTGAGTAGAAGCGGAGGCTTTAGCAACCATTACAACCAATCAGAAGGAAAAATTCTTTCCGAACAGGGTGATATATAGGTTTGGTCTACCAAAAGTTCTACTAACAGATCATGGCAAGCTATTTGATAATGAAATATTCAAGGAGTTTTGTGCACATTATCACAAAGTACAAAAACTCTTCTGTTGCTTATCTACAATGCAATGAACAGATTGAGATAACAACAGAACACTCCTTGGTGGAATTAAAAGATGATTGGATTAAGCGAATGTTCAATGGGTGGAAGAATTGCTACATGTACTTTGGGCGTATGGAAACTACCACATGAACTCCTATAGGGGAGACCCCATTTAAATTAACATATGGATTTGAGGCCCTGGCTCCAGTGGAGGCAGTAGTAGGATCAGAGAGATTAGAATAATTTGATCCAGTGAGATAAGCATGCATTTATCATTATTTATTTGATTTAATTTCCCATACTTAGTTAATTAAAAGAGAGCTAATTGAGTATTTTTGTGTCTTTTTCAGGAATAAGGTGATTTTTTTTTTGTTATTATAGATAATGTGGAGCAAAGTTGGCAAATATATTAGATATTGGTAGATTTTAAATCATGGGATTCAATCTTTCTACCCAAGGAATCATGAATGTTGAGATCCAACTTAATTAATGCAAGGAGAACATGAATCTTAGCCAAATTGGAAACAAGTGGGGGTCCAAGGAACAAAATTGGTAATAAGATCTGAAAATCTTGTAAATAGACCCACCTTGAGTATTTTGGTCATATCTCTCGCGTATAAACTCGGATTACAGTGATTTAAGATGCTATGGAAAGATAAAGAAAATATCTACAACTTTATAGTTGTGTGTTTTCCCAGAATCTAAACGAATAAAGGTCGAATTGGTGGGTAAAGAAGATGAATTCATTGTGTGCAAGATATATAAAAAGGAGAAGCCAGCCACAGAGAAGCAAAAAGATGGCAAACACGGATCTTGGCTTTCATCCCTCTCTCTCTCTCTCTCATTGCACAAGAAGAAGAAGACCACAACCCTCTCTCTAAATCATTTTTTCTTTATTTTATGAGCTTTGTTATAATGAGTAGCTAGTTCCTTTCCTTTGGGATGTAGATGAACCATTGCTTATTTCATTAATTTGGTTGTTCTCTGTCTTCTAGTTGATGCTTTTAATTGTGTTTGAGTCTAGCCAAAGATGCTCTATAACTAAGCAATCTAAGCATGCCAAGCTTCGGAGAAGGACGATAGTCTTGCAAAGATATGGCATATCTAGGAAAGACCATCATTTGTTTTGAAGCGTAGAGTTATATCGGTTATTGAAAAACATTGGGGATTTGAAATCCCAAAGATCCTCATGTATTCATAGTTAAAGTTTTTGCATTGATTAAATAGTTTAATTTCTTTGTATTTTTCTTAAATAGAATAAAACAATTCAGAATTATTTTAAATTAGGTTTTGTTGAATTCAATCTTTGTAACTTAGCCTTTTAGTTCCCCCTAGTTCGACCCCGTATTTTCTGCTAGCTAGATTAGTATAGGATTTTATTTTTGATTGGTTAGCAACACGATCAACGAATGAGAAGGGACTACAAGCAAATTTGGAATTCATTGATGAGGTAAGAGAGAATGCATTGTACTGAAATATAGAGCACCAATGAAGAATAACAACCTACTACAATGCAAAGATCTGCCCAGATCATTCAGAGTTGGAGATTTGATCTTGAGGAAAAAATCAGCTTTAGATCCAAAGAATCGTGGAAAATTGTCAGCAAACTAGGAAGGTCCATATGTAGTGGTTAGAATCGTCAGTTCAAACACTTATTGGCTCAAAGACCTACACATAAATCAATTGAGGCGACCTTGGAATGTTATTCATTTGAAGAAATATTATTAGTAGTGTATGCAAAAGTTATTTGGAAGTTTATGATGAGACTAGATTCAAAGTTCTAACCATATCTAATGAAATTCAAAACAAGGCTCTTCATCAGCCATTCTCTTAACAAATGCTGTTATTCAACCATTTTTTTCTAAAGGCTCTTATTCAGCCATTTTTTCTAAAGGTTCTTATACAGCCATTTTTCCTAAAGGCTTTTAGTTAGCCATTTTTTCTAAAGGCTTATCGTCAGGCACAAAGGCTTTTATTCAACTATTATTTCTAAAGGCTTCTCATTAGCCATAAAGGCTCTTAATAACCATTTTTTCTAAAGGATTCTCATCAGCCACAAAGGCTCTTAAGCCAACCATTTTTTCCAAAGGCTTCCCTTCAGCCATAAAGGCTTTTAGTTAGCCACTTTTTCTCAAGGCTTCTTTCCAGCCACAAAGGCTCTTGGTCAGCCATTTTTAACAAATGCAGTACGCCATTAAGTCTTCTCACAAGTCACTTTAAACTTTTCAAGTTACTAAGGCTTCTAATCAACCATTTTTTATCAAGGTTTTCTGGTCAACTATCTTACAAGAATTACTAACTAGACTAGTGGGGCCCAACAAATAGTCTGATTAACTTATCAGAGAGGAAAACAATGCATTTGGAAAGAAGATCTTCTGTGTTGATGATTGTACAACTTCTTCAAAGGGGGGTACGATGTATATTGAACAATCAATGAAAGGACAGCAACACCCTTGGGTCGATGGTCCCTTGGTCGATGGTATCGACCAAGTAGGATCGACCAAGCATTCTGTGTACGGATAGAAACTTCCAACTTTGGTTGGAAACTCTTCGAAACACATTAGAACTGTCACATCCACCCAGCCGGTACCCCATTTGGAATACCCGGGATGTGATCCACAGTCCAAGGATCAATGAACTGAGGTCCATGCCTCCCACATACACGGTAACACAATCATGAACAGTAATAATCAATGGTAAAAACAGTTAATACTAAATATCATGAATAAGATAAGACTAAATAAATCAGAGTGCGGAAGGCAATAACATTAAAGCATAATCACAAGGGTGAGAGAAGGTATGATAACCACTCTCTCAGAACAGCGGAAAAGAAGTGTGATAACGTCAAATACATGTCTAAGTGTCAAAAGATAATCTCAAAGATAAGTTAGTTACAAGACCAATGGTTCCACAAATACACCAGGGGAATGGGGCACTATGCTAGGGTTTCTTCTATACTAATAGTAGCCTCCTCAACAGTACGGATGAAGTAAACCCAGCGCTGCCGCTCCCGCACAACTGTGGGGCTAACCCTGGTGCAAATAATAATCCTCCTCGGCTCCAATTTACGAATCCTCACCGACGCCACTACCCGGAGGGTAGTATGTGGAATTATAGTCCGCCTCATAGGAGGTGCCATCGTAATCTTCGGTACCTGGAATGTAATCTAAAACATTTGCACAAAAGGAATGAGTTCGAAGAACTCAGCAAGGAAGTTATTCCATAATTAGAAATCATACACATTCGTAACATATAATAATGCAATGTGATATGGAACATATGATGCGAGATATGAGCCTAACTCTATGAATGCTGGTCTCTAAGGTAGACATGCTTTAAGTCATAGCACCGTACTTCTCTGGGTCGTCAGTCACTCTCCCATTTCCATATCTTGGGAATGCCCGGGGAAGATCGGTAAAGTCATCAAAAACCATGGTAAGGGGAACCGGTCACCGCTCTCTCACATCACCATTTGGTCAAGTACTGGTGCATGTCACAGTAAAGCCTAGCCCAATGCAAGTCATCTACTCAGTCGGTCAAGTCAGATTTAGATACGTCCATTTCTCGCCCCCGGCGATCCTTTCCGGTATCCTTCACACTAGAGTTAGCGAAATCCCGGATTTCGGACTCATCAACCCTATTGGTCATCCACATATAGTAAACGGGAAGCTCTCACGTCCTCTCACGGATTGGTTACCGGTCTTGAGCTCCCGTGAGCCCAAGTCTATCCATATGCAACTCTACCAATAAATAGCCCCTTTCAGGTATCCGTAGCATGGTTTATGTCTCCTACCGGATTGGCTACCGGCCTAGAGCGCCCATCCAACCATACACTACCACGGGTTGTTCGGTCTCAATGCCCTTCCGATTCGGGTCTGACACGACAAGGATGAACCTAGCCACACAACTAGACACTCCTATGTATGTCATCCAATAACTCGGGAAAGTGTCGATAGGCACCATCGGAGAACATCCCATACTATTCCCTCCGATGCCCAAGGACAGAAGTGTCAGTAGGACACCCTCCAATCCCAAGTCATACGTAAGCAATCACACATCAAATCTCATCATTTCTCATGCATCCAATGCATATTCATAATAGTACTCAAATCATGATATTGAAACGAATCATTATAAACATAAGCAAATCAAAATGATAGAGTAACACAACAAATGTATAAAGATTTAAATATTACTATTCCAACACATATGTATCAGTATCATAATGATTGAAAGGAATTTAGGGACTTCATTCTTTGAATAAAGCATAGTTCAATATTTGATGACTTATATGTTTATGGATATAACCATCCTTACCTTGGATGAGTTGATGATGAATTGAGAATACCAAGAATAGTCCAATAGAAGTGTTAAGGCCCTAAACAAACATCAATAATAAGTTAGAAAAGAAGTCGGGAAGATCGGATGTCATTCGAGTCAAAATCGACCAAGGTTGTTTCGTCAACAACAACTTTGGTCGATGGTATCGACCAAAATGATCGACCAAAATAGTCCTCAAGGCGAGAATAGTGGATTTTGGGGATTTTGGTCCGAAATGAGTCTTCCGGTGTTCGGATCAATCTGGAACTTGGAGGCATACTTAACAACAGTAGTAGGACACTATAAATCAAGGAATTAACCCAATCCAATGGTCTAATTAAAAAGCCCCAATTTGAGCTATCAAGTTCAAGTGATAAACATCATGGCATGAGTTGGAATTGATTGCATTGATGAGGAATAGCATGCAATAGCTAGAGGAACTAATAGAAATTCGATTGGAATCATATGGCAATGTTAAACATGAACATAATACACTTTATAGCTCAGTTTGATATCAAATGGTATGATGTTAATAGGTAAAGCATGGAATACATATGCTAGGCATGAGATATAAGCATTAGCATCAATAAATGGCTAAGGGAATCATGGATTGAGCATGAGTAGGCACTTGGAGTGGTGGTTGCAAGGTTGCAGCACCATTCCAAATGTCCCATCAGCAAGATGACAATAGAAAGGAGTAGAAAATGGTAGGGTAGAGAGTGGAATGAAGAGTCTTACCTTAGTGTAGAAGATGAAGGCAAGAATCAATGATAAACTAAGTGTCTTTGATGAGATACCCTTCACACTAACCAAGGAGCTGCTTTAGGAAGCTCTCCCCACGTTCCCAGGTGAGAAAAATGATTGCAAAAGGTTCAAGGCTCGAGGTCATATTAAATAGAAAATGAATATTCCATGGAATCATTAACTTGGCAGACTGGGACATTTTGGTCGATGCTTTTTGTCGATGGTATCGACCAAAATGATCGACCAAAATGATTTCAGCAGAAAACTCAAGTTTAGAACAGCAACTTCAAGTAGGGATTTGAAAGGCTATACAAGGTCAAATTGAGTGAGGTTTTCTTCCACAATTCAATCAAGAAGTCTAGTTTCGGGGAATACCTTCGGATTGTGCACAGGAGGTCATTTGGTACATCAACCATATTAATCTTCTCCGATGCGCAGACTTTCCTTAAACACTGACAATGCATTTAAGCAAGGGGTATCATTGTCAATGTCCATGGGCTCGGTCTCCGAATCAAGATCATCAATCAGAATGGTCCATAAATCTCTTCTTCCACCGCTTCGGGTCATCGGACCTGAATACAACAGTGGATCCGGGTCAGGGTCAAGGTTAGAATAGGGCTGGATATTACAAGAACACTCCAAAATTAACAAGAAAATTCTAAAACAACATACTAAGACTATCTATGATGATCTAACCATCTAAAAAGCCCATTGGAATAGAATTCCAATAAATCACCAGTTAGGCTTAAATCACAGATTCTCATGGAAAGGCTAGAATTAATGGGGTTTCATTCTAAAGGATGGAAAATAGTAGATCATACATAGAAACTACTAAGGAACAGGTTTAACACAGATTAGAATAAAAAACTACTGTAAGAGTAAGTCATGGCATCATGCTAGATAAAAAATATAGAAAAACACCATATGGCTTCAAGGAAAACATAGAGTAAATGGGGATTCACTCTAAGACTAAGAAGATAAGAGGTTGGGTCATTACAGTAATGTAATACCTTCCTCACAATCAAAATAACTAGTAGGAGTAGTTGAGAGAATCGATCTGAGAAGTTTAGGATTGAACACTAACCTTGTAGAAGAGAAATCAATGGAGGAACCTTTCTTGGATGCTTGGGGATCTTACTTGGCTTGAAGAGGAGGCTCTAGGGTTCTTCCCACATTCTCCAATAATTAAGAGGCAAAGTGTTTAGGTTTAGACCGAGGTTGCATATATATAGAGATCCAAGACCTAAAACTTCCAAAATTAGAACAATTATGTCCGGAGCTGCCTTGGTTGATGGTATCGACCAAAGGTTCTCCTTTTCCCAGCTTGCTGAATTTTGGTTCTCAAAAGGCCAAAACCAACACTTGAGTCCTCAACCAACTTAAGGAAGGGTCTAATCTAACTTCATAGGTCCTCCCAAAGATGTCAACACTGTACTCAAGGTCCAACTTCCGGGTTAAACCTCATTCAAGTCACTTCTTCCTCCAAAACAAACATGGTCTTCAGATTAGGGTTAGGTGGGATTTCACAGAGGAGATAGAAAGTTTACTAGACTTGCACCATACCCTACTCCATCATTTCAGCTTAGGTGTCACATCCCCCGAGCCAGTACCCTAACCGCAATACCTGGAGGTGTGATTCCACAAGTCCCACGGTAAAGTCTAGGGAAACCATATAACCACAACGCAATAACACAATCATGAGCAAGGATAATCAATGTTTACTGATGAGCACATTTATGTGTGAAATCTTAGGGCATAAAGCATGCATTTTATACACTTAGAGTGGAGTTACCTTGGGTTTTATGTTGTTTTTGCATATTTTAGGACTTTTCAAGATTTAAGCAAATATTTGGAGTTTTGGGCTTGAATCATGCTATTTTACATGTCAAGAAGTTTATTCAAATTCTCAAATGCGAAAATGGGCCTGATCTGGAGCATGATGGGCTAGAGATGTGTGATTATGGGCCAACTCCGAAATATTGAAGAGATAAGGAAGGCAAATCTGATCTACGGCTGAGATTTTAAATCAAATCTACAGAGATATTATTGAGAGAGTCCAAATGGAAAAGAGTCCTTGCATACCTCAATATCTTATTTCCTATCTTGGATTTAATTAAAGAAAGAAAAAGAGGAAAAATCCCGTTTTTGAATGCCTCTGTCCAGTTTCTATCAAACCCTTCATCGAACGGTCATCCGATGTCCGATCGTGCTGATTTTTGGAGGAGAGCTTCATGACTACTTAAACCTCAAATCCAACGGTGGAATTATGCATCTGATTTCTCTAAGTTGGCGCGATTACTACGTCAAAACCCTAATTGGCTGAGTCAGATAGAAACCCTGAGTTTTATTCAAATTCAGCCGTGCTTCATATCTCATGTAAACTCTATAAAAGGAGATCATATTCCATCAAAGGAGAACATGTTCTAGAGCTTAGTAGAAGCATTCTTTCTTCTCTCTTTAGTTTATTAAGGTTTTCTCTAGTTTTCTTTGCTTGCATTAGTGAGATTTAAATTTCTAGATTCAATGTTTAAGTTTAATCTTTTTATGTAATGCAATTCAACTTCAAGCTTCAAGTTCAAGTTTCAATTTTTTTAGATTCGTTTTTCTCTGGGTCTAGCAATTGCAGATTTAGATCATTCTAGATCTAGATCTGGTTGTTAGGGTTGGTTGAGATTCGAATCGTTTGTTCAATTCGCAAGTAAGTAACTTTCTTTATTAATCTTCTCTCCCCCGTCCATTCCCGCTTCTATCTACCCCTCCATATTCTTAATTTAGGATTTACTTTTAGCATTATTTATTGTTCTCCCTTCCCCTAGATCCTTGATCAGAGATGCCTACAGTCGTGCCTCTCTTTGGTTAAGGCTTCCTTTTCCTTTAATTGCTTTGTTTATTGCTTTGTTATTTACTTTCTGCCTATTCATTCATCATTTCGGACCACATAACCGGAGCAAGCCTACAGTCGTGCCTCTGCTTCTGGTGACGGGTGGTGTTGCATCTGCATTTTAGCTATTTCCTTTTCTTTTCATTGCTTTGTTTATTGCTTTGTTATTTACTTTCTTTCTATTCATTCATTATCTCGGACCACATAACCGGAGCAAGCCTACAGTCGTGCCTCTACTTCTAGTGACGGGTGGTGTTGCATCTGCATTTTAGCTATTTCCTTTTCCTTTTATTGCTTTGTTTATTTCTTTGTTTATTGCTTTGTTATTGTTTGCATTTTTTTTCCTGTCTTTTATTTATGCATTGATTGTGTTTAATTTATTTTTCATTTCAATTCGATTGCATTAGACATATAGATTAGGATCGTTTAGTTTAGTTAATTAGTTAACAAAAAAATTGAATCATTCCACTCTCGCATTACTATTAAGAAGTTCAATTCTAAGTGGCATATCTCCCTGAGATCGACCCGTTAGCTACACGATACCGTGCGCTTGCGGTTACTTTTAAAATTCACAGACATTTACCTTTGTTAATCAATCGAAGGAAATAATCTTGAAATATCATCAAAGTATAATCAAAGAAAATAACTATAGAGTGTAGCAAAAAACAACTCTATAGGTCCAAATGTGGAAGAGTAGGTGAAAATACTAAACTAAGTCTACAGCTATTACATCAGGAATAAACTAAAAACATAAAGAAAACTATTCTATTCTTCCATGAGCTCTTCTTCTTCTTCTTTAGTCTTCATCTTCTTCGCCTTGGGTTTATACTCTTGCAACTTCGGATCATCTTCTAAGTCATGATCCCATAGGCAAATGAAACGATGTCTGCTACTATCAATAGGAGCCATCATTGTGGTCCACACCAGTGTACTGGTTGCACCACTGGTCATTATCTTCTCCAATGATGTCCGTAGTTGTACCATATAAGGAAGGGTCCTTTGTACTAGTGTAAGGGATCTCTTCCGAACCTATAAATTCATCTAAAAACATATCCCCCGAAAGGTGAGCTCAAAAGAACTCAGCAAGTAGTTCAATTCACAATAAACAACTACAAGTAATTCAAAGCAAACATGATGCAATGATATGAGACAATGAATGCAAGTATGCTTCTAACTCTAAGTATCCTGGTCTCTCTTCGTAGACACGAAATAAGATAAAACACCATACTCCTCTGGGTAGGTCTCAAATCACTCTCCATCACGGCTGTTGTGAAACCCAACCCTAACCTTGACCCGAAAACCCTGTTGTTTGTAGGTCCGATGATCCGAATTAAAGGAAGAAGCCAACTATGGGCCATCTCAGTGGAAGACATGGTGTTTGAACCAGAACCCATAGAAGTTGATGATGGTGTTCCATACTTGGAAGCTTGTTCAGAATTTGAAAGGAAACTGCACCTTGTTGAAGATGAGACTAGTTTATGGACTTGAAGTATAGTTAGACATGATTTGAAGGCATTTCTCTATACTAGGTAAGTCATATGTTGTGTTGGGAGAACCTCATTGGGTTTGGATTTGATTTGGACCATCAATTCCCTGTTTTGGCCTTGCTGACTTGCTTGGTCGACTGGGTGGTCGATTGGGCCAATCGACCAACAAGGTCAGAATCTGCCAAAGATCCTCTGTTAGGTCTGTTGGTGTTCTATATAATAGAAGTACGTGTTTCTTAGCCTCCTTTGTTTCTAAAACCCTCAATGAACGTGGGAAGACTCTCTCAAAGCCTTTCCTTGGTATTTGTGAAGAACTTTGCAAGACTTCAAGCTTTTCAACTCTTATCCTTCAATCAAAGGTTAGTAATCTCTCTTGTATTGTGTTGATCTACTCTTACTATGTTTTATTCTTTGTGTTGAGACTATGAAGAAGATGTTGCATCCTTGCAACCATCTCTTCTACAGTCTCCTTTCATTCTTAAGGTTTTATGATCTTCATATCGATCTTAGCCATGATCTTTGTGAATTATTCATAAAGCCATGAACATTCTTTCGATTTGATTTCTCTAGCATGTTAGATCTGTTTTGCATGATAGTTTCATGTATGATCTTCTGATTACCTTCTACTAGAATGAGATCCTATCATCTCTAGTTTTTCCCTTGAGTTCATTATACGTTTTCATCAAAAACTATGAATTCTACCAAATTAGAAAGTCATGTTTCCAAATTAGTAAGTAGTGTTTTTTATTATTGTTAGTGCCTAATCTATGCTAATTTATTGTTAGATTACTGATCTAGAGGTTTCCTTCAAGTTTCTTAGTGTTTCGAATCTTGTAGAATGAGTTTCGGATAAAAAATCAGAATTCTGCTGCGTACTGTTCAGGTGGTTGATAGCTTGGTCAATTGAGCCAAGCTACCACCCAATCGACCAAGTAAGACAGTAGCTATGTTCTTCGTTAGATTTGATTCGTTCAATCTTCGATCTTTTAGGCCTCATTCCTAATATTGTATCTATGCTTGTTTAAGGTTTATTTGCTAAGTTTGGAACTATTTACTTTGATCTTTGGATAATCATCGAAGCTATTTAAGGTAAGGACAGTTGTTTCCATAATTACATAGTATTGTGTGAATCTTAGTTTATATTTTGGAAATTTCTTAGGTTCACTACCATAATTGTATTTTCTTATTATTATATTACTGTTGTAAGTACTCTAAGTACAGTAGTAACATGTTCATGTATTCTTTTGATTATGAATACTTACTCTTGTCATTTACATATGCGATTGATCATGTTTATATGCATCTTTCTATATGATGAGATATCGGTTGTATATGTTATGACTGAATTGAGAATGTGATTGAATATGTATGATTTGGGATTGGGAAGTGTCCTTTCGACATTTCTCTCCTTGGACATTAGTGGGAATAATATGGGATATTTCCGATGGTGCCCTTTGACACTTTCCTGGATTATTGATTGTCATACCTAGTGTCACATCCACCCAGCTGGGTACCCTATCGGCATACCCAAGTGTGTGATCCACAGCCCAGAAGATCAAGTATCGAGGAAATCATCCTCTCACATAAGCAATAACATAATAATGAACATAAATAATCAATGTGTAATAATATAAACAAGAGATCCAAATAAGGAAAGAGTAAGATTATAATATCAGAGTGCAAAAGATAACAGATAAGTATCTAATCAAAAGAAGTAGAGTGAGGCGGAATCTCACTCCACAAGTGTAGCGGAAAGTAGCTCAAAAGAAAGAAAAGAAAGTACAATTTTTCCCAAAAAGAAAGTAATAAAACTAAACTAAAGAGTTTTCAACTTTATAAAGAATGTCTTTATAAGTGTAGACTTCTGAAATCAAACATGGATGCTTCCACTCCACGGTCGGGCAAATCATAGTATGAGGCATAATCACACAAGGGATCTTCATCGTAATCGTTGTAACTGCTATTACCTTACGTGAAGTATTCCTCTTCACCTTGTGCTTCCTCATATGGACCGTTATAGTACTTAGAACCTGTAGAGAAATCTAACAAAAGATATTGTACAAAAGGAGTGAATTCCAAAGAAACTATGTAAGGCAAGTTAAATCCACAATAACATAAATAGCATGATTATAGAGTATAACATGATGCAATATGATATGAAACAGACGATGTATGTATAATTCTAACTCTATGTATGTTGTTCTCTATTGGCAGACATGTTTTAAGTCATAGCACCATACTTCTTTAGGAAGGTCTCATCACACAACATCGTTTGGTAGTGGGTCCGTCATCCCTTAGGACAATCTTTGAAACCCAGCCTTAACCTTGACCCAGAAACCCTGTTGTTTGTAGGTCCGACAACCCAAAGTAAAGCAATAAGTCAGCTTTGGGCCATTTCAGTTGAAGACTTGGTGGCTGGCTTAGAATCCATGAGTGTTGATGTCAGTGTTCCATTTATGGAAACTGCATCCTAATGAAGATCGAATTAGTTGATGGACTTGGAGTGCTCTCTGTCTTGGTTCGAAGGCATTTCTACCTACTAGGTAAGTCACTTGGTGTGTGTGCAAAACCCCTTTATGTTTGGATTTGATCTGAGCCTTCATTTCCCTGTTTTGGACTTGCTGTCCTGATTGGTCGACTCATTGGTCGACTGGACCAATCGACCAATCCAATTGACCAATGGGTTCTGTTTTGCTAATTAGGTCTTTGCTTGCTCTATTTAAGTCCAATCTCGAGTCTATTTCGTATTTTCTACCTCCAAACTCTTTGGAACGTACTAGAGCCCTCTACAAGTCATCTCCCTTGCATCCTTGGTGATTATCTTAACGGATCTTCGTTAAAACTCGAGCTTTTACACAAAAAGGTATGTGATCATCCTCTTCTGTGTTTCATCTTTGATTCTTCATTGTTTTCCTTTCCTTTTCTGATTGAGGACAGCAGAGAAGATGTTGTATCTCTGTTGCAACTATCTCTTTACTCATTCCCTTTCTTTTCCTAAGGATCTAAAGCTTGGTGGATGATCTTCAATAAGATCATCACTCGCTTTTGAAGGAAAGCTTGTATTCATTCTCTTTCCTTATTTAGATTAATGTTCTTCAGTCTTAGATCTAATTTTCTTGAAGATCTATGCATGTTTCTCATGATTTCTTATTCACAATCAGTTATCCATCATCATATTGTTCTTGTCCATGATTTTTACTATGAATTCTTCAAGAACCATGATTGGTCTAATTATGGTAACTTTTTGTTTCCTAATTTGTAACTTGAAGACTTGATTTGATTAGTGTTTTGAAGTCCTCTATATACTAGTATACTGCCATTGTAGTTTACCCCTTGTTTAGTACCCTTTTGAACCCCAAAATTCGGTTTCATATTCTAAAAACTCTGATTTTTGAAGGCCACTGTCTCTGTTGGTCGACTCATTGGTCGACTGAGGCAGTAGACCAAGTCAATCGACCAATGAGTACAACAACTTCATATTTGGTCTATTTTGGATGTTTTGATATCTTTGCTTCTAGGTATCTTTCCTAATATGTTGTATACACTTGTTTAGGACTTTCTTACCAAGTTTAGTCAAGGTCTTACTTGATTCCCTAAGATTCCTTTGCGAGTTAAATAATGTAAGGATGGTTATTTCCTTAACTACATAGATTGCATATTATAGTTTCTATATTTGAATCTTGTTAGTTTATTTCCTTAATTAGATTCTTACAATGATATACTACTGTTGCATAGTCTTGATTACAGTAGCATTACTCGTTTATGTTAACTTGACTCATGTATGATTTACTTACCAATTATATGCAAGTTATATATTATTATTGATTTCTTTCCATATAAGAAGTTACCATATATGTGATGTTATGGAATTATGCTTGTGTATGATTAAGTATGGTTTGGAAAGGAGAGGTGTCCTTTAGACACTTCTTGTAATATCTAGCCCTATTTTAACCCTGACCCTAACCCGGATCCACTGTTGTATTTAGGTCCGAAGACCTGAAGCTGTGGTAGAAGAGACTTATGGACCCTTTTGATTGATAACTATGATGCGGAGACCGAGCCCATGGACATTGACGATGATACCTCTTGCTTGAATGCATTGTCAGTGTTTAAGGAAAGTCTGCGCATCGGAGAAGATTGATTTAGTTGAAGTACTTAATGACCTCCCGTGCACAATCCGAAGGTATTCCCCAAAACTAGACTTCTTGATTGAATTATAGAAGAAAACCTCATTCAATTTGACCTTGTATAGCCTTTCAAAACCCTACTTGAAGTTGCTGAACTAAACCTGTTTTTCTGCTGATAAATATTTTTGTCGATGCCATCGACCAAAGACCATCGACCAAAGTTTCCCAGTCAGCCAAGTTAATGATTCTATGGAATATTCTCTTTTCTAATTGGTATAACCTCGAGCCTTGAGCCCTATTGCAATCATTTTCACTCCTAAAAACGTGGGGGGAGCTTCCAAAAGCAACTCCTAGGCATATATGAAGGATACTCCACCAAAAACTCATTGTTTATCATTGATTCTTGCCTCCATCTTCAAGAACAAGGTATGAATCATCATTCCACTCTCTATTCTACCTTTTCTATTCTTTTCTATTCCTCTCTTGCTGTTGAGACATTGGAAATGGTGCTGCAACCTTGCAACCATCACTCCAAGTGTCCACTTATGCTTAACCCATGATCTTCTTAGCCCTCTATTGATGCTATGCCCCCATCTCAAGCCTAGCATATATATTTCTTGATTTTCCTCTTAACATCATGCCATTTTGTACAAAACTGAGTTGTATGGTATGCTATGTTCATGTTTATCACTATTATATGATTCCAATCGAATTTCTATAAGTTCCCCTAGCTATTGCATACCATTTCTATGTCAATGCAATCAATCCCAATTCATGCCATGATGCTTGTCTCTTGAACTTGATAGCTCAAATTGGGGCTTTCAATTTAGACCATTGGATTATGTTATTTTCTTGATTTATAGTGTCCTCATACTGTTCTTAAGCATTCCTCCAAGTTTCAGATTGATCCGAACCCCGGAAAACCAATTTCGGATGAAAACCCCCAAAATCCACTATTCTGTCCTGAAGAGATTTTTGGTCGATCCTCTTTGGTCGATGCCATCGACCAAAGTTGTTGCTGACAGCAACTTTAGCCAGTTTTGACCCATTTCACATCCGATCTTCCCGATTTCTTCTCTAACTTATTATTGATGTTTGTTTAGGGTCTTAACAATTCTTTTGGACCAATTCTTGGTATTCTCAATTCATCATCAACTCAACCTAAGGTAAGGATGGTTATCTCCATAAACATATAGGCCATAAACTTTTGATTTGTGTTCATACTTAAAGAATAGAATCTCTTGATTGCTTTTAATTACTATAAGGATGATATCCATGTGTTAGGATAGTAATATTACAATTCATATTCTCTTGTCAATGTCAAATTATTATTCTTGATTACTTGTGTCTATGATGGTTCATTTCAATATCATGATTTAACTTTTATTATGAAGATGTATTGGATGCATAAGAAATGATGAACTTGAATATGTGATTGTCTACGTATAACTTGGGATTGGGGAGTGTCCTATTGACACTCCTGTCCTTGGGCATTGGAGGGAATAATATGGGATGTTCTCCGAAGGTGCCTATCGACACTTTCCCGGGTTATTGTATGACATACATAGGATTGTCTAGTTGGGTGGCTAGGATTGTCCTTGTCATGTCAGACCCGAATCGGAAGGGCATTGAGACCGAACGACCCGTGGTAGTGTACGGTTTGATGGGCGCTCTAGGCCGATAACCAATCCTGTAGGGGACATAAACCATACTACGGATACCCGAAAGGGGCCATTTATTGGTAGGGTTGCAAATAGCTAGACTTGGGCTCACGGGTGCTCAAGACCGGTAACCAATCCGTGAGGGGACGTGAGAGCTTCCCGTTTAATATTTGTGGATGACCAATAGGGTTGATGAGTCCGTAATCTGGGATTACGCTGACTCTAGTGTAAAGGATACCAGAAAGGATCTCCAGGGGCGAGGAATGGACGTATCTGGATCTGACTTGATACGACTGAGTAGATGAATTGCATTGGGCTAGGCTTTACTGTGACATGCGCCAGTACTTATACCAAACGGTGATGTGAGAGAGCAGTAACCGATTCCCCTACCATGGTTTTTGAGATGACTTTACCTAATTTCCCTGGTAGACCTAAGATATCTTGTATGATTGAGGGGGAGTGACTGACAACCCAAAGAAGTATGGTGCTGTGACTTAAAGCATGTCTACCATAGAGACTAGCATTCATAGAGTTAGAATCATATTTGCATCATGTGTTTCATATCATATTGCATCATGTTATGTTTTGTATATGTATGATTTTAATAATGGAATAACTACCTTGTTGAGTTCTTCGAACTCATTCCTTTTGTACAAATGTTTTTAGATTATCCTACAGGTACCGAAGATTATGATGGCACCCCCTTCGAGACAGACTTTGATCCTACATACTACCCTCCGGGTGGTATCTTTGGTGAAGATCAGAGTGTTGGTGCCGAAGAGGATTACTATTCGCACCAGGGTTAGCTCGATAGTGCGGGCAGAGCTGGGCTTTCTTCATCCACACCATTGAGGAGACCATCATTAGGATAGAAGAAACCCTAGCCTAGTGCCCCATTTCCCTGTCTATTTATGGAACCATTAGACATGTAATTTACTTGTTTTGGATTATCTCTTGATACTTGGACTTGTAATTAACTTAATCATACTTCATTTCCGCTGCTTTGAGAGGGTGATTATCACACATTCTCTCATCTTTATGGTCATAGTTATACTTTGACATTATCTGGTTTTCCACACTCGATTTATTGAATCTTATCTTATTCATGATGTTTAGTACTAGTTGTTTTTACCTTGATTATTATTGTTCATGATTATGTTATCGTGTATGTGGGAGGCATGGTCCCTCGCTTCTTGATCCTTGGACTGTGGATCACATTCCCGGGTATGCCAGTTAGGGTACTGGCTGGGTGGATGTGATACTTTTGTCCTTGGACTACTACGGAAATATTATGGAATGTTTCCAGAGATGCCCTCTGGACACCTTCCGAAACAGTTGGATGACATATTTAGGACTGTCTAGTAGTGTTTGGCTAGGATGTCCTGTTATGTCAGACCCTAATCGGAGGGGTATTGAGACCGAACGACCTGTGGTAGCAATGGGGATTCATGGGCGCTCAAGACCGGTAACCAACCCGTGAGGGGACATGAATCACATTGTGGGGACCATTTATCGGTAGGGTTACATATGGATAGACTTGGGCTCATGGGCACTCAAGACCGGTAACCAACCCGTGAGAGGACGTGAGAGCTTCCCGTTTACCATATGTGGATGACCTATAGGGTTGATGAGTCCGTAGTCAGGGACTATGAGGACTCTAGTGTGAAGGATGCCGGAAAGGATCCCCAGGGGCGAGGAATGGACGTATCTGGATCTGACTTGATGTAACTGAGTAGGAGACATGCATTTGACTAGGCTTTGACCTTGACATGCGCCAGTACTTAGACCAATGGTGATGTGAGAGAGTGGTGACTTAACCCCCAGCCATGGAATGTCCGGAGGGATGCCGGACCCACTACCAAAAGGCATTGTATGATGAGACCTTTCTAAAGAAGTACGATGCTATGACTTAAAGCATGTCTGCCAATAGAGACCAGCATACATAGAGTAAGAATCATATTGTATCATGTGTTTCATATCATATAGCATTTTACTTTGCTTTGAAATCCTGCCATTTGTGTTGTTATGGATTAACTGCCTTACTGAGTTTCTTTGAAACTCATTCCTTTTGTACAATGTATTTTTAGATTTCTCTACAAGTTCTGAGTATCATGACTGCTCGTATGAAGCAGCGCAAGGAGAAGAGGCATATCTCTAGGAAGGTGATTGCGGTTACGACAATTACACTGAAGATTCCGCGGGTGGTTATGCTGCGTACGATGCTTAGTCCGACCATAGAGTGGAAGCGCCCTTGCGCCATTTTTGAGATATACTTATAGAGATGTTGTCTATAAGATTGAGAACAATTTAGTTACTTATTGTACCTGCTATTGAGATTAGTTTTCATTCCTTTTTCCTTTTCTTTTAGTACTACTTTTCCGCTGGTTGTAGAGTGGGATTCCGCCTCACTTTACTTATTGATTTAGACATTTTTGATTGTCTTCCATACTCTGATAATATATGATTTATTCTTTCCTTATTTGGATCTTTTGTTTATCTTTTGCACATTGATTATTATTGTTCATGATTATGTTATTGTCTATGTGGGAGGTTGATTACCTCGATACTTGATCTTTGGGGCTATGGATCACACACTCGGGTATGCAAGGTAGGGTACCGGCTAGGTGGATGTGACACAATCCATGGCTGGAGTATAGGTCACCGCTCTCTCACATCACCATTGGTTTAAGTATTGGCACATGTTAGGGTTAAGCCTAGCCAAATGCAAATCTTCTACTTAGTTATATCATGTCAGATCTAGATATGTCCATTCCTCGCCCTTGGCGATCCTTTTCGGTATCCTTCACACTAGAGTCCTCATAGTCCTTGACTACGGACTCATCAACCCTATTGGTCATCCAAAAATGGTAAACGGGAAGTTCTCACGTCCTCTCACGGATTGGTTACCGGTCTTGAGCGCACGTGAGCCCAAGTCTATCCATTTGCAACCCTACCAATAAATGGCCTCTCGCGAGTATCCACAAAGTGATTTCTGTCCTCTCACGGATTGGTTATCGGTCTTGAGCGCCCATGAATCCTCATTGTTACCACGGGTTGTTCGGTCTCAATACCCTTCCGATTAGGGTTTGATATAACGGACACATCCTAGCCAAACACTGCTAGACAACCTAGGCATGACAACCAATAGTTCAGGAAGATGTCGATGGGCACCCCCGGAAATATCCCATACTATTTCCGTTGATGTCCAAGGACAGAAATGTCAAAGGACACCTCTAAACCCCAAACCATACCTAATCAATCACAATCACCAATCAGTCATATCATACACACTTCCCGTAACTCATCATATTGAAAATATACAATGACATGATCAATCTCATATACAACTGACAATAAAAGATATCCATAAACCAAAGAATACATATATGTAATGCTACTGTAGTTGAAGTACTTGCATCAGTAGTATAACAACAAAAGAATACAATTATGGTAATGAATCCAAAAGAATCCAAATATAGAAACTAAGATTCACGCAATCTATGTAATTATAGAAGTAACTGTCCTTACCTTATATAGCTTCAAAGAATATCCCAAGAATCAAGGGGAATGGTTCAAAACTTTGTAAAAAGATCCTAAACAATCATAGATACCTTATTAGGTAAGGGGTCTAAAACATAGAAGGTTGAACCATTCAAAACAGACCAAACATAGAGCTACTGACTTGCTTGGTCGATTGGTTGGTCTACTGACCCAGTTGACCAACCAGTCGACCAACTGAGTCAGTAAGAGACAAAATTGATGTTTCTGATTCAAAACTTGATTTTCATGATCCAAAACATTACCAAACTTTGAGGAGACCTCTATGACAGTATCCTAACACTAAAGAGTAAGTCTAAGCACCACCATTGATCAAAACACAAAGGTACAAATTTGGAAACAAAACCTTCCATAGTAGTAAAAGTTAGGGTTTTTGATGAAAACATAGCATGATCATGAAGGAAAAACCAGAGGTGAAAGGATTCTCATTCTAGTAAAGAATAAATAGAGATCATACACTAATCTAACATGAATAACAAATCTAAACAAGTTAGGAATCGAATCAAACATTAAATCAAAGAATAGACATTGGTTTATGAAGATTCCACAATGATCATGGCGAAGATCAATATGAAATCATGAAACAAAAGAACACAAGGAGATTTTAGAAGGAAATGGTTGCAAGAAGGCAGCATCCACTTCATAATCCCAAACAGAAAGAGATGAAAACAGTAGAAGTAGATTACAAGAGAGACTACAAACCTTAGAGGGAGGAATAGGAGATGGAATGCTTGAATCTTCACAAAGATCTTCACCAAAATGTAGAGTAGAGGCTTGAAAGAGAGTCTTCACACGTCTCAGAGGGTTTAGGAGGCAGAGGAGACGAATTAGTCTCCTAGACAACAATATGTAGAGCAACCAAGACCTAAACAGCAAAACAGATCTTGTTGGTCGATTGGCCCAATCGACCAAGCAATCGACCAAGCATGATGGCAAGGCCAAGACAGGGAATTGAAGTCCCAACTCAAAACCAAACTTAAAGAGCTTCTCCACACACATCATATGACTTACCTAGTACATAGAAA